>NC_046606.1:1834689-2141252 GCF_011750605.1 Drosophila busckii
GCGCTAAAACATATGCCAAATACCAAATACCTGCTGACGCATACAAATCAACAAGTGTCCATATGTATTAACAAGAATTTACATACATACGCTTATGCTTAATCGTTTTGCGCTGCACAAAAAAGAGCGCGTAAAGTTTAAGAGAGCGCGAGAGCACATCGGTTAGCCGGTTGTTGTTGTTGTTGTCATTGCGCACGCTCTTAAGCCGGCTGGTCAGCTAGCAAGAGCGCGAGTCTAGTGGGTGAGCATGCGAGAGCGAGAGCGCAACCTGTTTAGCGCGCGTACAGTGGTTCGCTTAGCGAGCGCACTACAACGAGAGCGCACGACTAGCGATCGTGCGCTGCCGCTACGATCGTCAGAGAGCTTATATTGTGCTGGCAAAGCTTATGCCAGTTTAGTTAACGTGCAGCAGCCGAAGAAAACGCATGCAATTATTTAGTTAAACGTTTCGATTAGCGCGTTGTTGTTTGTTGTGATGTGAGCAGCGGCTAAGATGCTTAACGATTTCAAATACAAAAAAGTAAACCAAGTGTGCGTGTAATATAACAATTAGGCGCTAAGGCAAAAGAAAAGTGCGACAAACGAGCAGAGCCAAAGAGAAAATAATAAATTCAAACAAGCTGCTGCTGCTACTGCTGCTACTGCTGCTGTGTGTGCTGTAAAGTGTGAAAAGTGCAAAGTGAAAGAAACTGCAAGCAGAGCTAGAGCAACGGCAACGGCAACGTTCAGCATGTGAAGTCGTCGTACGTAACTGAACGTAACGTAACGTAACGAAAAGATATTTATGCTCTGAATGCTGCTTGGGAGAGCTTACAAAATTTACGTGGCAGGTGTGTAGAGTAGAGTAGAGCGCTGCTCCAGTGCGCATTCCACAGATTGTGCACATAATCTATAGACAGAGACAGATAGAGACAGACAGACGGCAGCGTAAGTGAAACAGAGACAGCGCGACAGCGCGACGGGCGACACACGACAAAACAAATCATGCAAACGGGGCGCGTTTAAATCATGTGAAGGGTTAACCATGTTATAAAATATTACTTGTACCAATTGTATTTCAATTTCAATTGTAGTTTTTTATACGTTTTTTTGCCTTTTAGCTGTAGCTGTAGCTGCTGCTGATTATATAAGTCGCTTGATTGGGGCCTTGGGTAGTTGGTTAGGCTCATATGTTATATACTTAAGATAGCGCATATCTAATAATATCGCGCCGCATAACGTCATATCTATGTATGTACCGTACGTTCGTCCGTCCGTCCGTACGTCTGTCTGTGTGTACCGTTGTATAATAAATGTGCCTAGGCTAGACAATGTTGTTTAGAATATGTTTGTAGGTTGAGTTCCGTTCCCAGCTAATTATTGCAAAGTTTTATGTCTTTGACGCACTATATTTAAACATTATTCACAGGCATTTGCTAAATAATAAACAAATTATAAATAGGTAACTTAATAAATGTACAGTAAACTAAAAAACTAAACAAACGCAAACAAATTAAAAACTCACACACACGCACACTGGCGCGCACACTGGGCCGAAAGCTTTTTGTTTTTGTTGCTAAACAAGCATATGCTGCATTGTGTGTGTGTCTCTGTGTGTGTGTGTGTTTAGTTTAGAGCGCTTGTATTTGTACATTTTGTTTACACAAAAATCAAGGTTAAAAGCGCAAAGCGACATGCGTAAATGAAAAAAAAAGGTGGAAGCAAATAAATATATCGTTCAATAAACGCGCAATGATCGAAAAATTATGTGTTTTTAGTCAGTCTGTCTGCCTGTCGCTGTCGCTGTCTCTATATTTATCTGTGTGTGCACACACACACACACATACACATGTTCATATGTTTGTTTGTGGTCGCGCGCGCTGTATGCTGAGCCAGCATTTACCGAAAGTACCAAAAGCCTCACATTAAAGCGTCCAGCGTGTGGACCGACTAGTTGTAGTTGTAGTTGTAGTTGCTGTAGCGCTCTCCCGCGTTTATAGCTCTTAAGCCCTGCCTGAAAGCAGAGCAAATAATAAAAACAACACGCACACACACATGAAAGTAAAGCTTACGCCAAAGTCTGAGAGCGAAGCTTTCATACTCTTTAAGCAGCCCAAAAACTCTTTAAGGTCAATGCGTGTCTATTGCGGGAGTCAGAAGTCAGCAGCTCTCATATTTGGCAAACGTAATCGCATTAAAATTAATACAGTAAACATTATTTATAAGCAACATGTAGACAAGCAGCAAAGTTTCCTTAGAAGCAACATAATTCCATAATTCACATAAAGCGCTTAAAATTGATAACAACGAGTAAATAGATTTTATTCTGAGTAATAAAGTAAACCTGCATCTTCCAGGAATATTTTAGAATTTATATACACGCTAATTTTTGTTTACAATTAAATAATCCCTAGAATATTGCAATCAAATTTTGTTTATGCTGTTCATTCAAAGAAAAATTAATACTTAAAAAGTTTAATCAATGATTTTTAGCTATAAAAACTGCCTAATTTAATTCACAAAACTGATTATGTGATTGTTGTTGCTCATTTAGAATGTTTACTGTATGATTTATTACATAAATTCAAAATTTTGACCAATCAGCATTGCATCAGTTGACATTTTATACATATGCGCATATTTTTATTATTCTTTACCAAGAACTCAGGTGCCCTTAAATTCTTACAAGTCTTGGATTACATTTCCGCGATAATTCAAAAACGCTGTCAACAGAACGCTAAAAACTGTCAACTAAGAATTAAAACTGCCAACTGAGCACAACAACAAAGCGCAAGTTGTTTTTTTTTTTTCGTTCATTTTTTATTCTTTTCATTTGCTGTCTCGCTTTGCTTTTGTAAATTTAAGCTGCCTGGATATTAGATAGCCAAAGCAGATAAGAAACTGCGCTTTAATTATGAAAATTTTTTTCATTTGATTTATATTACAGCAAGAATTTTCAGCCAAAACTCTTTGCGCTGCTCTTTCGCTTTTTTACCTTTAAGGCCGCTGAAAGATTTTAATGAACGTAAAACTCAAACTCAAAGCGAAAGCAATTATGCTCAGCTGCAAGTGTATTGCGTGCAGCTGCAAAGAGACAGAGAGAGAGAGAGAGAGGGAAGAGTGAGCGCAAGAGAGTGTGTTGTGTAAAAGAGCAGGGGACAGCGGCGAAGTTGGCGACCAAAGCCCAAGCTAGCGTCAGCGTCAGCGTCAGCTTCAGCTTCAGAGGCAGCTGGCAAGCTTAATTTTTGCAGTAGCTATAGCAACATCAACATACAACCCACCCCTCTCTCAACGCTCATTGGCACGCCCCGTCACTGCCCAAAGTCCCTTTCAACTTGCGACTGCGACTGTTGCTGCTGCTGCTGCTGGCTCATCAAAAAAGCCAAAAGTTGTTGAACGTGAAATTATTGTACGCGAACACGAGTAAATACACACACACACACATGCATGCGGCTGAGTACACACACACACACTTGTATTTGAGCCGAGACCGTCAACATCGACGTTACTGCCTCTGCCGCTGCTGCTGTTTTGCATGTGTAGCGTCTCAAGATAAATAATACAAAATGAAAACAGCGAAGAGTGAAGAGTGCGAAGAGTGAGCAGCGCGACTGCGAAAAAAAGTAGAATAAGCTGAAGCGAAGGCATGAAATAGATGCATCAGATTTCGCATTCAAGTGAAATTTATGGCAATCATAAAGCTTATCTTGCGTTCGAGGTAAAAACTTACAGTTAGCATTGGCAGCATTGACAGAGCCGCGCGACGCTAAGCTGCGTCTCGACAGCGACGTCAACGACAGCAGCGACAGCGACAGCGACAGCGTTTCAACTACAGACGTACTTATCGCCAATGGGGAGACTCATTATGCTTACCGATCGGCAATTGTTGTTGTTGTTTTGAGTTGTTGTTGCTGTTGTTGTTATTCCTGTTGCTGTTGTTGTTCACTTTAAACCGACAAACATAGCGCCTCTGACCCCAAAGCATAGCCAAGCCGAGTTGCTGGCTCATAAACGAGTAACTACTACATAGTATGTTTTGTATGTGTGTGTACACTAGGGTGACTCTCGTAATAATAATAATAATAATAATAATCATAATAATAATAATCATAAGCTAAGTTATACAATGAGAAGCGCTGATTAACATAAATTTATATAATTGTCAACTATGAAAAGTTCTAAATTGAACGCTTAAATTAAAATTAAAATTAAAATTATTATTATTATTATATATATTATTAAAATTATAACAAACTTTGAGTTTGTCTTGTTGCTTTTGACGAACTTTCAATTTCTAATTTTATTTCATAGCATAGCTTAAAATTTTGCTTTTTTTTACCTATCACAACGAGCCACCCTAGTGTACATAACGCAGTTGCTATCAGAGTTTAGTCATCTACACAAATATGCGAGGCGAAGCAGTGAGCAGGACAGAGATAGATTACAGCTAAGAAAGAATGCCCCCAAGGTATTCAGACCCGTACCATATACTCAGTCACCTATATCGCAAATAGTGGAGAAGCTATGTACACCTGGTACACATACATAGAAATTTTTTAACTGGAAAAACTATGAGGCACACAAATACAAATACAAATATGTGAGCGTAGCATAGATAAATGTTTATCTCACTAACGCTTATGCATAGTAGAGACAGAGAGAGCGAAGCAATTAGATAAGAAAGTTAATGCACAAGATTAAAGCTGCGCGCTGTTTAAATAAAGTGTGTGCGTTGCATGTGGCGTATACGTAATCTGCAAACAATGCGTGCAGACAATGAATCATATGACATGATATCATTTCATATTATGGCTTTAATTGCAAGACACACGTTGAAAATTGAAAATTGAGTACGAAATGCGATTAAGTCATCAATAAGCAAATATTGTAAATAAAAGCGCTAGAGCTGCAGCTCATCGAATGCAATGAATTGAAATAATGAAGCATTCAGCGCTGCCACACAATAGCGCGCAACTTAGATTCAATCAGGCAGACAGACAGACAGACAGACAGAAAGCGCAAAAAATAAAATTTATAATGGGCAAACGATTTTCCATTCAGCTTGAGTCGGAAGTGAGCAAACGCGCGCGGTTTGCCGCCTCTGTGCGTGTGTGTGTGTGTGTGTTGATTAATTAACAAATCGATTAACTGCTTCATTGAGAAGCGCTATAAAGCATTTTATGTTATGAAATGAAATATGCGTGCAGCTTAAAGTCAAAGTCAAGTTCTTAAAGTGCGTGCAGCTTGGGCTGCTGTCAATAAGTTCAGCAGCTGTAAATCTAGCATTGATTGCATGAATGAATGCATAGCATACAAAGTGCTTCGCAGAGAGAAAACAAATCAGTTTTAGAGCTGGCAGCGTTGCTACCTGTGCTACCTGTAACATATACAGCTGCATTTATCAGTTTTGCCTTTTTTTTTTGTTGCTTTATTTGTGCACAAAACAGTTTTCAGTTTTCGGTTTTGGGTTTTTGGTTTGCTGGTTTGCTGGCTGAGCTGCTCTCGTTCTCGTATCTCTCAGGAATGAAGTGAAATGGTTGCCAGGTCGTTGTCGTTGCCTGCGGTCATTAAAAACTACTACTGCTCACACATTCAGTTGAAAAAATAACAACAACAAAAAGAGCACATAAAACAAATGCTTGTTGCTATTTTTAGCAATGATACAAGCGAGTCAAACGCTGCGGCGACGACGGCGACGGCGACGGCTCTGGCTGACTTAGTAACGCTTTACTGCCTTGTTTTGCAATGCAATTAAATTAAAATATATATATGTGTGCGTGTGTGTGTGTTTGGTATGCGACTATAAAAATCAACAAGCAGCAAGCAAAAAATGTGACAATTTATTTCTCTTACTCTTTTCTCTTTTGCAGATGACAACGAAATTCAATTGATTTTGATTTTGCCATAAACGAGACACACACACACACAGACAGCCCCCAACGATCATAACTCGTATATGATTTTAGCAAGCTTCAAGGTCATATCGATTGTCTACTACTGCGCCCATTCATCCCACTTGTTTGCCAAAATGTGTAAGCTGCACCTGCTGCTGCTCCATGGACTGCTCATCGTCTCAGCGGCTGCTGCTGCCACACGTAAGTCCCAAGTCCAGCTGCTCATTTGTTGATCAGCTTATCGAATTGTACAAGTATTATGACGTAGCTTATTATTGTTTGCACTATGGCAAAGAGCAGCCGATTGTTGAGCTCGAATAATCCGCATACATTTAATCTGTATAATCGTTCGTTCAGCTTCAGTTGTAGGCCATAAAAACACAACTGCAATCAGTCAAAACAAATAAAAATAATTACGCGCCGCTCTCTTTTGCATGTTAAATGTTTAATTAGGCGCAGTGCATAATAATAAATAAAAAGCTTTAAATGCTGCTGCTGCTGCTTAAGCAAGTGCCATTTAAATTTTAGACCATTTTCAATTCTGGCTCTGGGCGTGCAAATCGACTTACAATAAATTGTTAATAAATTCAAATTGCAATTGCAATTCGTTGGCATCTAAATGATTGAAATAAAAGCTGCAATTTAGTTGCAATCATCTTGAGCATGAAACATGTTGCACAAATAATAAATAACTTTACTTTTGTGCGTCTGTTCATAACATTTGTATTTGATGTGTAAATATGCCACTTGACTTGGCAAACGGAAGTCTGAGCGCAAGTTTAACATTTATTTATTTATAACAAAAGCACAAGTAAAGTTAAGTAAACTTGAGCTGTAGTTGCAGCAGCAGCAGCAGCACTATGGATAATTTGAGCGCATTTTATAATAAATTGTTAGTAAATTATATAGAATTGAGGTACTTGGAATCATTAGCAATCTTAAATAATTGAATTTAAATTAGTTATGCTATAGCAATTTTGCTTTTGCTAAGAAATAAACAGAAATGGGGTCAAAGCGATAGAATTGGAAACAAATGTCAGTTAGTGATATAATAAAATTAAATTAAATGTTTGTACTGCAAACTAAACTTAACTAGTGCTTATAAATCGTTTGATTAAATGCCTTTACATATATTTGACAACGCCTTTTTATTTATAACAACAGCAAATTCTTTAAAAAATTAATGCCCTGTAGCTACAAAGGAAGTTGGCAAACTTTTTGTGGTTTGGGTTTGCGTTGAAGAAAGTTTATTGGGGTTAGCAAAGAAATACTTGAGCAACTGCAGTTAACAGCTGTAAGTTAACATAGCCGCATTATGTTAAGTTGCTTGGCAAATATTTTCACTTACTGATTTGTGTAGCGAGCGATTGAGTTGCTGTGGCAATGTGAGGGCTGCCGCTCGCAGGCGCCAACGTGTGTGCACAAAGAGCCGCCGCTGCCTGTGGGTGAGCAGCAGCGCCAACAGCAGTTGACCAAATATGCCAAACATAGACGCAATGGCTGGCACATTGACTGGCGCGGGCGTGTGATGCGTGCGCAGCCACCAGCGACTGTGATGCACAAAGTAGCTGAAGAACGCGTGCATGGCCAGCTCTGTGGGCGCCAGCACGAGGAACGCGAGCAGCTGCAGGCGCAGCAGCGCACACAGACGGCAGCTGAGCCGCTGCAGCTGCAGATGCAACCTCCAGAGCTGCGCGAGCTCCAGGCAAAGCCAGCGGCACTGCGCGCGCTGCAGTCGACTCTGTTGCTGCCGCTGCACGTGCAACGCATCTGTAAGCAGCTGTTGCAAGTGGTAGTGGCAGTGGCGCGTCAAGTGGCTCAGCAGCAGCAGCGCGAGCACGTAGAGCGCCAGGCACAACTGCAGCGCCAATTGGCAGGCGTAGACGTAGCAAATGCTGGCAAAGTAAATGCTCAGCGCGCTGGCCGCCGCGTCGTGCAGCAGCAGAAACAGCGCATAGCTGGCGGAGGCCACGAGGCAGCCGAGCAGCGCGTAGATGCAGCACAAGTGGCTCGAGGTGCACAATTGGCGCGCAGACTGTTGCAGTCGCTGCTTGTGCAGCAGCTGCAGCAATTGCCGGCGACAGCGCAGCAGGCGCTTGATCCAGGCGATGATGCGACGCTGGCGTGTGGCATGCAGCCAAAGCGTCACATTGGCCGAGAGCAGCAGCAGCGCGTAGCGCTCGCAGCCCACAATGAACAGCAGCTGATGCTGGCGCAGAAACTCCATGTGCGTATACGTAATATGGAAAGCAAAGGGCGCGCAGCATACAAAGCAAGCGAACAAGCAGTAGCCATAGCGCTGCCAGCAGCGTGAGTAACGTACGCACCACGCACTGGGTGACTCTATGGCCAGCAGTCCAAGCAGTCGCGTTAGCTGAAAACCCGCTTGTAAAAATACTAAAGTGAGCCACTGTACTGTACGTCGCCGCATAATGCAACAAACTAAACTTTCAGTCTGGCTACGCTTTGTTCATAATTGAATCAGAATTGCTCACACCCCAGCCCTTTGGCTATTAGCCTGATTGAATTCCAAGGTGCGCGCACTCAGCTGCTAGATAACCCAACTGAAGGATACGCTCAGCTCCGCTCAGCTCAGCTCAGCTCTGTAGTGAAACAAAAGTGTTTGCTGCTCTGTCTGTGTGTAAACGAATGAAAATCTGTGCAACGCTTGAATAAATTCGTCTATGCGCAAAGCAGTTCAGATGGAAAATAGATAATGCACTATATAGCAAGCAGCTGTGTGAGCGAGACACACTCTGTCTGAACTAAAATTCAAAACATTCATATTCATTGGTCCTGACCTCAATTGCCGTGTGTATAAATAAAATGATTTTAAGTGCTGCAGCAAAATCATTCAAACATAACTATCATTGAAAATATATATTTTCGATACTAGTTATTGCTATGTGTGCTGACAAGCAAAGCTATAGCTTATTGGAATATGATAAACAATAAACTAATGCTTCACACCTCAACAAATTCAAGTTTTGCGGCGCATAAAGTGTTAAATAGCCTTGATAACTACCCTGTAGAACTGCGCGCTGGGCTGTAGCTGATGCAGTGACTAATTACTGGGTAATCAGTTCGTTTCATTGTTGAAAAAGTAGTAACTTTACTAGTTATCAGTTAAGAAATTTGCTTATCAACACATTACACCAATGGTTACACCAATGTGAAGCGTAAGCAATTCTCAGCAATCACTAGAAAATTCAACAACAATTTTCAACAATTACATGTAATTGAAAAGTTTGTTTAATTAATATTTGCATTACTTTTATAGGAATAGCTGTATAGTGTATATACTATATAGCTTTAGTTCAACAATGCCTAGCATTGGTGAATTGCGCTTTTTATTAAAATCGCTTCTACCCTTACTAAAGGGTTAAGCAAAAGTTGTACAATAATCAAGTGTTAATAAATTTACTGTCTGCTCTTCATTGTGATTTCAATTCACCAACAAGCAACTTATTCTTCAACAATTACATATAATACGAAAGTTTAATTGATTAATTAATAGTTCAACACTAATTAGCTTAAGTTTATTTGATTAATTAAAAGTTCAACAACAGCATTTGTGAATTGCATTAAAATCACCTATGGATGCTAGCGGTACTAAAGGGTTAAGCAAAAATGCTACCAAGCGTTAATAAATTTACTGCCTGATTTAAATTCACCAAGAAAGTCACCAATGAAGGGTTAAGCAATAATGCTACAATCTGAAGTATTAATGAATTCATTGCTTGCTTTTCATTGTGACTTCAATTCAACAACAAACATATTTAACAATTACAATACATGTAACTCAAATGTTTAAGTTTAATAGTTCAACAATACGTAGCATTGGTGAATTGAAATTTAACCACCAATTGCTGCTAGCCGTACTAAAGGCTTAAGCAAAAATTTATGCACTGCTTGCTTTTCATTGTTGAACTCATCAAGAAGCGTACTAAAGACTGCGAGCAACAACAACTTTATTTTTAAATCATGCATAAAATTGTTTGGCAATTTCATTCTCACACTTTCTTAATTTGTATAATATTCAAATTTGCGAGACGATAAAAAAAATAATTTAAGTCTGTTATAATTTAAATGCACAGCTGTTGAAATTTGGGTCATTGTTGCTTCAGTGAATGTGAGACAGGTTCTGATGCTGCTGCTGCTACAATTCTCAAGTGACCGATGCTATTCAGGCATTAAACACCAATTGTGCACACACACACACACACACACACAGACAGCGACTGAGATGTAAAAATCGTGATTCCAATCAGTGTCAAGAGATAAACTAACAATTTAAATTCTTGTTTGAAGTGCGCCTTTGTGGTTGAGTTTCTTCTTATTGTTGTTGTTGTTGCTATTGTTGTTGTTGTTGCTTGGCGTTGTCGTTGTATTATTAAAAAAGTTTTCACTTTAAAGAGTTTTTCCCCTTTTTCATGCAACATAAAATGCAAAGCACTCGACTTGCTATATGCGTATATATATATATAATATATATATTATATTATATATAGAGTGGTCTGCTTTTAATACAAAAATTAGTTTCTTAGAGCGTGGCTGTAAAAAAAGTTATTGTATGTGGGTGTTGTGTGTAGCTGCAACTTTTTTTTGTATGCTTTGTCCTGTTATTGCCGCACTCTGTTCTGTTCTGTTCTGTTCTGTAGCTTTCCAGTTCTGTAGGCAGCCAAGTGTGCGGTTCGTTTCTTGTTGCGTTTTTTTTTTTTGTTTTTTGTTATCTAGGTTATATGACTGGCTTTCATCCTGCGGGGCTTACTAACGCTGCTGCTACTGCTGCTGAGCTCAGCTCAGGTTTGGGTTTTGGTTTGGCTTTGGGTTTGTGGCTAGTCTGACAGTTGCTTGGCATTGCAGTGTCGCGAGCTCTGACGGCTAATTCATTCACATTTCACGCTATGTCGCAGTCTTTGTCTTTTTTCTAGCATATCTTGTGCTTAACACTGCAGCTAAAAGTCCTTGGTCCTGCCGCTGCGCTCTCTCCACACTTCAAAGTCAAATGGCGCACTCAATAACAAAACAAGCGTCTAAGCTGACGCTGCCCGATAAGACGCGACGACAAAATATATGTTTAAGCAAAAAAAAAACTTTAATTAAATAAAGTGTAAGCAGCTTGTTAGCGAAGCCTTCAAGCCTGGCTGACTCTCGAGTCGAGTGGAGTTGAGTTCAGTTCGTTTCTTCGTTTTGTTCTTTCCAAATCCAGTCGATTTTTATATCAGATACGCGCGCATTTCGCTTTGACTTTGGGCTGGCCAAAGTCAAGGAGCAAAGTTCGTGCTTGTTTACCAGCAAAAAAAAAAAAAAACAGAAAACGTATAAAGTTGAAAGTAAAAAGAAAAGCAAAGCAGAGCGCAGAGAGATAAATACGCAAGGCATTTGGCCATTATATGGGCGAGTGAAAATGACAAATTAACTTGAGCTTGAGCTCAAAGGCAGCCGCAAACTTTCGCAACTGCTGCCAAACCCAAAATTGGCAAACAAAACTGCGTGTAAAGGTAAATTGAAGACTTTCGGGATGTCTTGGTGAAAGGTGTGCACACACACACACACACATAGAGAAAGACACACGCACACGTGCGCATCAAAAAGTTGTCATTTCAATTTAAGTTAATGCGACACAAGCGACAAGCGAACGACTCGGCACGGCACGCTCAGCGATTTTGCGATTCGCGTTAATTCCTGCAACGCATTCACACAAAAGTGTTAACCAATTATGCAAATGCCCAAGCCACAGCCACAGCCAAAGCCACAGCCAAAGCAGCAACAGCAAACAGGCAGAACTCTCAGCTAAGTAGGCTGCCATAATGAATCCTAATTAGTCTAATCTGAAGCATAACGAGCAGCAGCAGCAACTAATGTTGACTTTATCTATATAGCCATAGCATACTTGTTAAATAATGATTAGTTAATTCTAATCATGCGGCAACTTATTGATTGTAACTCAAAATAAGAGAATATATAAGAATTAGCTGAAATAATTCAAAATAGTTTACAAATTATGCGGATTATTCAAAAGAAGCAAACAAATTATTTTTGGCTTCTTTTAGTTGCTACTAAAATTGGCTTATTTTAAAATTAAAATTTTTGTTCATTGAGCAACTGGTAATAATGCTTAGTCTAAATTGTGTTGGTATATTTATTATAAAATATTAAATAGTTAGTCACTTTAATTTCAATTCACAGCAATTCACTCAAAATAACTTAAATTATGCCACTACCTTAACAGTTTTAATGTAAACCCTCAAGAATTCAAGCATTATCTAATCGTAACGATTTATTAGTAAACTGATTAGCAATCGTAATTGAAATTTAACAGTTCCCAAGATAAACTTGCTTCCCATATAAAAAAATTCTGCTGCTGCTTGCTAATTGTTTTTGTTGCCTTTTGGCATGTGCATAAATTTTTGGCATATTTTATTTATGGCTCACAAGCAATACGCTTAATATACTATATGGTATATAGTATATTTTTATAAATAATTTCGTTTGGGCCATTGTCGAGATACTTGCGTCTACTAAAAACGTTGTTTACACATTGCCAATCAACAGGAAATTGGCAATTAAAAGCATTTTCTTTCGCTTTTCTTTTTTTTTGTGTGTGTGTGTGGAACATATTAACATATCTGAGGAATTACCCGCATGCCATGTGCTTGCAAGATTAAATATTGTTTTTCTTAAAATAGATATTCGTTTGAATGTGTGTGTGTGAGTTGCCTGGAAAGCTTAAAAATTTATTTATGCGCAAGTATAAAATTGAAGCTAATTATTCTTTTATTTATTTTGTTAGTGGAGCCAGCGCTGCTGCCCATACCGGAGCCTTGCGATAATGTTGTGTGCCCAGCCGATGCGGAGCTGCAATGTCCGCCGGATAGCGCCATACGTGAAATGCTTGAGATCAACAGCGTGGCGGAGACTACTCCAAGCTTCAGCAACAGCAACAGCAGCAGCAGCAGCATCATGGGCATGCCCATGCCCTTGCCCAGCGATGAGCTCTTTGCGCGCTGCTGTCTGAACAAGAAATGCATATGCAACACTTGTTATATTCCGGACTGCAGCGGCGAGGCGGAGGTGGTCATCGAACTGCTGCCCGAGAGCATGAGCACGCCGGGTCATTGCTGTGGCACGTACGAGTGCCGGCTGGAGCCGAATTGCACTGCCGCCAGGGATACGGACTACTTTTGGCTGCAGAACTGCAAGCGCTGCCAGTGCCGCTGGGGCGCGCGCATTTGCCAGCAGACCTGCGAGGAGGGCAACAACAATGCCTTCTGCCATGACAAGGATCTGAACCTTGACTTCAGCGACGGCGAGAGCTGGAAGGATGGCTGCGAGGAGTGCGAGTGTGTGGGGGGTGAGCAAAAGTGCGTGCTACCCATGTGCGGGCATGTCGATTGTCCCGTCGAGCGGCAGGTGAATCTCAAGGGCAGCTGCTGTCCCATCTGCTGGCCCGAATGCGCGCCCATGCCCAACGAGGGCTACAACGTTGGCTACGCGGATCAGCAGCCAGCAGGCGACGCCACTACTCCCTGCCAGCATCATGACTTTCCCAATGTGGTCGAGGTAGTGCATCGCTCCAACTATGTGCAGCAGCTATATCCATATATAGTGCTATGTCTGCTTATCGTAATACTGGCGCTCAGCTTCTATATACGCCACCTAAAAGCCAAGCAACGTTCCTACCGGCCCGTCTCCAATTTCGATGAGAAGATCGATCGTGTCTAAGCTGCAAAACGCAAAAACTTTCAACTAGTAACTTGTTTTATTTTTTTTTTTGTTTTTTTGGTATCTAAAGGATCTCATTTATAATTTCGCTTTCACTTCCAAAACACACACAGACATCCGCAGCAAAAATGAAAATATATATAAAAAGTATTCTTATGAAATTACGCGCAAACAAAAGTTACTACACTTTATACTTTTTTTATTTTGTTTAAACAGCCAGCAAACTTTATTGTACATAGAATTACACGCACATTAAAGTTGCATGCCACATGCCACACAAACTGCGTTTAGTATTAAGCACACCAATGTTTTATTATAAATATATATTTACTATATGCACAAAAACTAAAATGCCAAAACATATACGAACTACACCCTGCCCCCAACTACTGACGAACGACCACATATATATATATATATATAACTATTCGATACGATTCGATTTGTTCGCCATAGCTTGTAGTTGCTTTAGTCTATAGATTTTTTAATTCTAAGCTAGAATATCTATGTGATATTTGTTAATAAGAACTTCGACAACAACAATAACAATAAAGTAAAAAGTATTGCAATTGGATCAATTTTTATTAAACAGCTGCTGATCGTTGCCATTAATGTATATCCACTATAATTATTATTATTACTATTACGATTATGATTGCCTCAATAAACAAACAAATCATTCTTTGCACTTGTATCTGTATCTTTTATATGTATCTGCAGCGCTTGCGGTGAATCAGCTTTTTGGCATGCGCTGCGCTGCTGCTGAGTTCATTGTATTCCCAAAAGTAAACATGTATATTTATTTGACTTTGCATTGCACATTTTTTTCAGTTAAATATTAACAATTTCAAACAAATTGTGCACACAATAATTAGCAACAAGTATACGTTATGTGTGTGTGTGTAAGATAATTCCTTTATGCGCTTGTAATTAGTACGCTGCAGTTGATTACACAACTAAATATTTAAAAAGCTTCATTTATGCTGCGCTTTCGAAAAAAAATGACATTGTAAGTAGGTTAGTTAAATTGAGTGCAATTTTAACAGCATTTTATTTTGTGAATTTGTTACTTTCACTTTAATTACATTTGTACATATGTGGAAAATGATTTTGTATCCAGTTACAATTTTGATTATTGAATAACTTCAACTCAAAGGTAGCTAAATGGACTAGACAATTTTTGTTTATGAAGCAAACTACAATATTTAATAATTATTGTTTATTTTATATATAGTTTAATTATGCATAGTATATTAAACATTTGGTTTAAAAATTTGTGCATTGAAAACTTTGACAAGCTCTAACTTATTGATATTTAAATGGATGGTACTGCTTTAAATAATTTTACGTTGCTTATGCAGCAAACAATTAAAATGAGTGTAAATTGGTTTCATTTGATTGAGATTTAGTTGAGTTATGCATAGGCTAGAATATTAAAACTAAAGTTTGAACAGGCTATAGCTCAGTTAAGAAAGTTCGTATTGTAGTTTGTATTATTTTTAGATTTATAGCAGCTCATACTATAAATTCATGTGCATTTTAAAATATTTTTATATTTTTTTTTTTGATTTTTGAGACTCGTTTGACAAAA
Source organism: Drosophila busckii (assembly GCF_011750605.1). Lineage (NCBI taxonomy): Eukaryota > Metazoa > Arthropoda > Insecta > Diptera > Drosophilidae > Drosophila > Drosophila busckii. Next base: position 1,849,882 of record NC_046606.1, read on the forward strand.
TATTTAAATTTGAAAATCGCAAATGCTGCAATTTGATTGCTCACATCAATAAAATACTAAAACAAAAAAATATTTAGGTTAATTTATGCTAAAATAGCCATTAAAATGTTAATATTTATGTGTGTGTGTGTGCTAATGAAATTAAAATTCGCAAGTCTGCTAATGCAGTTGCGTTCTTTGTTTAGTTAAAAGCTCAAATCACTAAGGCTATAAAAGTTGAATAAATTTTCACAACATTATGAGTATGTGTTAGAGGTTAATGGCAAAATTTTAGAATATTTAAAAATGAATTATGTCATAAATTAGCTTTAGTTTATTTTTGTGAAACGGATTAACATCTCTGACATGAAAATATATAAATTGTGTGGTGTGTGCTTAAAACGAAATTTATGTAGGTGTTATCAATATTTCCCAATATTTTTGCTCTCGCTCACACTGCCGCTCACACAGAATTAACAACATAATTTATAGTGGGCTGATAAAAATATTACAAACATCTAGGCGAAGCAACTTGAAAGGTGTAAAAACTACAGCAAGGACTTGTGTGGAAATTGTTGTGCCAACAATTGTGGGTGGCAACAATAAACGGAAAAAGGTTTTGCAGCATGAAAATTGTATGGTAAGCATAATGTGATGTCATGATATGATTTATAATATGTAATAATTTCCATGCATTGGCATTGGCCCCAAACACTTGAAGTGGGCAAACAGCAAAAAAAAAAGCGAGAAAAAAATATAAATCAGTTGGGGGAATTGAGAATTCTCAGCGTGGGCAGTGAAAAGAGTGAGCGAGAGAGCGAAAGTTTGGGCGCACAACAATGTCATACATTTTGCTTAGATTGTTATCAAATACTAAAATGCCATGAATAAAAAAACATATACAAATGTGTGTGTGTGTGTGTGTGTTGGTGTTGGCTTGTAAGCCTAAGTGTGTATGTGTGTACAGTTTGAGTGGCAATGGACTGACGCTTGATGCTTGGGGCACCCTCTAAATGGCAGCATAGTGATTTACAAATGTCGAGACTCTAGAGCCGTGTCGTTATGTACAACAAGAAAAGCACACCTAATAAAAATGGTGTGCGCACTTATAAAGGTGCCAAGAGAGTGGGCGGGAAGCGGGCTGGGGGCTGCCAGACATAAGGACCAATCGCTGAAAGTTGAAAGCAAATATACGCATTGTTAGAGAAGGTTACACGTGTAACGTCTCAAAGCGATTGCAACAACGTCAAACGTTTTGTGCGAGGATAAGCAATGCGAATAGCCCAGACACCCACCCACCCAGCGGGTTGCCTGAGTGTGGGTGGCAACTTAAAGGCCATTGCAGCAACAAAGCATAACAATAACAAAAGACATCACACAATAGACTTCAAGAGCCTGGATGACACTTTGAGTTATTTTGTTGATGCCGTCCCTAGCTATGGCATTGCTAAATTTATGTAGGCTACACACACACACACACACAAACAGACAGAAACAGTTACAGAAGAAAAAAAGGTGCAAAGCGTTTGCCTAAAGCTTTTGCCTTTGATAAGGCAAAGCAAACGTCCACTGTGCTAAGATTTACTTTCAAACAAAAATAAAATAAAATATATAAATTGTATCGGCAAAGCAAAAAAGAAAAATCTCTAAAGTTGGCAAGTGTAACTGAGAAAAAAGAAAAGAAAATATAGAGCTGCGTTAAAACAAGGATAGACAGACAGTAGCAGTTAATATTAGCTGCAGTTTCTTATATATATGTTAATAATTATGCATGTATAAAGAAACTTGTAATTAAAGCAGCTTACATCATTCATCTATGTATTTTATTTATTTATTTATTTAGAGCTAGGTTTGAGATATATTTGTGTATTATTATCGACAATTCTATATGCTATATACCTGATAGAGAATTCAATGATTTAACTATTAACATGAGTCTTGAAACAAATGTAGAAATTGTTTGGAGTTCACAAACTAATTCTGTCAAGTGTTCTTTAGTTTAGAATTTTAGTATTTCCAATTAAATAATTTAATAATGTACTAAAACATTTGAGTGAAATAAGCAAGAACTGAAAGTATATCCAACTAAAATACAGACTAGACTTGCTGAATGAAACTTTTGCAGCTAAAGCAATTTTAAAGCTAGAAAATAGCTAAAACGGCAGCACAGCTCAAAGTGAGAGCTAACGCCAAGCATCAAGTGATTGAATAGGCAAGCGAACGACTATGAAATACCCGGCTTGAGATACAGATACAGATACACCACACACACACACACATATGTATATGTTGTGTACTTTGGATATTATGCAAAAGATACTACTTGAGCCTGTTTATGACCACGTGACTGACTGCTTATGACTTTAAGCGCATTTGGTAATTCTTAGAAAAGTATTTTGAGGCTAAACTTGCGCATCCAATTAAAGCCTCCAACCAGGAATAAAATGCGTTGTGTGTGTGCGCAGCCAATTAACGCTGCTGCTGTTAGCAGCGAAGCCTTTGAAGTGTAAGGCTCTGAAGCACTTTTAAGCGCTCTCAAGCCAATCACTAACTAAATCCTTTCAAATCCATGCGGCTTTTTTCGATAACAAGCTCGCAAATCAAAAATTCAATCTTCACACAATTTTGCTGTCGCTTGTAACTCATCATACGATAAACTTGAGAATATGCTGCAGTCAACATAAAGTAGTGCGACAAGCTGCAAAAACTGTTGAAAGCCAATTGAAGCAAAGGGACAAGCAATCAAATTCAGATGAAAATGAAAAGCCAAATAAATATGAAGCGTGACAAGAACATATAGATATATATATATGTGCTATGTATATAATTGTAGCTGGGGAGATTAGTGTCGTCTATATATCAAAAGCAACATTTAAATAGTAATGCAATAAATCATCAAAGATGGCAATCTATTGATAGCCCGCAAATGACTTTAGGCGTAAATCTATAAGCATATAGCGCATATATACAAATGAAAAGCCCGAGCATATATCAAAGGCATATTAGCTTAAATTTGAATTGGCAACACACAGACACACATACTTGTGTATAAATAGATAGAATACGCATTCATACACGTATGAGCAAACCTCAAGCACATGTCAGAATTAAATAATGTAACGCACGATTGCTGCCTACCAAACTCAAGCCTCGCTCGCTCTCTCTTGCACTCTCTCGCTCTCTCTCTCTGGCATTGGCATTGGCTTTTATTTGAATTTGGTGCGTGCGGCTGTCACTTGTCTGTTACATTCGCCATGTAAACACAACCGCAGGCAATTTTGGCAATTTGCGTCAACAGGCACAACATGGAAACCAAAATCCAACAACAACAAGCGTGCAGGCAGGCAGTATAAAAAAATATTGCCATGTGTGCTGAGCTGAGAGGAAACGCAAACATAAATCGGGGCTACACTGCCTAGCGGTGTCTACAAGGTGCTATGTAAAGTCTCCTGCACCCGAGAAAGACTCAGAAGACTCAAGTACACGTATTTGCTTTGCAGCAAGGTATGCAATAAAAAAGAGCCACGCACACAAGCTTAAGGCGACGACAAATATACACTAGGAAGTCAACAAAAGACAACGGCAAAGGACAATAAATTAAATTCTGTATGCAAGTCATTAAGTCGTGTTGATTGAAGTAATTTTTAATTTCATTTAATTGTTTGCCATAGCTGCAGCACTCTTTACATTTATTACAAAATGCTGCACATAAACAAAAGAAATGTACAAGATAATGAAAAATTTCGCCAAGCTCAACAATGTGACACACACACACACACACAAGCACACACGTGTATAATTTTATATTGTGTAGCACAAAATATATAAATATTTGTGCAAGGTAAGCTGAATTTTTATATTTCGGTCGGTTGCTGCTGCGACGACGTGTGCGCTACGTATACGTAATATAGCGACAGCAACCTTTAAATCGGTAGCGTAAGCATCTGCATGCACCGCTAAAATAAATCAAGAAATAACATTTACACGTTCGTTTTATGCTGTATTTGCCAGCGTAACAATAAAAGCAGACGTCTCATCTAACAACCGCCCGTACCACCCCCCGCACACAGTTGAAACCACAACACTGCATAGACCAATTTTTGCGATAAACAAGGGGACGACACACAGCAAAAGCAGAGACAGAGACAGAGACAGAGACAGAGCCGAAAGCCAACCAAGACAGCGGCCACAAAGGAATTATTTACTACGTGATACAACACTAAAGTCATTCGCCGGTATAAATGTGCTCAGTGCCAAACCCAAGCGCCCCCGCTCATCCCGCTCACCCCTCTCGCTGGCTACATTGACGCTCGAGTGCTGAAGGGAGTACTATTAATACATAAAGAAAGCATTTCTCACCCATAAGCACAAAAAGGCCATCGCCCATTGCCATCGACAAAACGCCAACGCCAACGCCAGTGCCAGCGACAGAGCCAAAGCAGCAAAGGCACGCGGCGCATTACACAAACGACCGCAGCAGCAGCAGCAGCAGCAACGAATCAACGTTTTGTATACTCTGCGGGAAGGCAGCTCATCACAGCTATAAAGCTGAGCAGCTGCAGCAGCTTCAAGCAAAGTAATTCTAAACTAAAAACTCATCACTATCTGTTTTCAATTACAAGTTCACTTGATTTATTAGCTAATTAATTGACAATCAATATATTATTTATGTGCTTGAATTTTAGACAGAGCAACGCCAAGTTGTTGCCAACTTTCTTGTTTGTTGTTCTTGTTGTTGCATGCCACAGCGTAACTGTTACTGCTGCCGCTGGTTTGGCTGGCTGTCCAACTGGAAAAAAGCGCAATAATAAAATTGCTGAAATTGGCTTTAAGCTGAGACTGCGCCACAGACTCAAACCCCAGCGCCCCAGCACACAATCAGACAAAGAGATTGCGAGTGAAAGGGCGTCCAAGAGTGGGCGGGGGGGTGCTGGCATACACGTAACCTAATCAGTTGCGCGCTAGCTAAGTAACTTTATTAGACTATTATTTGAAATTGCCTGGACCATTGTGTGCGCGTCTCGCTCTAAGCTGCGCTCAAGCCCATTGTGTGTGCGTCTGTGTGTGTGTGTGTGTGTGTGGCAAGTTTATATAGTCGAGTCTAAATGGAAAGGTTAGCATCGTGATAGCAGCAAACTGAAAACTTTTAATAAGCATGTGGCATATCTGAGATTAGTTTGTCTAGCACGAATCTAAATGTAAATAGAAATTGTTTACTATTGTTAGCGCGCAAGTCGTGAATTCAATTCCATTTTAAAATGAAACTTTAATTTTATTACGCTTGTTGTTGCTGCTGCTGCTGCTGCTGTTGATTGTAAACAAATATTTTGTTTGTAAAACTTTGTTAATTGGCCGCCATGTAAATCTAAAAAATAATTTGCTCGCCTGTCATGTTTAATTTAGTGCGCATTTTAATTAATTTCGAGCCCACATGTCCTACCTTTGTTATATATCTATATAGATAGATTGCTTTGAAAAGGGTTAAAAGCCTGCTTGTTGACAAGCACTCAATTGCACACACACACACATAGAAACTTAGACCAACAACCTGCGCCCATTTGACAAAACCCGAACGTCGTTGGTCCCAATGCCAATCAATTGACAGGCACTTGTCAGTTCTAATTGCCTTTAAAACCAGCAAATTGTAAAGCGTTAAGCTTCCACTAGCAACTCCCAACCAATGTGGAAACTCAATCAAATCGCTTACATTGAGAAAAGTTCAAACAATGAACTCGGTTTGGGCTGCGCCGTCTGTCGGCTCAGGCACTGAAATAGACAATTTTGCACACAAATCCATTTAATCTAGAGATAAATAACATTGGGGCTTAGCAGTCACCCTTCTACCGCTGCACAGTTCACTCTACGCAGGCTAAAAAATTCTTACGCAGCACTAGTGCGAGCTGCCGAGCCAAGTGAGCTGTGGGGGCATCCTAATGATTCTTTAGACTCGCTGTTAGCTTTTAGATGAACTGAACGCACTGAGCGCACCCACAATGACTTTGCTGTGTGTGTATTTGGGGGTAACTATCTTTGGGTTCAGGCTCGAGTCCGGGTATCGATTTAGCGGCAAGCAATAAAATCCACTGTGATTAGGTTAAAACTGTTGACTCTCAAAAAGCGCTTCCTGTTTGCGCTTCGCTTCGTCTGTCCGTCCGTCCCTCCATCGGGCACTGAAAAATTGCTGGCAGCAGCCCGGGTACGGGTTATTGAATGACTGTGCAAATCGAAAGAGATAAAAATGCCAAATAGCAGCAGAGACAGCGGCAGCGACAGCAACAGAGAAACAAAAACCGAACAGCTAACAGTAAATGTGATTCTGTGGTGACTCTTGTGTGACGCTCATTTATTTAATGGTTTTAACTTCCAATTTCCCAATTGTCAGACTGCCTGCCTGCCTGCCTGCCTGTCAGCCATTAACCAGCGCCATACACCGATTCGAGCGGGGGGGCTATCTATGCGTATACGTGTTATTATGTGCATGCACAAGGAAACGAATGCGCTATACGCTCACTAATTTAATTAAACGCTTAACTATTTGCAAAGTTTCAAGTTTATTGATGAGGAAAATTAAGTGTAACAAGTTGGGAAATTTGTGTTTGCCTAGAATACTGGGTTTTGTGCAAATAGCAAATAGCAGTGTAATATTTTGGTAATTTAAAATGTTCAAATTGCGCATTAGTTTGTTTAAGCGCCTAACCATTGAGTGCAGCAGCAGCAGCTGCTTTTTGTTTGAATAAAAATTACGCATACGCCAGTTGCAACGCAAATTTCGTAGTAAAACTAAACACTCAACAGCAATTAGAGTATTAAATGCAGCTGCATATATAAAATAAATATATGTTTACGTAGCGCTCATTATAATTAATTAATGTTGAAAACAAATTTGCATTTGCTTTGCTTTGATATCAAAGATAGCGACTTAGTATTTCTATTTAAGTTTAACGAGCCTTTCTGCCTGCCACATATGAATAGAATATTCATAATTAAATTATAATTAAGGCAAGTTTATTTACGCGCAACGTGCAGGTTGCTACCCAATGCCCTTTTAGTGAGTGTAGTATTATGTGCTGATGCTGCAAAAATCAGATAATGCTGCCATGGGTCTGACTGAACACTGTTCTGTGTTCTGTGTTCTGTGTGTGTCAGCAGCTAATGAGTTTCGAATAAAAGCGTAAATGCGCACACGTGTGCGTGTGTGCGTGCCAAAACCTCAAAAATACACGAGACTCTCTCGCTCTACACCCACCTGAAGGCTTCTGAGCTGAACTGAGCTGAGCTGTGGGACTCTGTGGGGATTGTGGGTTGCTTTGCTTGAATGGTTTAGTTTGCTTTAGATTAGATGACTTTTGTGTGATATACCTGACTGACTGACTGGCCGACTGGCTACTGATAGCTAAATCTGCAAAATAAAAAGCAAAGCTAACAAAACAAATGGACACATGCCAGAGAGTAAAGTTTACAAATGCAAATCAGATGCTAAACAAACTCGATGCCAGTAACAAATATGTCATAACGGGACACAAATATGCACTCACCACACACACACACACTACGCCAATTGAGTGGGAGCGTGGGAGGGAAATGAGCTGTCTGTTTGTCGTTGACTTTTACAAAAGAATTGTATAATATTTTGAACTAAATGTGTGTCTGCATACAAAATATGCACAGACAGTAGAGAAAACCCAGCGACACATCGCACATCCTCACACACACACACACATATGTGCATACATGTGTAGCTACAAGCTGTAGCTCAAACACAGGAAATGTAATTTGCATAAGAATAACACACACACACACACGCTCACATAGCAGACACCAACAGGCTGGCTGAAGCATATGGCACACATATTGAAGTATGGCCAAAAGGACCAACAACATAGTCTAGCTAGCTGTTGACTTGCCTCACTGGGCGCACTCTCATGCTGGCGGGGCGAAGTGTCCTTTAACGAGATTTGCATCTCATCATAATAATGTAAATGACATATAGAGAAGAGCAGCAGCAGCAGCGGCAACAGCAGCAGCAGCAGCACACAGGCAACATTTTGGCGAGTGGTCGTTACATGGATTTTAACATAACTAGCAAAAGGGTTTTATTAAAGTATGTACGTGTGCCAAGTGAGCGGGGCGGGGTGCGGGAGGGGCTGCAAAATTTTGGATTACATGTGCAACAAATTTGATGTACATGCCGTGCCGCCCATGTGTGTGCTATAAATTAGATTTGCAATTAGCCTAAATGCATGCCAGCGCTTTCAGCTAAGCAGCTGCTTTATTTAGTTAACATAAGCAGGCCCACACCCTAGCAATAATAATATATTAAAAGCATGTAACATATTTTAAATTGCTGCGCTTAATTAAGTTGGCTGCGCTAGCTTACGTTCGATAATTAAGTGCTATCGATTTTAAAACCTCATCAACAGCAGCAGCTGCTGCTGTTCAATCCTAAACTTTTTACAACAGGCGCTTAACCTGTCTGTGTGTGTGTGTGTGTGTATTGATGGCGCTGGGCTTTGATAGTTTTCCATCAGTCAGGCTCTAATACAATAGCACCTGCCAAACAAATAACAAGAAGCAGACAAACAACAACAACAACAACAACAGCAACAAACAGTTTACTTGCTTGCCATTTGCCTAGGGCTACCTTTAGTAGAGCAATTTATTTTGCAACACTTTCGCTGTTTGGCAAAGTTTACGATATGTGTATGTGTGTGTGTGCTTGTGTGTGTTTGTGTGTGGCTTATGGCTATGGCACACTTCAAGCATGACACCCACGTCCAATATCCTCAGCCATGCAAGCAAAAGTTTTCAAAAACTTCTCTTCGCTACCAACCGAGTGCTTCTAACAAATTCAATTTGTCAGGCTTGGCGCGCATCAAATCTCTCTCTTACTCACACTCTCATGCGCTCTCTCTCTCGCTCTCGCTCTCGCTCTCGCTCTGCTGCTGTTTGGCTAATCCATTTACAATTTCAAAGTAAACAAACAAACAAAATGTAACTATACTTTATATGAAACGAAGGAGTGAGCGCGAGCTCACAGTTTGTATTTCAATGAAAATGCGACAGAAAGTTTGCCTTTAACCAGCTACTCTGTTGCTCCTCCTGCCCCTCCCCACTTCAGCTACAGCTACTGCTACAGCTTCAGCTTCAGCTTCAGTTGCCTCAAATAGTTTATGCAGTTGCGCGCCAGGCATAAAACACCAAAAAAAAATATACAAAAAAATAAGTAGAACGTAATAAAGACCTACAGACAGCATAAAGCAATGGAATTTTTACAATTTTTAGCATCCACTTGCACAACTATTTTTTTATTCGTTTGGCTTATTTTTATGCATGTAGTATTTTATTTAGCCTGGCAGTCTGTCTAGACCAAGTGCAAGCCACCAGGAGCTTTGGAAGTCAAGTAGTTTGGAGGGCACTCCAATACATTCGCGCTGGCGCGCATAGAACTTAGACGTGACTGCTGCAAATGCTGCAGGATATATGCCAGGATATGTCCAAAGCGTAAACACAAAAACGACGAAAGGAAAACTTTACAAATGTCAACATTTGAAACGCATCAAGCGGCACATAACTTTTTTATCTGCGCTTAAGTAGAGCAGCCAACAAGCCAGCGCCACAGTCAGAGCCAGAGCCAGAGCCAAAGACGACCGCCATAATTAGATGCCAAGTCACAGGAAACAAGGCGTGGCTCGTGGCCAAAGTTGAGTAGTTAACACGACTAGAGAGCAGCGAGGGCGGCCTGTGAGCCTGAGCCTGAGTGTGCATTAAATTTTTAAATAATCTCTTATGTATAAATTATGATGTGACACAACATAATATATGATGCCATAACATAGCTCTGTTAACTTAGCATAGCGCTGTTAACATGCACAGCTTGTTTATTAAACTTATTCGGCATTTTGACAGCTAATTTATTAAGTGTTTTTTTATTTATTGATTAATTAAAAATGCGTGCCAAACTTATTTATGGCCACTCATTTAATGTGGGAGCGATGCTCATTGCTCAACGAGCACACCTCGCGGCCCTGGGGGGGCACAAAACGATATGAGCAATGAAAAGAAATAAAATGCAAAAATAAAAAATCGCGCATACGCCGCATATTACAAGTGCAGAACCAAAAGAAAACTTTTGCAAGTGGCGCGCAGTTAACCTGAAAATTAAATTCGAGAATGCGCCGCAAAAAGCAGAAATAATTCCTTTGCATTCACGCTCGTTATACGTTAAAGGTGAATGTGTGTGTGCTGCTGCTATGTGTGTGTGTGTGTTTTTGTAAGCGTGTCGTGAATTCAGTGCGCCTTTGTAGCTGCCGGCTTCATTTCTTGTACAACAATTTGTGAATTTGCTGCGCGCAGCACTCACGTAATGAGCATAAACTACAGGCACACAAAAACGAAGGCGCCACACACACACACACACACACACACACAGACATGCAGATATAGTCGGAGACTCATAGTTGAGAAGAATCGACGCTGTCCGTGCACATAATTGGTGCAAAAGTTTGAAATTATCACGGAAGCACGCCGAAACACGTACATACATCAGCGTTAGCGGACGCGAGTTGGCATAATGTAGACTGGGGTTGGAACCCTCCAGCTGTAGCTCTAGCTCTGGCTGGGGCTGGGGCTGTGGCTGTGGAGCCTGTGCACGTAACGTAGCGGGAAACGCCCCGGCCGGATGGTATCGTAGCATATAATACGTATACGCCCTGAGGGCCTCCGAAATTTATTAGAGCCTAGGCTGGGCCAGCAGGCAGGCTAATCCAGACCCTAATTACTCATGGCCAACAAGCTTGTAGTTCGCCTGGGCAAGGGCAAGAGCGCCGTGTAACAATTAGCAACACCGGTTTCACTCCAAAACGCTCTTTTTCAACATTTTTGTGCACTTAAGTGCTGGCGGGGGTGCTCACTCGCTTGCTCGGTCCAAAGGTCCGGCCGGGCGAGCGCTTATCATAAAGCGAGCAAGCAATGTTTCAATTGAGCAACTTACCTGGCAATTAGCTAATGTACACTAGGCTCAAATTGCGCTCAGCAGGAGCAGCGTAGCGTATGCCAAAGGCCAATTTGCCCAACCGAACTGACTGCACTTGCTGAGTAATCGATAAATGCACGATAATTGGCAGCACTGTCCATTTGCTGGTATTTAAACTTTCAAGTTTAAAGTTTCAATTTGCATGCGGTGGTCGCCAAGAGTGCAAGAACTATTACCACTGTGGCTAAACTATGTATGCATGTATGTATGCATGCCTGTGTGTGTGTGTGTCCTAACCCTGAGCAGCAGCAGCTATTAAAATGTGCGGCCATTAAAAAGTTTTGCTATACTAGTTGTTTTTTCTTCTTTTTTTTTTAATGGTATTTTTGGGCGCACTTGAAAAAGGAATTTTCTGTTTTTGCAATCTGGCACCTGCAACTGCAACTGCAAATACGTTTGCGTATGAATTTTTCAAAATGGTTTTTGTGTTGACCTCGTTTACGGGTCAGAGCAGCTATGAAAAGTTTGCCCTGCCAAACTAAATTGCCGTTGCAACGTGCAGATTTAAAGCGAAGGAGGTGCCAGTTGTGGGAGGAGGGAGGAGGCGACAAAAGGACAGGGCACAAGCTTTAGAGGGCGCGAGCAGTTCGCAATGGGACACACGGTTTGGTTTACACACAGCATATTGAAATGCGATTACAGTAGCCCTGGCGCTAGTTTCATGTTCATTAAACATGCATAAGCACACACACACACACACACACACACTGACACACACACACACATGCAGGCACACTTAAACACAGACGGCAGTAGAGTAACAGCAGCTGTCCCCAGGCACATGTAAACAATTTAAATTTGTAAGCGATGTGCTAATTTTAAATCAATTACACGACGTGACGCCACTTTAAACACCCACCCACAAAGCAAGCCCACACCCGCACCCAAATCCACACCCAAATCCACGCCTGAAGTTGACAAGCGGGAGAGTTTGACAGCTGGCAGTGCTGCCCATGAAACAATGAATGCCAAACTAATATCGAAATCTGTGAAGAGCAGAGCAGAAAACAAGCCAAGGCGCCATGTTGGCAACATTTGGTGTGAAAAACTTTCCATTTTCAGCCGGGGTATTACTTTAAAAGTTGCTGCCAAAGCGTACTGCCATTCACACACACACACACACACATACACATACAGAGAGCAAAATAAAAATAAATATAAAATACGACAAGTCTTGAAAAAGTTTGTCAGTGGATGCTTTTGTTAGTGGTACATTTGGTGACACACAAATTGCAGCCTGACTAAAGGAAATAGCGTTGGAGGGACAGACAGTGTATGCGTGTGAGTGTGTGTGTGTGTGTGTGTGTGAGCGGAAAGGCAGCTTCTCAACTCAATTTCAGTTTGAAAGCGTCGCTCTCTACCCGCCGTCGCCCCTTGCCATTGTCGTGAGTAAGAAAGCAACAGTTTTTTTTTTGGTAATATATTTTTTGTTGTTATTTGTCTTAAATAAATAAGTTTGTATGTGTGAGTGCTTGCAAGAAAGTTACGCCGCCAAGTGGAATAAATATATACTAACATACATACATACGTGCTCAAGTGTGTGTGTGTGTGTGTGCGTACATAATTTAGTGAACTTGAAACTTGTTACGCTGTCGTCTGCCTTCACTATCTCTCCTTCCACCCATACATACATATGTATGTATGTATGTATGTATGTCTGTGTGTAGGCAACAAATATTTATATATGTATTTATATATTGAATGTAAAAGAGCTGGACCCTACACCCCACAAGCAGCAAGGCAAGCAACTTGGCATTTTATGCTAAGTAATTTATATATGTAGCATAAAAAGCAAATCTTATGTGTGCAAATGAGCGCAACACAGACTTATATACACATACACACCTACTACATATATAAACATCACCACGCACACGTGCTTATTAAAGATTTAAAGTTCTTGCAACGATGCCAAGCAGGAAATTGATATGCACTTACCGGTAGCAGACGCTCTCAGCAGCAGCAGCAGCAGTAGCAGCAGCAGCACTAACGAAAATAAGAATAATATATACTATACGCGCTGCTACCTTAAACTCCAAAATATACACACACAGCCATATATCATTTTAAACATGCATACATACATTCTTTCAGTAGCATTGCCTTGGGTGAAGTTTGTTTTGGCAGCTGTTGCAAATTGAAAGATAATAATCCAATTGAAAACAAAAGATGGCGACTTCTTAAGCAACGCGTTACAAAGATTTGCGTTCATTGCTTTTTGCATAAGCTCGTACATCAAATAAACATATATTTTTGTTTGTTTCGCATAACAGTAACTGCTTTAAGCTGATTTTAGAAATTCAAATGCTAATTCAAACTCGCGCTTTGTTTTTGGTATTTTCAGTATATTTTATTCTTTTCAAAGTCAGCTGGCAACGCCAGCAACTTGAATTTTTTGTTTGTAACGTTTTATTTTATGCTTACAGACTATACATTGGCAATGTGAAGTACATTAAAGATTCATTTTGTGTATAAAGCTAATTTTGTTGATTCAGCGACCTGCAGTTGTCAGCTTACTCGGCAAGGGACCAACGGCACGTCTTAAGACTATTTTAAAGTTCTCGCTTACAGTGTCCTCTTTGAAGACCACCACCAGATTCAGCTCAAATTCTGTAAGTAATGTAAAATATACATAAAAAATTATCAATTAGGTTTATGTTTAACGCACCGATTTTAAAATTCTTTGTCAACAGCGTGGGACAAGTAAATAGTCGTGGCAACACCATGTAAATAGGTATCTCCAGCTTGGGCATTACATTGCCATCGGCTATTTGTATGGTCTGCACTTCAGTGGCATCTTTGGAGTATCCCTCATCGCAGCCGCATGTTTCCACGCGCACTAGTTGCAGCTCTATGGACTTGATAGGCGTATCCGTATGTTGTATAGTCAGATTCCCCGTAATTGGCATCGTTACACAGTATTCGCTACGATCCAAGCGGCCCGTAATAAGAAATCTTGGCATGGTCACGCGATCCTTTACATTGCTCATGCTCAGGCTGAAGGGCATAAACTTGGGCGATTCATCATCAAACGGATTGGGCTTGTATTGCACGCAAAACTGCTGCACTTTCTGCAAGGATTTTCCCAGGAAATTACGCTTTACATCGCACTTCAACTGATAGTTGATGCTAATAAATATGCCGTGATAGGTTTCATAAAGTCTGCGTGGCTCCTTTTTACAGACCAGGGGCAACTCAAAGTGGAACTCTGAGTTGCCAGCAGATAGTTTTCCGGGCGCCGACAGCTCCAGGCTGTTCTGCAGCAATGTAATGGGCTTTACAGAATTGTATAAGGCATCAAATAAGCCGACTGTCTTGGTACTCAGCTGTAGATTTACAATGGCATCTAGTGTTAGCTGTATACCTTCATGTTTTGTCTCTGCTGGACACTGGAACTGTACGCAACCCACTAGCATTTCCTAATCAAAAAAGTTAATTTGCATAATATCATTGGCGTTTCTTATAGTGTTCAACTTACATTTTCATAATAAACCTTATTTTCTCGTTTTAGCTTGATTTCGAAATGAAAGCCACTGGTGCTCATTTTGATTAATTAATTAGTAAAGTTATTTATAACAAAAAATATTGCCGAGTTTATTTGTTTGTTTTGTTTTGCAACATTTTAACAATCAGTTGTTTGCTTTTGAGCAAGTGCAAGGTATCAGGTATCGATATATCGCTCACGACAATGAAAAATATTGTGGATGATAGTTGTTAGTTCTAGTATATACTGCTTATACTGTTTCCTTAGTCACAATAAAAACTGGCGGGAAGTCATCAGCTGCTATTCTGAAATTTCCTTGCAACAAACAAGTTCGGTCAATCAAATTAATAATATAATTGTCATTTAAAAACGTAAATTTATTATAAATAGACAGAAATTGTATTGCTGACTGCGAAGGCGCTGAGTTTACTAAATTTGTGAAATTGGAAAGCGTCAACGACAAAAGAAAAGCGCACCGCACAAAACCGCGCCGCTTTCATTAGCGTCATCGTCATTATTGTTCAGAAGAGTCTCCACACAATCCAAGTACAGTTAACATGGCCAAGGTGCATATCACAAACGTAGTGGTGCTGGACAACCCGAGCAGCTTCTTCAATCCGTTCCAGTTTGAGCTGACGTTTGAGTGCATTGAGGAGCTGAAGGAAGATCTTGAATGGAAAATGATTTATGTGGGCTCGGCTGAGTCCGAGGAGCATGACCAAGTGCTGGACACTATTTACGTTGGCCCCGTGCCCGAGGGTCGTCACATATTCGTCTTTCAAGCTGATGCGCCGGATGTCAGCAAAATACCTGAACCCGATGCGGTTGGCGTAACTATTGTGCTTCTTACCTGCTCCTATCGAGGCCAAGAATTTGTGCGCGTGGGCTACTATGTGAACAATGACTATGCCGACCAGGAAATGCGCGAAAATCCGCCACCCAAGCCTTTGTTCGACAAACTCACACGCAACATACTCGCCAGCAAGCCGCGTGTGACGCGCTTCAAGATCAACTGGGATGATGGCAACACCAATGGCAATGGTCTGGAGAATGGACACGATGCACAAATGATGCACGAAGACGGACCGTCCACATCTTCGGCGGCAATTCATCACGATGCCGCCATGGATGATAATAGTCTGGCCATGCCCATGGAGAACGGTGTCAAGGCGCTCAATGAGAACTCAAATTCACTTGCCATGGAATGTTGATGCAGCTATAGAACAGTCTAACTGTAAAACTCACACACACACGCAGAGACTTGTAAGATTACCTGCCCACAAACAAAGCTCTTTAATTAAGTAATATAATTTAAAAACTTATTGCAGTTATACCCATTAAATTTATCTATACTTTACTCAGAAATTACAATATTGTTTTATTTTGTAAGCTTAAAGAATATATAATTTATTTTTAACAACTAAACAAATGAAAAAGTAGCCGTGAAATTTTAATTCAAAATCTAGTGTCAAATTCGAGAAACCTTATCAAAATTTTTGCGTCTAATACAGAAGAGAATCTTAAATTTTCACGGCTAAGCAAAAAAAAATATACATAAAGTTAAAAATAAATAAATATAAATTGCAATAATGTCGAAGACGAAATGGCAAAGCTGCCAAAGCAAACCAACCAGTCAATGCAACTGCTCTCGACAGCGCTCCATTTATAGCAAATCTAACAGGTGAGTTAAGTTATACCGCTAAGATTCACTACTCATTCTATTTTATCTCTTTGAACAGCTGCCTCAAGTGCGTGGAGTACAAATATTGCCAGAACTATCCATGCGACAGTTGGGACTATGCTCCTAAGCGTGAGGATTTGGCTGAGCAATGCAAAGAAATACCAAAGCGTTCGCGAGTGGAGGCCGATTCGATGGGTCCTGCAGTGGGCGCAGCCTTCTCCACGCGTCCCGTAGTGCGACCCTGCGCATGCATGGAGGAGGAGATGCATGAAATGACATTTGCCCAAGACTTTGCTACTTACCTAAAGGCATTCGCGCTAATCTATGTGCTGCCTGAGCGGCAGTGGAGTGGTGAGAACATAGACAAGCTGCTGCGCGAGGGCGAGGATCTGTTTCAAGAGAGCTCCGAGGCAGATGCAGAGGGCCTGCCCAGGTCACAGGTTTATACAAATATAGAGCAGCGCGTCAGTCGTAAATTTAAGCTAGAAGGACATAGTTTTACCATAGAACTATCGCCGGCGTTTAGGGGTACGGACCCAGAGCATAGCATGCACCAAATGAAGCAGCTGAAGTCTATGCTGCAACAATTCTTTCGCAAGAGCTATCATGGTTTGTTCCTAAGCAAAGGTGGCTACCTGCTCATCTGGCGTCGCCGCAAATTCTATTTTGTGCTGGATGTTAAGGGACGCCGTGCCGCGGATCTGGTCAGCGTGCGCTTTAATGGCTTGGCCACGGTTGTCTGCGTGCAGAATCTCAGCAATGTTACGCATTTGATAACCAACTTGAGCAGCCACAGCTCCACTGATCAGTTTACCATACGGGAGCTGTGTGTGGTGCGTCTGGTCACGCCGGATGGTCGCATCTTTTTGCGCGATTCCAATCAGCGCGATGTCCAGTACAGTGTTATTAACAAGAACTATGCGTATCTGAAGAGCACGCTGCATTTGTCTATGAATCCCAAGGAAACATTGCGTAATCACAGCAGCCTAATGGTGGGCGTGGCCGCTATATTGGCCTCCAAAATTGATCATCCCGCCGGGTGGAATACGAACATGTTTGATCGCCTTATGTGCTACGGCGTCGAGCTCTGTCGTAGCTGTTGGGGCGCAAGTGTGCAGGAACGTTTGCCCATTGACTTGGACACGTTTCCAACACAGCTGCGCCTCGGTCAGTTTCTTATGGAGCTACGTCTGTTGCCAAACTATGCTTCAGGCAGATGGAGCTGTGGCATACGCTACCAGGTGAGCATGCAATGCAAACTATGAGCTTCTGTCTAACACTTGCTGCTTGCAGGGCAACGATTTTGAATATGAGATACGCCGCGCTTTGGATAAGCATAGCAATGCCTTGTTTCAAATCAATAATCAAATGTATGCGCTTTGGCGCAAGGATGACTTTTACTATCTACTCGATCCCTATCGCCATACAGTCATTAGTCCCGCACTGCAGACCAGCGAGGATGAGGTAACCAAATGGGCTACAGTGCGCATGTTTCGTGATCTGCCCACGCTGCTCAGCGTGTTTCATCAGCTGCTCAAGGAGTCGAATCGGCAGGCGCCCTTCAATATACACGTCGTGCACATCAAGAATTTGGTTAAATGTCCAGCAGGCTATTCATTGAGGCCGTTGCCAAAGGATGTGGACCTGGAGGTGTTGTCACTAAATGAAGCAATTGGTTTTCCCGTTGAGCTTAACAATTGTGAAAGCATATTGGGTGAGATTAGCGACTATGAGCCTGACTTGGTGAGCGAGACGGAGGATGGTTTCGACATAGAGAAATTCAAGCTGCTCGATGAGAAGGACTTCGACAAGCTGGACGAGGATGAAGGCGAAGAAGAGCAAGAAGAGGAGAAGCAGCAGCAAAAGAAAGCAGTGAAGGCCAATAAGCAGTTGGCAGCCAAGAAGGTGACAATAGACACCAATCGTCCAGCAGCAGGTGGCATTCGCATCGTAGCTACTCCAATCGACCCCAAGTCCCAACGAGTTGCTGGTGGCGCGCTATCAAAAGCTGCCCAGCGCGCTATGGAGAAGCATCAGATACCCTTGGGTGTGACAATAAATGACAAGCGGCAGGCAACTATGGCTGCCGACAAAAAAGACGACATAAAACCAGCAAAAGATTTTTGGAAAGATAAATCAGCCAAGAAGGAGCCTTGCCAGTTGCAGCGCCCCAAGACATTTGAGTGCAAATGTCAAGCTGCTAAGCGCAAATCGAATGCCGCATGCCAAACGGCTGCTGATTGTGCCAACGTATCGGAAAGTTCGGAAAACTCCTCCAAAGACATCAGCTATCCGGTGTATACAAAATTTCCTTACAATTTGGCCATTGCTGGCTCTGAGAGCGGCACTGTGGAGAGCCTGCATCGTTTACTCAACTCGGCTTTCAATGTGGCAAATCGTGTGCTCATCATGACACCTTGGGGCAACTTTGTGGTCTTTAAAATGCCCACTAATCTACATGATCGCCATGCTTTTTATTTATTTGACGGCTGCACCTGCAATGTGGATCGCTTTAGGCATTTGGATCTAAGCTATGGCACTGCGGGTCTGCTGCCCTTTCGTTGTCAGTCCGACGTGGTCTGCTATATGATTGATTCACGCGAGTTGCGTGCCATGAAAATGCTCAACTTGCCTGTGGAAAAGGAGCAGCAGTTTGAAAGTCTGCTGAGCTGCGCGGCCTAGCTTACAAAATCTTTTACATTTCTGTTATTCCTTTTCAAAATTCATTGTTTTAAAATTGTACTTTTGTATAAAAAATGCAAATCGTTTTAGCCAAGAAAATGTTGCAGAGTCAATTAAGCTGAAAGTTTAATACAATACTGACTCTAGGGCTCTCAATAAAAATGTTTAAATACAATCCCTGATTCATTCAATACTCAACTTGAATACTTACTATATTTTGCATAGCTTGACTAATTTATTTATATTTTTTTTTAAAGTAATAGTAATTTAACAATTGGAAAGTGAGATATGGTACAAGGAGCCTTAACTATTTACAATTATTTAAACTAAACTATGATATTATATGGATTTTGTAAACAAAACTTTGCCAAAACTATTTTTTTATTGATCGAACCTAACAGCATTTGTTTATGTACAATCTCATGATTAAATTAAGCCTAAGAATTCTTCAGTCCGATTTATTTTGGCTGAGATATAGCTTCTCAAAGTTATAAAGTGATAAGAAAATTACAGGTTACATACACGTTTTTATGCCAAAATATCGAAAATGTTAAAACTTCCAAGTTTGATTGCAGTTTTATTCTTATGCATCTCACGAGTTCTAGCAAGAAACTCTGAAATCGGACGCAATTCGCTGAATTTTACGGCCTATCAAAGGGTGCGATATTTTACAAATTGTTTTGTTTGTTCACTCATTTTGTTCATAACTTCGCCAATAAATTATTAAATCATAAATTTCTTATACTAATTTTAATTGTACTTTCCACGCCAACATAAGGGTATAGACATTGGATCGCTGGAAAGCTATAGCTTTGAAAGTTTGAATTAGCAAAAAGTACATTTTTTGCATGTTTTATTGCCTATTTGTCAAAACAATCTTTTTATTGATCAAACTTAACAACATATGTTTATTTACAATCTTAAAAAAACCACTCTTCAGTCCGATTTTTTTTTAAATGCAGTCTATTCTTATCAAGAATCTAACAAGGCTTGAAACGCTTAAATTGAACGACTTTTCGCTGAGTTGCAGCCTATCAAAGTTTGATTATCCACAGAAATTTCGTTTCTTTGATTACTTTTTTGTTCATAACTTAGCCAAGGAATTATTTAAACATACCATACAAAATTGTACTCATTTTAATTGTGCTTATAACGCCGACATATACTGGTATAAAACAGTTCAGTCGCATTTTTTCTCGCTGAGTTACAGCCATTCAAAGGTTGGACAACGCAACCATTTGTTATTGATGTAACAATCTCTTGCGATTGAAGTAACTATTTTAAGAGCGGCGATCGTTTCTGTCTGCCAATGAACAAATACTTACCTTACTTGCCCCGTCTGTCCGCTATACTTACTTATAACTATCATCCAATTCTTAGTTATACCCAGTTTAAATAAAAAATTGTTTGCATTGTTTATTTACTCAAACAACCAATGACCTAAGGTATGGCAGCACTTTTTCTGCAGTGACATGATGATGGTCTCTTTTTCAATAAAACCTTGAGTAAGGACAGCAACCAACGATTATTTGGGACTGTCACGGCAGACATCTTAATTATTGATGCACGGCAGGCAACCAACCGATTATTGAAGCGCGGGCAAAAACCATTGATTATTGAATGCGCGGCAAAACCATTTGATTATTGGACTGCACGGCAGCAACAATTGGATATTGGAATGCGCGGCAAAATCATTGATTATAGGAATTGCGCGGCCAAAACAGTTGATTTATGGGACTGCGGCAGAAAACCAATGATTATTGCGAATGCGCGGCAAAAACCATTGATAATTGGAATGCGCGGCAAAACATTGATTATAGGACTGCACGGCAGCAACCAATTTATTGGAAATGCGCGCAAAAACCAATGATTATAGGACTGACGGCAGCAACCAATGATATTGGAATGGCGCGGCAAAACCATGGTGATTATTGGGATATGCGCAGCAAAACATTGCATATGGAGCACAGGCCGAGCACCAATGATTATTTGGAATGCGCTTGCAAAACATTGATATAGGACTGGCCGGCAGCAACCAATGAATTATTGGAATGCGCGGGCCAAAACCATTGATCTATTGGACATGCGCGGCAAAACCAATTGATTATTGGAATGCGCGGCAACACCAAAGATTTATGGGCATGCGCGCCGCAACCAATGATTATTGGAATGCGCGGCAAAACCTATTTTGCTTATTAGGGCACGGCAGCAACCATTCATTATTGGAATGCGCGGCAAACCATTGATTATTGGACTGCACCGCAGCAACCAATGTTATTGGAATGCGCGGCAAAAACCGTTGATTATTGGACATGCCGGCCAAAACCATTGTTATGGACTTGCACGCAGCAACACATGACATGTGGATGCGCGGCCAAAACCATTGATTATATAGGACTGCACGGCAGCAACCAATGTATTATTGGAATGCGCAGGCAAAACCATTATTGGGAATTGCGCGAAACCATTGATTTAGGACTGCACGGGCAGAACAATGATTTTGGGAGATGCGCGGCACAACCATTCGATTTATTTGGCAATGCAGCGGCAAACATTGATTATTGGACATTGCGCTGGGGCAAAACCATGATTTAATAGGACTGGCACGGCAGCACCAATTGATTATTGGAAATGCGCGGCAAAACATTGATTATTGGAATGCGCGGCAAAAACCATTGATTATAGGACTGCACGGCAGCAAACAATGATTATATGGAATGCGCGGCAAACCATTGATTATTTGGAATGCGCTTGGCAAAACCATTGATTATTGGACTGCACGGCAACAACAATGATTATTGGAATGCGCGGCAAAACATTGATTATAGGAATGCACGGCAGCAACCAATATATTGGAATGCGCGCCAACACATTTGATTATTGGAATGCGCGGCAAAACCATTGATTATTGGAATGCGCGGCAAAACCATTGATTATTGGAATGCGCGGCAGACAAACCAGATGATTATTGGGAATGCGCGGGCAAAACATTGATTGTTGTGAATGGCGGCAGCAACAATGATTATCTGGAATGCGCGGTCAAAACCAGTTGAATTATTGGAAGATGCAGGCGGGCAAAACCATTGATTATTGGAATTGCGGCGGCAAAACCATTGAATTATTAGGGACTGCCGCCGCAGCAAACCAATGATTATCTGGAATGCGCGGCCAAAACCATTTGATTGTTGGACTGCGCGGCAAAACCATTGATTATAGCGCTCGGCACGGGCAGCACATATATTGGAATGCGCTGCAAACATTGATCTATCTGGAATGCGCTGCAAAACCATTGATTATTGGAATGCGCGCAAAAACCATTGATATATAGGGGGACTGCACGGCAACAACAATGATTATTGGAATGCGCGGCCAAAACCATTGATATTGGACTTGCGCGGCGAAACCGATTGAATTATTGGAATGCGCGGCAAAACATTGATATAGGACTGCACGGCGAAACCAATGATTGATTGGATATGCGCGGGCAAAAAACCATTGATGTTGAATGGCTCGGCAGCAACAATATATTGGATGCGCGCAAAACCATTGATTATTGGAAGCCGCGGCAAAACCATTGATTATTGGACTGCACGGCAGCAACCATTGATTAATTGGAAATTGCGCTGCCAAAACACTTTGATTATGGAATCGCCGGCACAAACCATTTGATTAAGGACTTGCGGCAGGCAACCAATGGATTATTGGAATTGCCGGCCAAACTTGATTATGGGACAATTGCCGCGGCAAAACCATTGCATTTATTGGACATGCGCGGCGGCCAAATCACACAATTATTGGCATGCGCTGGCAAAACATTGTTATAGAACTGCCGCCGCAACCAATGATTTATTGGAATGCGCGGCAAAACCATTGGATATTGGAATGCGCGGCCAAAACCATTGATTTTAGGACTGCACGGCAGCAACAATGATTATTGGAATTGCGCGGCAAAAAAACCATTGATTATTGGAATGTTGCGCGGCCAAAACCATTGATTAAAGGCACCTGCACGCGGCAAAACCATTGATTTTGGAATGCGCGGCAAGAACCAGTGGTGATCGGAAATTATTGCCCGCCGGCAAAACCAATTGATTATTAGGACTGCACTGGCCAGCAACAATGATTATTGGAATCGCGCGGCAAAACCAGCTTGATTATTAGGAATGCGCCGGAAAAACCATTGATATAGGACTTGCACGGCAGCAACCAATGGCACTTATTGGAATGCGCGGGGCAAAACATTGATATATAGAAACTGCACCGCGGCAAACATGATTATTGGAATGCGCTGGCAAACCATGCTTATAGGACTGCAGGCAGCAAACAATGATTATGAATGCGCAGGCAAAAAAAACCATTGCAGTTATAGGACTGCACTGGCAGCAACCAAGATTTATTGAATGCGCCCCGGCAAAACATTGATATTGGAATGCGCGGCAAACCATTGATTAGACTGCCCGGCAGCAACCAATGATTATTTGTCTTGCGCGGCAAAACGATTGATTATTGGAATTGGAATACGCGGCAAAACCATTGATTATTGGAATGCGCTGCAAACCATTGATTTATTGGAATGCGCGGCAAACCATTGATTATAGGGAGAACTGCACGGCAGGGCAACAATGATATTGGAACTGCGCAGAGCAAAACCATTGATTATTAGGACTAGCACGGCAGCAATACCAGAATGATTACTTGGAAGCGCGGCAACCAGTGAATGATTTGGAATGCGCGGCAAAAAACATGAATTATAGGGACCTGCACGTCTAGAACCAATGATTTGAATGCGCAGCAAAAACCATTGATTATTAGGAACTCACGGCGCAACCAATAATTATTGGAAATGCGCGGCAACCATTTGATTATAGGAACGTGCACGGCAGCAACAATGATTATTGGAACTGCGGCGGCCGCAAAACCATGATTATAGGAACTGCACGGCAGCAACAATGGATTATTGGAATGTGCGGCAAAACAATTGTTATTGGATTTGCGCGAGCAAAAACATTGATGATAGGGACTGCACGGCAGCAAAACCAATGTTAATTGGAATGTTGCGGCCAAAACCATTGATTATAGGACTGCACGGCAACAACAAATGATTATTGGAATGCGCGCAAAACCATTGATTATAGCGGAATGCAGCAGGCAAAACCAATTGGATTATTGGAATTGCGAGCGGCAAAAACATTGATTTATAGGGACTGCACGGCAGCAACCAATAATTATTGGAATGCGCGTCTACACCATTTTGATATTGGAATGCGCGGCCAAAACACTTTGATTATTGGAATGGCGCGGCAAAACCATTGGATTAGTAGGATGCCACGGCAGCAACCAATGATTTTTGGGGAATGCGCGGCAAAACATTGATTATTAGGGACGTGAACGGCCAGAATACCAATGATTATTGCGAATGTGGCGCAAAACCGATTGATTATGTGGAATGCGGCGGCAAAACCATTATATAGGGACTGCCACGGCAAGCAACCAATGATTATTGAATGCGCGGCCAAACCATTGATTATAAGGACTGCACAGAGCAGCAAACCAATTTATTATTGGAATGCGGGAAAACCATTGAATTTATAGGACTGCACGGCCCAGAACCAATATTTTATTGGAATGCGCGGCACCAACCATTGATTATCGACACAGGCAGGCAGCAAACCAAGATGTTATTGGAATTGCGCGGCAAAACCAATTGATATTGGAATGCGCGGTAAAACCACTTGATTATTGAATGGCGGCGCAAAAACATTGATATATTAGGACTGCACTCGGCAGCAACCATTGATTATTGGAATACACGGCAGCAACCATTGAATATGGAATGCGCGGCAAAACATTGATTATTGGAATGCGCGGCAAAAAAAAACATTGATTATAGGACTGCACGGCAGCAACCATAGATTATTGGAATGCGCGGCAAAAACCATTTGATTATATGGAATGCGCGGCAAAATCCAATTGATTAAAGGCCTGCCCGGCAGCAACCAATGA
Organism: Drosophila busckii; assembly: GCF_011750605.1. Taxonomy (NCBI): domain Eukaryota; kingdom Metazoa; phylum Arthropoda; class Insecta; order Diptera; family Drosophilidae; genus Drosophila; species Drosophila busckii. The sequence goes on from NC_046606.1 coordinate 1,874,743, forward strand.
TTATTGGAATTGCGCGGCAAAACCATTGATTATTGGAATGCGCGGCAAAACACCATTGATTATGGAATTGCGCGGCAAAACCAGGTGTTATAGACTGCACCCGGCAGCAACCAATGTTATTGGATGCGCGGGCCAAAACATTGATTGTTGGAATGCGGGCAAAACCATTGATTATTGGAATGCGCGGCAAAAACCAATGATTATTGGAATGCGCGGCAAAACCATTGATTATTGGAATTGCGCGGCAAAACCATTTCGATATAGGCTGCACGGCGAGCAACCATTGATTATTGGATGCGCGGCAAAACCATTGATTATTGGAATGCGCGGCAAAACCAATTGATTATTGGAATGCGCGGCAAAAACATCTTATAGGACTGCACGGCAGCAACCACATGATTATTGGAATGCGCGGCGCAAAACCAGTGATTGTAGGAATGCCGCGGCAAAACATTGATTATTTGGCAGCAACCAATGATTATTGGGATGCGCGGCAAAACCAATGATTATTGGAATTGCGCGGCAAAAACATTGATTATAGGAATGGGCGGCAAAAAACATTGATTATTGGAATGCGCGCTGAAAACCAATTGATTATTGGGAATGCGCGGGCAAAGAACCATTCATTATAGAACTGCACGGCAGCAACAAATGATTATTCGAATGCGCGGCAAAACCATTGATCATATTTGAATGCGCGGCAAAACCATTGATTATTGGTCTGCACGGCAGCAACCAATGATTATAGGAATGCGCGGCAAAACCATGAATTATTGGAATGCGCGGCAAAAACCATGTATTATTGGAATGCGCGGCAAAACACCATTGATTATAGGACTGCACGGCAGCAACCAATGTTATTGGAATGCGACGGCAAAACCATTGTTATTGGACTGTACGGCAGCAACAAATGATTTATGGACTGCACGGCAGCAACCATGATATTGGAATGCGCGGCTAAATTATTGATTATAGGGATGCACGCCAGCAACCATTGATTATTGGAATGCGCGCAAAAACCATTGATTATAGGACTGCACGGCAGCAACCAATGTTTATTGGAATGGCGGGCGAAACCTATTGATTATTGGAATGCGCGGGCAAAAACCATTTGATTATGGGATGCACTGCAGCAAACCAATGATTATGGATATCGCGGCAAACCATTGATTATTGGAATGCGCGGCAAAACCAATGATTATTGGGATGCGCGGCAAAACCAATGATTATTGGAATGCGCGGCAAAACCATTGATTATTGGAATCGCCGGCAAAAACCCATATGATCTATAGGACTGCCACAGGCTTAGCAACCAATTGATTAATTGGAATGCGCGGCGAAAACATTGATTTTGGAATGCGCGGCGCAAACATTGATTATAGGACTGCACGGCAGCAAACATTGATTATTGGAGATGCGCGGCCCCAAATACCATTGAATCTATAGGACTCGCACGGCACAGCAACCAATGATTATTTGGAATGCGCGGCAAAACCATTGAATTTTGGAATGCGCGGCAGAAAAAAACCATTGTGATTATAGGACTGCACGGCAGCAACCAATGATTATTGGATAGCGCGCCAAAACCATTGATTATTGGAAAGCGCGGCAAAGCATTGATTATGAGGACTGCACAGGCAGCAACCGAATGATTATTGGACATGCGCGGCAACAACATTGAATTATTGGAATGCGGGGCAAAACCATCGATTATTGGAATGCGCGGCAAACCATATGTATAGACGCACGGCAGCCAAAAACCACATGATTAATTGGAATGCGGGCAAAAAAACCAGTTGGATTTAGGACTCGCACGGCGGCAACCAATGCATTATTGGACATGCGCGGGCAAACATTGATTAATTGGAATAAGTTCAAAAGGTATCATAGGGTACAAGAGAGACCATAGATCATTGCACTGCAGAAAGTGCTGCATCCTTAAGGGTGGCATTGCGTAAAGAGAGACATCGGATATGCAGTCAGAAATGTGCTGCATACTTTGAGAGTTCATTGGTAGAAAGAGGCACCATAGAACGAGCTACCAATGGTTGCTGATGTACAAAACAAATCAGGCAACATTTGGTTGTTGATGTACAAAACCTTTAGTTGTTGATGTACAAAACAAACAACCATTGGTTGCTGAATGTAAAAAAACAAGCAACCACTGGTGTTAGATGATACATAATAAAACAATGCATAACAAAATTTTTATTTAAAACTGGGTATAACTAAAAAAGAGATGATAGTTTATAAGTTAAGTTATAGCGGGACAGCGGGCAATTTAAGGTAAGTATTTGTTTCATTGGCAGACAGAAACGATCGCCGCTCTTAAAATAGTTACTTCAATCGCAAGAGATTGTTACATCAATAACAAATGGTTGCGTTGTCCAACCTTTGAATGGCTGTAACTCAGCGAGAAAAAATGCGACTGAACTGTTTTATACCAGTATATGTCGGCGTTATAAGCACAATTAAAATGAGTACAATTTTGTATGGTATGTTTAAATAATTCCTGGCGGCTAAGTGGATGAACAAAAAGGGAATCAAAGAAGAAGAAACAAAAGCGAAATTTCTGTGGATAATCAAACTTTGATAGGCTGCAACTCAGCGAAAAGTCGTTCAATTTAAGCGTTTCAAGCCTTGTTAGATTCTTGATAAGAATAGACTGCATTTAAAAAAAAATCGGACTGAAGGTTTGCCTTTATTTAATCATGAGATTGTAAATAAATATGTTGTTAGTTTGATCAATAAAAAGATGTTTTGACAAAGTTATGGATTAAAAACAATGCCAAAGAAGCTACTTTTTGGCTTAATTTCAACTTTGCAAAGCTATAGCTCAGCTTAAAAAAATCTGATTGAACTGATTTATACCATCCTTATGTTGGGTGGCGGAAAATACAAATAAAATGAGCCTAAAAATGTGTGAACAAGTTGGCGAAGTTAATGGAACAAAATAGTAAAACAACAAGACCAAATTTTTGTGGAAAATATCGCAATTGATAGGCCGTATTCAGCGAAATTGACCGTCCATTTCAAGAGTTTTATGCTTGTAGGAAGTCGTGAGGATCCATAAAGAATAAAACTGCATCAAACTTGGGTTCTTACGATTTTTCGATATTTTGCAAAAAACGTGAAGATGTAACACTGTAAAATTTTTGCCAAAAATTGATGCTGCTTCTGTGATCCGTATAAAAACAAATTAAGTTTTCTTTTTTGGTATTTTTTATTTTATACTAATTCGTATGAGTTGTTAAATTTAAACTTAATATGGAATGCATTTACATAATGTAGAGAATTTTCTTTTTTTTTTTGTTATATTTTGTTTTTAGCAAAGCTAAACATCCAACTAGTGTGTGTAAATATATATTGTTGTATATATTGTGTATATATAGAAATATTTTAAATTTGTAGAATTTTCTCTTTTGCAGCGTGCTGTGCGCCTTCGAGCAGCGTAGACCGGACCAAATAGACTTAGTTTGAGTGTTTTGTGAGAAAAGCGCACATTTTCCACGTCATAGCCGCGTTTAGCAGTATTACAGTTATCTACATATACATATATTCAATTCTTTGTTTTTCTTTTTTGTCGATTCTAAATATTTCTTTTTGCTTTAAGGCACTGAAGCTTTGAATTTTGTGCAAGTCGAAATATTGTGAGTACATTTATATGCAAAAGCGAGCTACAAAATTAAATGATGCGCTGCTTAAAAACAAACAAAAAAAAGTACTCTCTGTTTCATACTTACAAACTTGGCAAATTTCGTTATATAAAAAATATCCCTGACTATTTTGCATATATATATATTTTATTATGCATTTTTCCTATTAGTTGCCTGAGGCTGATTCTTAACTATTTGCTTTTGCTTTTGTTGGGAGCGTGTTGCAGTTGTAAGCTCTTAAGATTGAAAAACTACTTAAATACTAAACTAGATTTACGGCGTTCATTAAATATAATATATAGTGTGTATGTATCTATGTATATATTACAAAGGCAGCTTATAGAAAGTAAACAATATGATCCAACGATTGCAGCAAAGGAGGTGCATATAAAATGAATTGGAATTGGAAATGAATTAAGATTGCCCCTAACCCGTAATGTGAACATGGAGTTTGAGCGCTCAACGCTGCAGACGGCATATAGAGTAGGGTGTATATATAAAACTAGACAGACAATGCACATATAGACTGCGGACATAAACGTAAACATAACATAGATGATATATATATATATAGTATATATACGACGACATAGATAATACCATACAGTTGTGGAGCTTATTGAGTATATAGGGCATTAGTTGGTAGTCGATTAATTGTTGTAGGAAAATCTTACTAGGTATATAGCTTAGACCATGTTAACGGCGCCATCAGCCTCGAATGTGGGTATGGATATAATGTCGCTGTTGCGTATGGCGCGCATGGGCGGCAAACCCGTTGAAGCTGTCGTTGTCTGTGCTGAAGCTGGCTGCTCGTCCTCCTCGCTGGAGTCGCTGGAGTCTGCCTCGCTGGAGCTGTGGCTTGCCTTCTGCTGGTGCTGATGCTGGTGCAGCACGGCCGGCACATCCGTATTGCTGTCCAGCGTCGAGTGTTGACTCGATGGCGAGTGACTGTACTCCGAGGTGTTCTCCTCGTCCGAGACAATGACTACGCTGCGCTTGTGTATGGCAATTTTCTGAGACAGCGGCGCTTTGTAGCTGCGTCGCGCACGCATGCCACGCCCAATTGGCAGGCGTCCAATGCTGACAAAGAAAAGCAAAGTTAGTTGTGAGCTATTAATTATTAAGTATACGCACCTTCTTCTACGCAGCGCGTAGTTATAGTCGGTGTCCTCGCCCTCCTCATCCGACCAGCTGTCCTCGTTGAGCTGCTCCTGCGTGCACTCGCCATTGGCATTGCTCACGGTTACACTGATGGTTGCTCTGCGGCTGTGCGTGCTGCTGCAGCGACTGGGAGCGGGACTGCTGTTGGCAATCGCCTCGCGCAGCTCCGTGGCGGATATGGCGCCACTGTTGCCGTTCTCTGTGGCATTCGATTGTATGGACAGGCGGTTCTCGTTGATAAACTCGGTGACTTTGCGGCCCAGACGCTCCAGATTCTCATTGTCGCTGCAGCAGTCGGTGATGTCCAGACGCTCGTTGCTGTTCATCACATCGTCAATCAGCTGATCCGGACTGGAGCAGGCATCCTGATAGGTCAGCTCGCTGGTGCTCAGCGAATTGCCATTGGAGGCGTTGACGTTGACGTTGACATTGACTGGCGCGCTGCTGCTGCTCGGATAAGTGTTGGACTGCTGCTGCGCCTGCGCCTGAGCCAATTGCTGCACGCGCTGCAGCTGCAGCGGCAGTTGGCGATGCGTGGGCGGCAGCGGCTGCGTCTGCACTTCCTCTGGATGCTCGGCAAGCGGACTGACGTCCGTTTCGCTGACATCCATGGCATCCGTTTGCGTCTGCCGCTCCACCAGCTGCACCTTGCGATTCTCCGGCTCGCTTTGGTAGCGACGATCGCGCGTTGGACTGTATTTGGGCGGAGCAGCAAAGGAGCCGGAGCCGTTGCGTCGATGACGCCAAGTCTTTTTGTTTTTGCTGGACAAAACGCCGCCAACGAGCACGCCACTGCCCACGGCGCAATAAGATTTGGGCTGACAGTTACCATCCAGCTGAGCGTACAGCATGCACTTGACAGGACTCTGCAGGGATGCATGTTAGTGAAGGATGCGCAATGCATAGCTGAGCGACTTACCTCTGGCGTAGTTTCGGGATCGGGTGTGGACGATTGTATTGCTGGCGGCGCATTCAGTCGACGTCGATAGTGCTGCATTTTCCTGAGCGTATTGCCAAAGCGTCGGGTTTGCTTGTAGCCACCACCAGGCAGCTTGCGTTCGCGCCTAGAGTAGCAAAACAATAATTAATAAACAATTATTTTATAATTGAATTTTTGCTGTGGCGCTTACTCGGCAATTTCCTTTTCCTTTTCCTGCAGCTGCGTCATGCACTCGCTGAGCTCGAAGAACAGCTGATTTGTCTTTTGCAACTTATCCTCGTAGACCATGCGTATGTCCTGCGCATGCCGCCACTCCGCGGTGCGTCGCTTAATCAGATCCTGCTCGTATTTGTGTATGCTCGTGCCGTTCTGCGTTATCTCCTTGAGATGGCAGCGCACCTCCTCCTTCCAAGACTTTTGAGTCTCGAAATATTGCTTTTCCGTTTTGCGCAGCAGCTCCGGCCCGGCAATGTCCAGATGACTGAGTATTTGGCGGAACGAGGGACGATTGCGTGGCTTGCTCTTCCAGCAGAGCTTCACCAGCAGCTTGAAGCCCTCGGGGCAGGTGCTGGGCACCAGCAGCTTCAGCGAATTGTTGCCCACGCCCCAGATGATGGCCGAGGAGTCCACATCCTTGTAGGGTATCTCGCAGGTGAGCATTTCCCAGAGCACTACGCCATACGACCAGATGTCCACCTTCTCCGAGCAGGGCTCGTTGCGTATAACCTCGGGTGCCATCCAGGCAACGGTGCCGGCGAAGCTCATCTTGGTGCTAATCTCATTCCACTCGCGACTGGTGCCAAAGTCGCTGATTTTCACCACTTCGTTTGTACTTATCAGTATGCTAAACAAAAAGGGAGAATAGGAATTATATATTCGTTTAAAGTTTTGTAATTTCAACACTTACTTGGGACTTTTCAGATCTCTATGTATGATCTTGTGTGAATGCAAATACTGCATGCCTAGCGCTATTTGTTTGGACCAGGAGACCAAACGGGACGGCAACATAACCTGCTCTTCCTTTAAAATATTCTGCAGCGGGCCATACGGACAAAACTCCATAATAATACAAAACACCGGCGATTGCGTGCAAACTCCCCTAAAACAGCAAAAATGCAGTTAGATTTAATAACTAATGCCAAAGTTTGTGTGCGACTCACTTGAATTTAATTATGTTCTCATGATCGAGCTTGCGCAGATGTTTAATGTCCGTCTCCTTGAGCTCTTTCACTTTCTTCACAGCCACAGTTTCGCTCTTGAGCCTGCCACTGAAGACAGCGCCCTGAGCTCCACTGCCCAGCCACTCCAGATCCGTTATGGCCTCGAATGGTATCTCCCAGTGCTCGCTGCGCTGACTCTTCACCTCAATGACGCCCGCCTTGCCAATGAACGACAGCACGGGCTTCATGCAGCCCAGCAAGCCGTACATCCAGTTAATGGGCTTGTCCGGACTGCCAAAGGCGCCAGCCAAGCCGCCACCACCACCACCCGCATGTGGTGGCCAGCGCTGTTGGCAAGTGTTCTCCGCGCTGCTGTCCGTAATCTCGCCATAGTTTGTGTGCAGCTGCGGCCCCGTCGCATCAATGTCCGCTGACTTGAAGGGCAGATCTGTGGCGGCCAGTCCTAGATGTCCAAACTCATCCTGCAGACAGGCCATGCTGCAAGCAAATTAAGACTTTAGTAAGGCACATAAATCTGAACTCCATTCTGCGCGTTTAAAAGCTTTGTCTGGCTTCTAAACAATTTGCATATGCATATATTTTTAGATTAAAATTTATCATTAAATTTGCATTATTTATAAATTCTTAGTGCTAAAACCAGTTTGCAATTCAAATCATAGAATGGTGAAAGTTCAATATATAGCTATATGTAATATATAAAGCTAGTTATTAAAAGCTCTGGCTATAAATCAATTTCATGAATGTGTATCGAAAACTTTTGTGGGTACTTTTTATAATTAACTGCCATTATCAATGTTTATATATAGATACATGTGTGTGTGTGTGTAGGCTAACTAAAGCTTTGCAAATAAATAGTTGGGACATGTGGACTGATTGGTGATCGTTTACACACACACACACACACAACAACAGCAGCTTGGAATTTATGTTTATAATTGTTTTTGTTTTTGCTTTTTTGCGCGCACGATAAGATAAACAAACAACAAACACACACACAAATAGCAAAAAGAGAGAGGTGAGCGTGTGAGTGAGCGAACTTTGTTTTTGCAGGTGACAAAAAATACATGCGCATCAAAAAATAGCAAACGCTTGCTTAGAAAGTGCGACATGCATGAACAAGCAAAATCACCTGTTACCCAGCGATAAGCACACACACACACACACACACACACATGCAGATCGCAACACCCACACACACACCTATGGGCTATGGGCGCTTTGCAGATTTTGTTCTCGCACTGTGGATCGTATTGGCATCTCGCTCGCACATGTTACGCTGTGACTAAATAAAGTCAAAAACCTTTCAGTTATTTTTGTATACTATGCATATGAGATTTAAGCGCATTAAATTAAGCACGTTTTGACCTTTGTTTAGGCCGTACTGGCAGGGCGGGGGCGTCGGCGTCGACGTTTTGCTGCGTTCATAGAACGCGGAAATTTGTTGGGCTTAGTTTTGAGTGCTCAGCAAGTGCAACCGCATATAACGGTAACTCTCGCAGTTGTGACTCAGAGAATGCGCCGAAAGCTTTTTCAAATCAATTTCTGCAGCGTTGGCAATCTTTGTTTATCTCTTTGTGCATAACGGTAAATGTTGTATTGAATTTCAGCAGTCCAGCAGCTGCAATTCTGTTTTGATTACCTTTTCTCCTTCGTTATGGTTTTATCCGGCGGCTCAGTACGTCCGAATATCGGTATGTAATAGACCATTGTGAAATTTTGCGCGCTTCTTTGCTAATTTTCACGGTTAATTGTTGTTTGTTTTTGTAATTAGTTGTTGCTGTTGTCGTTCATTCATGCAAAGACGCGCAGCGACGCGTTCACACTGCATTAAATGCAAATTTTTACACTCACTCTCTTGCCCCAGACGTTTTTTACGCACTATATGTGTATAAATAAAAAAAAAACCCACCGACTACAAAGCAACAACAACAAAACTTGATTAAAAACGTTCCGCTCGCTTCGTGCCAAGCACAGGCAGCCACCAAAACAAGCGACACCAGCAACACCAACAACAACAATAACAACAATGAATATGGTTTTGGCGTTTTGTCGTCAGAAAAAAAAATGACGTCAAGGTAAGTGGCTAAGGTGTTGTTGTTGCTGCTGCGGCTGCGGCGGCTGCGACTGCGGTAATTACAAGAAGCGTCTGCGTAACACTTTCGTTTGATGTGTGTTGGAGGAGTACACGTTTGCCTTTGTAACTGTGCAAAAACAAAAACTGCGCGACAGCCTCAGTTACACACACACACACGTATGCATACACGTACCAAAAATAAAGTTAGCGACAGAGCTACACTGATTTGGCGATAACGCGCTTGTTGTACACACACACACACATAAAAGCAACGGGCACGTTAGACAGAGATAGACTGTGCGACTAAGACAGGCTCGAAACGCGTTTAATTGTGCCCCAGCGACCGACAACCAACACAAACGATTGATTTTCGCAGACTAAATTTCGCGAGCATTTAGTCGGCGCTCACAAGCTCACATTATCAGCAGCAGCAGCTCTCACGCTCACGCTCACTCTCGCTCTCTCCCTCTGCTTGCTCTCTGGCTGGCATGTTCAGTGTTATCAGCTTTTGTTGTTGTTAGAGTGACCATACCTCGCTGTGCGTGCATTGTAAGTGCGCGCTGCTTTTGCCTTGCCTATGGCTTAGCGCTAGCTGGTCACCTTTTTCGGGGAAACAAGTTTCCAATGCTGCTGACAGGTGGTGTCTTAGTATGCGTGTGCATAACTTTAAGTTTTCTTGCTGTGCATATTTGTTTACATTTCATAATAAAGTGCATTTTGCACGTGTACTAATTTTTAATTGGAGCAAAACATCCCTACATCTGATTGATAGCAACTATAAATAAAAATAATTGGACTTGCATGTAACTGTAATAATCTTATAATTACGCCCACGCAATGTGCACGCACCTGACCTTGACCAATAACTTTCTTGGCATTTATTTTCTAAATATGGAATAGCACTCACCTTCTGCGCAAATTGTCGGTTTGATCCAAAGATAGATTCGGACTGCTGCCATGATGTCTGCGCTGGCTGTAGAGTTGTTGCTGCTGCTGCTGCTGCTGCCTGGAGGCGGCCAAATGAACCAAATCATCGCGACTTTTGCTTATGCTGTCGCTGAATGGCTGCATTGTCCGTTAGCTTTGTTGTTGATTAGTGTATGTAGGTGTAGTGTGTGTGTGTGTGTTATTTTTAGGGCTGCACTTGCTAACGCCCTACGGCAAAGTGGGCATGGCAATGGATGATGTTGTCGGCGTTGCTGGTAGGCGGCTGTAGACGCGAAATGAGATTGATAAGTTCAAAGTTCACACACTCCACTAAGCTACTTATGAATGAAACAAAGAAATCAAAAGTTGGGCATACACGACTAAGCACATGCCATTCAGTTTTACGAGCAGCTCCATCCAGTATTTGTTATCTCTACACTTTGTTCAGCGAAAGTAATTAAACTAATCTACGCGCCGCTCTTTTGTGGGTTAAGTTTGTTTTACTTTTTTTTGTTTGCAGGGTATACAGCAAATTTAATCAATAGCCCAGTTGATCAGCCCAGGATACGGCACTGTAATTGTATTTGCGTGTGATTGAATTCTAAGCGGGGGTGCAGGCATGGCCAGTCGCATTGGCGTCAAACCCTCAAACCCCCCGCGCGCTCTCCTCGTGTGAAAGATAAAAGCAAAAGCGCAAATAACAAAAAATTACAAGAGATGTTGGGCGACGACCCACGCAAAAACGTCAGCGCAGGCAAAGACACAGAAAGAGAGAGAGAGAGCGCTACACATAAAAGTGAGAGAGCGCGTGCTTAGAGCCACTGCGGAAGCGCGTGATAGAAGAAGAAGAAGCGGCATTTGAACTACTCAATGAAATCAATTCAAAAATTCTGCCTAAAATTTATGTCTATGTAAATGAAGATTTAAAAGTTGTTACCAACTATAAAACTCAAGCGCTTTTCCTTATATTTTTTTTATATAGCACAACAGCACTAACACACCCACAGCTACACACATACAAAACGCTTTGCTTGTGTGTGTATTTTATGCCACTTCTTTTGCCAGTTCTTCGCCTTTAGCTGCTGCTGCTTTTTTTTAGCTTATTGGGTGCTGTGCGCTTTTAAGTTGGCTAGAACTCACAAATACTACTAAATAACAATAACAACAATGAAATTTTAACGCACACACACATACAAAATGCACAACACACACAGATACTCGCTCTCACACACAAGCACACACACTTGTGTGGAAACCTTACAGCGCAGCTTATACTTTTGTGCTGTTGCTGCTTCTTCTGCTTCGTTTGGTTCAGTTGAAGAAAATCAATAAATTTTTATTCACACTTTTTCCCACTGTATATTTGGCACTTTTTATGCTGCTTTACACACAATTTCCATTGCTCAATTATGCACTTACATTTGCTTTGTGTTTTTGTTTAATTTTAATTAAATTTTAACAGCAATTTTTGACAAAAACAAAGACTGGTTTGCCTTTTAGTGGCGCTTTTAACGCAGCGTTTCGACCGACCGAACCGTCCGCACCAAAGGTAGATACAAATCAACTAACAAAAAATAATACGACTGGCGCACGCTCTGGCCCAAAGAGAGAGAGAGCGAAATTGGTATGTGCCAGAGCTGGTCAATTTCCTCCCTCAAAACCAGTTTGGAGCGCAGGTTGAACTGCGCATGTGCCAGACTCTGCAACAGTGTGTGTGTGTGTATCTATGTGAGTGTGCGAGCGAGAGAGCAAGAGCCAGAGCGCTGTTCTGGCTGCTGAGCAGGCAAGCTCAAAAGTTTCCAAAGCCAAAGCTCGTTCTGCCTGTTACCTGAAAGTTGGCTAAGCTGCCGCAGCCTGCAGACAAAAAGTTGAAGAATGGGAACTTAATATTTTACAAGATCGTTCAGCCATAAAAATAAAAGTTGTTTCGAAAAAAAAAACAAGCAGAAAAAAACAAATTACTTAGAAGCTCAAACAAAAAGATTAAGTAGAGAAGGAGGAAAAGAATTAAACACTATTAAATTATAATTATGCATGCTCAATTAGTTTTATAAAATATTACTATGCTTATTACAACTAATAAATCAAGTTCGATCTATACTAAATTATTTTTCCGAAATTATTGTCATATGCTTAGCTTTTATCTTATAAGCAAACATTTGCACTTAACTAACAAGTGCCTGCTCTTTAGGCAAACAGATTAGAATCAGATCATAAGGTACTTTTAAATTGCTTTATTATGCTTATACATTGCAACATGTGACCAACTGATAAGAGGCGGCAACGAGCTAACAATCTAACGTTTAACTACTTAATGACAGTTCCCACAGCAGGTAGAACACGTTGCAAGTGCAGCAGGTAGCATAATTTCTATGTAAACAACGATGACTCACAGAGACCAGTCCCAACTCTCCCCCAACTCCTGGACCACAACCAGAACCCATATTTATGTCTGACAGCAACGATCGCAGCTACGTCTCTTTCACGCTTTTGCCCCATGCCAGGCTCTTTCTCTCAACCATTGTTAGAGCTACGTTCGGCCTCTTTTTTTAAGCCTTTTTCATGTTGACCGTTTTCTTGTTTATTCACTAACAACAACAACAACAACAAGAACTGGGGTCCAGTAAATTAATATGCTGCATGCGTCTGTTTTCTTTTGGTCCATGCTGTTGTATGACTCAATAGTTAAACATTTGTAGACAGACGGGGCTTCGATTTCGTTGGCAAACAATAAAGAAGAAGGATTAAAGCACAGGTAAAAATTAATAATTAAATTTCATTAGAACACATTGCGTACTTCAAGATAAATTGTGAATATTTATTTGCTAACTTAAAAACAACAATAGATTGGAAGCTTAAATAGAAATAAATGAACATGTCTTGCTTTTCATGAGCTGCGCTGTTGAGTTTTTAACTGCAATTGAAATACCAAGTTAACGATGGTTTTAAATGGAAACAAGTGTAAATCGTTGGTTGTTAAACTATAGCAGCTTGGCACAATTTGGTATTAAGAAATGACATTTTGATTAAAGTGCACAAATTTGGAATGATACGAAAGCCCCAAGATATAGTTTAGTAAGTACAAAGTCAAACGCGAGAGAGAGAGGAAGAGTAATGGGCAGAGATTCTGAAGATGAATTTGATTGGATTTGCTTTTAGTTCATGCATTCGATATATGTTTATATGTCTATGAGCGTGCATACAGAACTAAATTTGTTGGATATTACCGGAGGGGGAATTTGGGTGGGAGCTCTCTCGCGCAGTCAGTAGAGCGTTAGGAATATCGTTGATACAAGGGTAGCTATGAATAGGCATTTCACAGTTAGAAGTAATGACGGGCTACAAAGCGAATCTATAAAATAGTAGTCACAGAATATACATTATTAATACATATATAAATGTAAATAGTGTGTGTGGATTGTGCACTAAACAATTGAGTTCTGTTTCACATGAATTTAAATAAATTATATAGATGCTCAATTGTCTTAGGCCTTAACTTAGAGTATACAAAAATGTTCACAGAATTTCTTTATGTTTTTGCTCTTTAACGCATTTAAAGGCGGACTTATAATTAATTATAACAAATACAGAGTGTGCTGCATAGTTCGGTGAAGTCAAAGTTCAAACAATTGCACTTTGCATAAACTCGATAAGTTTAATAAAAATAATCAAATCTTCGAAATAAGATATATGTTATATATGTTTGTATGTATTGTCGATTTCACACTGTTGTGCTTTTGTTTTTCTTTTTTCTCAGTTGATCTATAGCTTGGTTGGCTCGGCGTCGGGGGGCTTATGTTTGATTCGAATGCGCATAGTTGATATTAAATACATATCTACTGTAAGTTTAACATTAACTGTTGATTAGTTATTTGTTTATAATATGCATAGTGATCACTCGACTTGGTCAAACCTTAAATTCTTTAAGAGCCTTGCATATTTCTGTTTGCAAATCACAACTTTTCTGCCCATCCTGGTATGTACAGTTTCATTATAATATGTATATATGTTTATATGTGTTTGTGTGTTTTGTTTGTTACCCTGTTACACGCTTCTCTGCTCACGCATTGAGCTCTATATAGCGATTTATATAGGTTTACTCAGGTACACGCGGCATTTTCTCTAGTTGACATTTCTTAAGGAACTTCAATCGCATTTCGAGTTATACATCGAGTTATATATGTCTGTGTGTGTGTGTGTGTGCGTGTGCATGATTAGATGACTTAAAAGCCCAGTCGCTCATTATCGGGTTCGCTTGCCTCCAGCCCGCCTTGCCTGCCTCTGCGTGCATTACCAGGAGGCGGATCTTCCTCGTCACTCGAGTCAGCAAAGCGTCGTCGTTGTGAGGCTGTGAGCGCCTGAAAGTCGTTTATGGCCTGCTCAAAGAGATCCAAGGTGTGCTGATTATTCTCAATAATCTCCTCAGTACTGTCCAGCAGATCAGTCGTAGCAATGAGCATGAGATCTTGTATGGAGCTCGAGTGCGAGGAGGCAAGCGAACGCGACGTAGAGTGACCCAAGCCGTGACCCGTGGTCTGTTGACGTGTTGACTGTAGGGGATTCGTTTGGCTTTGCTCACCGTTGCTCAAGTCGTTGGCACTGTCGCTAATGTTGCTGGCCGCCAAGCCCAGCGAGAGCTCATCCGCCTGCGCAATGGTGGAGCTAATGATGTCGCTGGCAATGCGTAAAGCTGCATCCCGCGCTGCAAATGTGTTTATCAGCCGCTGAACGGTGGCCGTATTATTTTGCGGCGGGCGGTTGAAGTCGGTGTCGCAGGTCACCTGGTTGCCCTCGATGCGTAGGCCAGCTACGCCTTTCTTGGCTATGGTGGCCAGATCACGCTTGACGCGACGACAGCGCGCCGGCTCGTTCTGACGCTGCTGTATGAGCAGCTCCAGATCCACAATGTACACATAGCCGGCGACGAGTATGGTGCAAGAGTGTTCGCCTTTCTTGAAGGCTTCCTCAAGGTCCTGGCTGGTGCGATCGTCATATTGCCACCAACCTGTGCAGTAAGCAGTTGAGTAACGGTATTCTTTGGGATTAAGCTTTGGCTTAAAAACTAAATGGGGATTTTGGGATATATGGGAGTGTGGGTAAGGTATGGGATTTGTGTTTATGATGTGTTGAGATTAGTTGCGTTTGAGTCCAGCAATGCCTTTGACGCCTGGCGCCGGCTCTGAGCTCTTGCAACGCATTATTTTGCGCTTGCGGCTGGGATCCGAGCGTGGGCTCTGCGTCATATCAATCATGTTGATGATGTACAGCTGTCCACAGATCAGCTGATGCAAGTGGCCAGGCTCGTTGGCATTGTCGCCATACTCCAGCTCAAAGTCCGAGCTGCTATCAGTCGACCAGCCCTCAAGCTCCATATTGATGCCTTCGGTAATATCTTGAAGCTCGCTTTCGTTGAATTCCTGTGAACTGACTTCCAGTTCGTCGTCAGATTCGGAGCTGATGTCCATATGCAAATGGCAACTGCAGAAGGGCCGCTGTCTAACGGCGTTTGGTGCTGCAACTGGAGCAGCTGGCGCTGTTTTCTTGTGCGTCTCGTAGGCTTGATAGGCTGTTTCGATGTCTTCGTTGGTGCGCGCATCGTAGGCCCACCAGCCGCCTACGGTTTATGTGTGTTTGGTGATTTGGATTATGGCTAAAAGGGGGTGTGTGTGTGGGCTAAGGGGTACACCGCCACCAGCAAGCGCAACACTTACCATTGCGTCCCTCGTAGTACCACTGATAGCCGTCCTCGGTGGCACGCGTGGTGCAAATGTCGTCAATGCCGTTTACCAGCTGGGGATGATCCAGGAACTCGGCGGGTATCTCGCGCCGACACATGGCACAGCGTCGATTTTTATAGGCAACACCCTGTAATAGAAACAATTTTGAAATTAGTTGTCCTCGCTTTACAAAAAAAAAGCTGTTTGTAAACTGGTTGCGCATTGATCAACGAGGGCAGCCGCAACAGCCAGCAAACTTGTCTATTTCACAATGTCTACAACTTGCCGCACTGCCCTCGCGCCAAGCGCAACTAAGGCAAACGTCTTTAGTGTTTGTTAATTCTAAGCGGAAGGCAATAAAGTTTTAGCTGGCGCACGTCCACTATTAAGCTAGTCGCCCACAAGGGTTAACAGCCCACAGCAGCCTTGAACTTGTGTGCGTGCGCAGCATAGACGCGTGCTCAGCGCCCGAAAACAAAAAATCAATCATGTCGCGACATGCATGCGCAAACGCTTCCGCGTCTGTTACGCACCTTAACGCATAAGAAGCAAAAGATGTGACCGCAGGGCAGACGTGCGGGGTGTATGCAGGTCTGTAGACAAATGGGACACTCCAGAGCGGGCGCGACTGGGGCAGCGCCTGCGGATGCGCTGGCGGCGGTGGCAGCTGCGGTGGGGACGGCGGCTGCAGCTTCGGCTGGAGCGACGGCGGTCGGATCGACGACAATGACTTGCGGGTTTAAAGCAGTAACCCCGCTGCTGGATTCACTTGCATCTAGAAATCAAATGTTTATATTACACAGCAAGCTTTGTTTATTTCCCCCCGCTGCTTACCTGTTTCCGAGTCTGGCGTTTTCAATGAATCACCTGCACCACCTGCTGCGGCAGCCGCTGCTGCCTGCGATGTGGATGGTGAGACGCTGAGATCAATTAGGTCTATGACTGACGGAGGACGCACAACTCCAACAAATTGCACTTCCTCGTCCTCATCTTCGTCCAAATTTATAATCGCGTTTATGTCTTCTTGGCCGTGGCTAGTGTTTTTCTTGCTAGTTTTGCTAGCATTGTCACCCTGTTGTGACATTTTTACAAACTTTTCACTTTGCGAGAGCGTTGACAAATTGCACCTGCTACTGTCAAAATCAAATTGTTAAGTTTATGAATAAAACAACATAACAACAACATAGATGTATTTTCTTTTTCACTTTAATTATCTATTGGATGACAGTGAGTTGTTGACGTTAACGTCGTCACAGCGTATCGTCTATGCGATACTATTGACAATATGACAGTGTGTTGATGAACAGCTGAGATGCTGGTTCCAGTTCCAGTTCGCAGCAGGCAAGCAGTGCACTGCAAAGCAAGCAGTGTTAGGGCGCGTGTTTCAAATTTTACTTTGTTATTGACCCAAGCGCACAAGTTAAATTACATTAATTATGTATTTTATTTATTTTTCCGCTTTTTTAGCTTGACAATTTTGCAGTTCACTGGCTGCACATTAAATTCAAGTCAAAAGCCAATTAAAATTATGCGCTTCATTACATGCAACACCTTTTGTGCGCAAAATACAACACACCCCCCATGGGCCGCTCATTTAACTTCATAAAAATTGACAGCCGCAATAAAAAATACTTTGGCATCACGCGTATATTAATATGCAGTCAGCATGCTGCAAAAAAAAGTTGCAAAAATCGTTGAGTAGTCGTACAGGACAGTTGAACGCATCCCTTTTGAACTCATTACATGGAAATCAATTTTTGGTTTATTTTGTGCCGTACATGCACGACTGTCATTTTTTGTCAATTACATGCTCACACCCACGTGCGTACAAGCATATTTATGTGTATGTATGTGTGTGTGTGTGTGTTGACATGGTCAATTGCCTAATTGCAGGCAAGAGACAGACAAACGCGCATTGAAGTCAACTGCCGACTGTCGACACGAGTTTTGTAAATTACTCTGCGCTTGTTGCTGTTGTTGTTGTTGTTATTGTTTGAGCCTTGGGGCTGTTTAATGCACGTGCCTCACTTGGCTCGAGGCATTTAAAAATGTGCTGCAAAAAGAGAACTTCAGTGCTACGTGATTTTCAAATCGTATTTAATATGCAAAGCAAGTTTTCCCAACTGCCTCTCTCTCTCTCTCTCTCTCTGTCTCTAACCCAAACTTTTATCTCGTGTGCCATTTTTAATTGTGCTACGAATTGAATTTTCATGCGCCAAACAAATCTAACAAATATATTCTTGTCCAACCGCAATCTCTATGTAATTATCATGCTTGAAAAAAAGAAACCACTCAGAAAAAACCCATTTAGTGGCCTCAAGATTATTAACACACAAGTCATAAGCATAAAAATGTTCCTGCGCATATTTTCTTCTTTTTTTTTCATGTCCCTTATGGTACTTACTGTCTTTGTCTACATTGCACCCTCTTGGTTTGTAATAAGCTACTTTTACTTTTACATTGCTCTTTATTTTATCATTTGACTTTCACTGCTGCTGCTGATTTTTTTTACCCCAAACCCAAGCATTTCGTTTTTTTGTGTGTTTTTTGCGCCTTTTTGCAAATCCCTTTAATCAAGGAAAATTGGCTGTTCACACATGTGAGCCTTTGCGCAGCTTGGGCTTATTGTGAAACGCTTGCTGGCGCAGGACTAAGCTCTAATAAATTTACGAGCATAAATTTGCACATTTGCTATTAAAATGCTGATGCATGGCACATAATATCGCAGCTCTTAAATTAGTTGGCTTGTTAGAAATATAAAATTTGATTGGCTCTAAATTTTGATTTTATGATGCATCGATTAGATAAAATAAATGCCTATAACTAGTCGAAATCTTATACAAATCTTATGCAACTTTAAATTTAAGTAATAATGCCAACTACTTACAGCGAATGATGCAACAATTTGCTTGTAATTCCAACCATTTCAATTTGCTTGGCTGTCTATGGCCCCAAGGCTTTGCAGGTCGTTGACAAACCGTCAAGTCAACATTTAACTTTTAACTTTCTTTGGGGTTGGGCTGTGTGTGGGCGTGTGCACAGGTCTCAGCTGCTTGTCACATGCATATTGATTTTAAAGATTTACAACAAGGCCGGCATAAAGCCCTCGAGTCAGTCAGGCAGGCACAACAGGTGACACTTCGCGCATAAGTAGGCTACAATATCCTGTAAGCAAAACTCAAAAGGGCAGCTGGAAACACAAACAAGCGGCAGCACTAATAGCTTGAAATAAAAATAGCTAAAAGCCTAAGCAGCAAAGCAGTGCAATTAGCAGCTTGATTATCGATAACACTAAGCTAATGATGTTTGATCAGCTGCTATGTAATTTAAATTTTATTAGCTTGAAGCTATGAAACTTGCACCAATTTTTTATTTCCAGCGCATTTTCTAGTTCAGCAAGCTCGTTTTTTCTTCTGCACCCTCGCCCATTTGTTTGCTGTGGCTGTCAACAAGGTGTAAAGTATACGCCTTGGGGGAAACATTTCGATTTGTGATTTTGATCGCACTGTATTTGATTTTTATTGTTGCTGCAATTTGCTGTCAGCAATTGAAAAGCAATTGAAAACGATATGCCAGTTAACAAACAGCCGCGCCACGGCCCCCTCACACTACATAAGCTAATTAAAACTTGGCACATAAAAAAGTGCGGCAGACAAGTGTTAATGCTTAAAGCTTATCTTAAAGCACATAAAAACGCAACTAAATCAAAGTTTACCGGACAGTTCAAGTGTCTGTGGGGTTAAGTGCAGCGTCTTACGGCGGACTTTGCATACGCAGACCAAAAGCTTATCGCTAACAGTTGGCACTAAAGAAAAAAAGGACAGTGGATTGCTGTTGTTGTTGTTGTTGCTGGCCTGGCTCAGGGTGGTGGGTGTCAGAAACCACACGCCGCTTGGCTGCCCTTTTGTGTGTGTCCTTTGCCTTTTGTCCATAATCTTTGGCATTTTATCGCCGTCCATCTGTTGATGTCTTTATTAAAAAACAAGAAAAAATGAAAGAAAGTAGCACACAAAGTGGCGAGCGGCAAAAAAATGCAATTTTTAGCCCATTTTTTTGTGGGTTTTATTGGCAGACAGTGTCCTTAAGCATTTTATTAGCAGTAAACTTTTGAACTTGAAGTTGTCTCGTTGTTGTGCCGCTCAGCGGGCGCTTCACATAATTAAATAAAGCGTTGAAATTAAAAATAAAGATTTAACAAAGTGCAGAGCAGCGAGCAGCGGAAATATGCGAACCAAGTCAAGTTTCTACGATAAGCGGAGCAACATTTTTGTTTCTTTTATTTTGTGAACAACCCTGTGACGTCTAACGGCGTTAATTCGTTTTTTATGCCTTGGCGCCTTACTCTGGCCCAAAGATAAGGCCGAAATGTAGCGACATTTTCCGCCTTGTAATTGTCCTGCAGGATGCGCGTTGTTCAAGTTTATTGCCTAACGACCGCGGCACGTTCCCCTCAAGTGCGATGCGCTGGGCTGCGTTTTTTATATTTTAATTAAAAAACTAAGGCACGCCAACAATGCTGTTGACACAGTCCTGCCGCCAGGACGACGGCATTTTAGTTATGCCATAAGCCAACTTTGTAACTAGTTGAAAATGCAAATATTTTTATTTTAATAAGAGCGAATCTATAACTTTAAAAGCAATCAGGTAATAAAGCGTATTCTCAGACTTTGTTGTTTGCTGTAAAAACTAAAACTAGGGCTAAACTACATGGAGAGTATGGTCTTCTTGATGATGTCAATGCTCTCCAGCGTTTGCGCCTCATTGATCACCAGCGGCGGAGCGAAGCGTATAATGTCCCCATGTGTGGGCTTGGCAATCAGCCCATTGTCCTTCAGCTTCAGGCACACATCCCAGGCATCGTGTTCTAGCAAAGAAATTAGATCAGCTGCGATTTGATTTAAATGGAAGCTATGTTAACTTACTTGGATTAATCACAATGGCGTTGAGTAGACCCTTGCCGCGCACCACCGACACCACATCCTTGGGCAGCTTGGAGAGTTCGCTGCGCAGCAGCTCGCCCATCTTGTAGGCATTCTCCGCCAGGCGCTCCTCCTTGAGCACCTCCAGCGCTGCCATGGCCACGCGACAGGCCAAAGGATTGCCACCATATGTGGAGCCATGCTCGCCAGGTTTAATGCAAAGCATAACAGGATCATTGCAGAGCACAGCAGACACTGGATAAACACCACCGGACAACGCCTTGCCCAGTATGAGTATGTCCGGCTTCACATCCTCGTAGTCCACGGCCAGCATGCGACCAGTGCGCGCCAAGCCCGTCTGCACCTCATCCGCAATCCAGAGCACATTGTGCTTGGTGCACAGCTCGCGCACCTGACGCAGATAACCCTCGTCGGGCACCACGACGCCAGCCTCGCCCTGTATGGGCTCCACCATAAATGCGCACACATTCGGATCCTGCAGCGCCTGCTCCAGCGCCGCTGTATTGCTGTAGTCCACCAGCTGGAAGCCAGGCATGAAGGGACCAAAGCCCTCATAGCTGCTGGGATCGCTCGAAGCGGACACAGCGGCCAGCGTGCGTCCCCAGAAATTGTTCTTGGCAAAGATGATCTTGGCCTGATTCGCGGGTATCTTCTTCTCCATGTAGCCCCACTTGCGTGCCAACTTACAGGCAGTCTCGCAGCCCTCGACGCCCGTGTTCATGGGCAGCAGCTTGTCAAAGCCAAAGTATTTGGTCACATACTCCTCGTACTCGCCAAGCACATCCGAATAGAAGGCGCTGCGGATAGAAAGCAAAAATAAATAAATAAATCCACCATAACATAAATCTATAGTTGACTTTGTTAGACCGAGTCAGGCCCTGGAATCTCTTTAAGTGAACATTTTAATATAGAAATTACTTTTAAATGTAATTGAATTTAATAGGAATTAAATTCAAACTCATAATTGTAATAGTTGAAATCAAGTCAAACAAATTTTCAAGAGTTAAACTCTTAGCATACGATAATTTTAACTTAATTACCTTGAGGGTATTTATTTAATTTAAAAAAGAATTTCATGTGCTTAAAATGTGAGCCAAGAAAAATAAAATGTAGAAATGTAGAATGTTAAATTGATCATGCAAGTGATTGAAAGATTATTATTTCTGCTATTTTGAATATTATAAAAAATATCAGCTGTGGCAAGTTTTGTTTATATGTCAATATAATCTCTAAAAATAATTTTCAAGTCACATGACGCGAAACTAATCGCTGACGTAGACAAGAACTTTATTTAAATAGTTTAAATGATAACCCCACTGCACATACTTAATTCACACTCTAAGCACAAACTATAAATCATAATGCAAATCAATTTAATTGCTTGACTACGTCGAATATTATTTCCGCTGAACCGAAATTTGTCAAATGTTTCTTTTGTTTAGCAGCTGATAACGGCAAGACATTAGATTTGCAGGTCGTATGGTCAAAACTTTGATAATTTTGATTAATCACTTTGGCATTATGATGATTATTTTTAGCACTTGGCTTGACCGATATCGCAAAAGTTTAATGCTTAGTGTAAGTTGAGGAACAATTGATAAAACCAAACGCTTATCTGCGGTTAGTTGCGGTGTTTAAGTCTAAAATTTTCCATAATTTATGGAACTTTTTGCTGTAATTCCAGGCGTTATCGCTAAGCTATATATAGCTTTATATACACTGCACAAAAAACGCCTCTAATTTGAGCTAGCAACAAATTTTTGTGGTTGACAACAGCTACAAGTGATATTAATTGATAAGAGCGCGAACAAATTCTAGTTCATTAAATATTCGCACGCAATTCAAGGCCAGCAACAAAAATAAATAAATAAAGCTTTGGGCAAAGCTCTATAACTAGCTAAGCTTTAATAGGGGGGCGCGTCAACTTGTTTGCTCTATCGCTAAACTTACCGTGACGTCAGCGTTAGTTTGGTTGCCTGTTCGTTGAGTGCCTGGATTATTTTGGGATGACAATGGCCCTGATTAACCGCCGAGTAGGCGCTGAGATAGTCAAAGTAGCGCTTGCCCTCCACATCCCAAACAAATACGCCCTCACCACGACTCAAAGCCACGGGCAGTGGATGATAGTTGTGTGCGCCGTATTTCTGCTCACGTGCAAATACCGCGGCGGAGGCGCTGCTGCCCGCCGCCTCTGTGGACTGCGTCTCTTTGGGCTGTGTCTTCTGGGCGAGGCTGCCCAGACGGCTGGCAATGCCGCGTGTGCTCAGTTTGGAGAACATGCTTCGGCTATTTATTATTAAACAATCACTTGTACACTCGATCGCTGCTGCGGTCGCACTGAAAGTTTTGCTGACGCTGCGAGCGTTTTATTTATACTGCGGGCCCAGCGGCGTTGCTTGATAAGCTTTTATGGCCCAGACCCCCAGCATAGCGTCCAGCATGTGAGCGAGAGAGTCAAAGAAAGCTAAAGAGAGCGCACGTGTGCTAAGTTTGGCTGCGAACTATATATGCGCTATATCATTAGATTCGCTACATATCAAACAACAGCAGTTCAAGTCTGCAATTTTAATTGAATTTAATTTGTTGATTGGTTCAGTTTAAAAATTTAAATTATGATTCTTATTGTAATTTGCCTAAGATTGAGTAAAAGTAATAATAGTATTACTTTGAGTTAGTAGCTTTGTGATTTGAAGTCGCAGCTGTAATTGAGCTGAGTTGGTTTGCTAAATAATAATAATAATAATAAAAAATTAAACTCACAATGTTATTGGCTTAGCTTTTTAGGTCTTTCTGCCATGATCTCAATTAATGTTTATGGTTTGTTTTATGCTAAATTAATAATTAGCATTGATAATCCCTAACCTGTTTTTAATACACTTTGAAATTTGTTTATAATCAAACCTTTATGACTTTATTTAGTTAGTTAGAGCATCCACACGTCGCCTTGTTCCCATTTTGGCAATTCTGTTGTGTTTTTGCTTCGCTTTTTACAGCTCTGCTGTGTCTTACAGCGCTTATCTCATTTTTTCTGCGTTATAGAGCGGGGAGTACAGTTATTTATAAATAGCACATCTAATGCGTTTTATGAACACTTGTTATTTGTTATTGCTAATTCAGTCAATCAGTAAAAATTTTCCATTGCTTCAGCTGGAAGCTTTTTAAATTCGACTTGGCACGCTACACTTACAGTAGAGCATATTAGTTCGATAAGAAAAGAAAACGGCAGCTTATTAGCGTTAGTACTTTATAGTTTTTGTTTTTATTTAGATTTTTCATAAATATTTGTTTGCTTTAAAATGTACAACTAATTGGCTTAGTGCGCATAACTAAATTTTATATTTATTTAACAATTATAGCACATGTAAGAATTTTGCATAAAACAAATAGAAGGCAACAAAATAATTGCACTAAAGTTTAATGAATTAATTTTTGCAGAAATTAAAACAACAGCTCAGGCTCATATACAGCACTTACACATAAACGAATAATACATAAATAATTATAATAATATACAATAAAGAAAAGAGCGTAGCGCTTCTTTAGGCGCACGTCCAAAATCTTAAACGTAGCGAAATTTGGGGGGTTTGTCATTAGCTAGCATTTAATTGTTTTTGCTTTTGTTTTTTGTTTTGTATTAATTTTTAACTGTAATAAATTCACGCATTGATTGCTTCGTTCGCTACTGGCTACTCCATGGCCGGGGTGGCAACGCTCTGCTGCGGCGACTGGGCAGGTGAGGGCGAGAGACTGCGCGGCGTTGCCGTATTGACCGCCTCGCGTTGAGCCTGCGCCTGGCTGAGCAGCTCCTTGTTGAGTCTGTAGCTGCTCATGACGTTGGCGCAGCTCTGATGGAAATAAAAGTTGCGACCACGCAGAAATGCATCCGTGTTGAGATCCTTTATGCCTGTCTTAAGAGAGCAACAAGCAGAAGAGAACGAATTAAGTAACGAAAGCATAGCTAAGAGTAAAATGAATGTGACATGCACAAAAAAAACCAAAACCAAGTGCAATTAAGACAAAGAGCGAGCGAATTAAAGGAGCGTGTAAGTGTGTGTGCGTGTGCGTGTGTGTGTGTGTGTGTGACAAGAAAACGAAGAACTGAAGCAAACTGAGAAAATTACCTTACAAATGAAACACTTGTTTTCATCGTCCGGTTTTAAATCCGAACTAATTCCCACCTTTGTGTCCAATTGCGTTAATCCCGGCACGCCCATTGAATTCAACTGCGCCAAGCTATGCTCCATTGGCTCCACATATTTGGTTGCTGTTGTATTATTGTTGTTATTACTATTGTTGTTATTGTTGTTGTTGTGTGTTATGTCCATGGGTCCCGGCTCGGTGCTGCTCACTTGCGGCTCTGAGCGTGGACGCTCCTCCATGGCTGGCGACATGTTCTCGACACTTCTGTTGGGAGTAATTGAGAATCAAATTTGATATAAATTAATGAATGGTGTCATAAATATATAAAGAGAAGTAGCTAAGCGACTGTTCATCGTAACTATTGAATGTGGAAATAAATTTCTTAAGCATTCGCTAGTATTTTAAAAATATTTTAGCGTTCAACATTAGCAATTTTTATAGTAAATTCGATTTATATAACTAAAAAGAGCAAACCCAGCTAACTAAAAGGCAAACCCAGACTCAGTTGCCCCAAAAGCGGAGGAGAACTATCAACGCAACACATTTTGGATACCTGCCCTCAACTTAGCAACTCGAGGATCCAGCATTTTGGCCGTTAACAACCCACTTCGCTTCTCACCGCACCTACCCACAATAAAGTTGAATTATTAATTAAGTTTTGTTAGAACTATAAATCAATCTCTAAACAGCATCTACGTTAACTGTTGAGCGTTTTTATATTTACACTTTTAGTTATTATATAAGTTTGTATAATAATTAAGGCATTTACTTTGAACAAATTAAACAACAAATATGCATTATTTTTTCTCTGGATTAATGTCAAATATATAAAAGCATGTGCGCTATATTTTTGAAAGCTTAAAATTAGAGCTAACAACTATAATAAATTTCATCAAATGAAATGTGCCTAGCACAGTTTTAATTTATTTATTCAAAGTCAGTCGACAGTAAAGAAAATTACTACCTATGCTTATTGCTATTTGAGTGCTCTATTAATTACTCCGCTTAAATTTACCTGCTGCTGCCCACGTTCTCGTCCTGTCGCCGCTTGTAACTGTGCGTCTTGCCCGACAGTTTGACTGTGTCGTCATCATCCACAATGACATCCTCATCGCTGTCGTTCTGACACGCCGCCGTATCCATCATTAGCTCCTTGTTATTGCTGCTGTTGTTGTTGTTGTTGTTGCTCTGCTCGCCACAGGAGTCGGCATTGTAATAATGATGCGTGGTCGATGACAGCTCGCTGACATTCTTAACTGCAGATTGCGCAGCAAGTTGAAGTTGTAGCTTTAATTTAAACTCATCCAGACTTACCACTGATATGTGCTGACTGCTGACTGGCGCTGGTGTCGCCGGACCAGCTGACGCTGCTGCTGCTGCTGGCAGCCACAGCAACTGCATCTTCCTCTATGGGCTGGCCATCCTTCTGGTTGATCACACACGCCGTGCGATAGAGTATGCCATCCAGTTTGCCGGGCTGCGCATTCGAGTTGTGCATGCTGCTGGCAATTGGCGCACGCGGCAGCTCTGAGCCCGAATCGGGCACATCATCGTTGCAGCTCTCCACATCCACCGTTTCAATTTCATCCTGCAGCTTGGCATCTTCCTGCAAAACGCATTTGAATTGAATTATGATTTATGCTAATTTGAATGCTTTGCTGTGCGCACCTCTGGCGGCAGCTTGCCTGTTTCCAGCGCATACTTGCGCTTGCAGATGGGACAGCTGCTACAGTAGAGACTCTCCATCATGTACATTTCGCCGTATTTACGCTTGCGCACCTTCAAACGCAAACGATTTTGACGATTGTTGCGTATGCGCTGAAAAGTCTGCAACAAAAAATTTCAATTAGCAGCCATAGCCAAAAAGCAACTTTTTAGTTAATTACTACTAATCAAAATTGTTAGTATAGCAATGCGACTGAGTAGATAGTCTACCAGAGTAGTCGCAGCTATATATCAGAAACAGACTGTATGATCAAAAATTGCCAGCTGGACAGTAATAAGCTCAATTTGTTTTTCATATTATGGAATTATAATTAAATTAAATTAAATTAAATGAATTAAAATAGTCAAAAATCATTTAAAATTATACAATACAAACTAAAGTAATTCAAAGTGGGAGTAAAAGTAAATAATTGTGCTACTCTAAAAAATTACGTATACGTTATTTTTAAATACAATTTTGCTTATATAATTTAAATGCTTAGGCCATAACCAAAGCTGCCGCTTACCTCCCAGCGATTGTGGCTGGTGCGTATGGCGTTCTCTTGGGCTGGACAGGGCGGCGCAAACATGTAGGTGGCCTGGAGATTGGCGCGCTCGAAGCCAGCGCTCAATTTATAGAGCCGATCCAGTTCGGTGAGGAAGTGCGTGTGCCACTCCTCCGCATTCAGTTTGAGCCCACAGACGGGACACATTTCGGGTATGGCACCACCGGCGGCGGCGGCCTGCAAACCGCTGACCAAGCTCAGGCCACCGGGCACGGCGCGTAGTCCGGCCATGCTGAGGCTGGCGAGGGCGGCGTGATGGGCGGCGGCATGATGATGATGGGAGAGCGGATGCGGATGGGCGTGCGCCATGTGATGATGCGTGGGTGGTGGAGCGGCTGCTGCTGCTATGTGGCCATGCCCATGGTGATGGGCATGATGATGAGCCGCCGACGAAGACTGATGCGCCGCCAGATGCGTGGCCATGGACACGACGGCGCTGCTGGTGGCCGCAGCGACGGCGGCCGAGCTAATCGCAGCTGCTGCTGCTGCTGCGGAGCTGGTGGAGCAGGAGGAGTTGCTGCTGCTGGACGCGGTCGAGGATGAGGCCACCGTATGCGCTTTGCTCGCATTATGCAGATCTGGAATTAGACATGGCGCAATCATCAATCAAATGTAAATTTCAATGCACCCCTCTCCAGTAACGCGTATTGGCGCTATAAATTTCCACTCGGATTTTCTAATTGCATGCTACAGATTTTTCACACGTATTTAGCCCAAATTAATTGCGAGCCTGCGCGCTTGAATTTATTTTCATTTCATTTTTATGCTCAGCTACAATTGCTGCGGCTTCAAGTCCTGTCAGACGCACGTACAGCACACACAGGACGCAGGATACAGCAGCAGCAGAAAAAAGCATAAACCACAATAAATACAAACTGTTTGCTTCAAAAGTTCTGCACGTGACTTGCCGGCAATTAAAATATTTTATAACAATAAATAAAATCTCTGGCACTTGCTGCTGCTGCTGCTGCTGCTGTTTTGGGCTAAAATACTATATATGCTATATGTTTTTGGTAACATAATATGTTGCATATGGCGGTTAACGGTTAACCGCGCAACAACTGCAACCAAACAACAGTCACAAGTTTCTAAATTTCCGCACGTGAGCTGCTTATAAATTAACATTATAATAAACATTTGCTTTCATTTCAATTAGCATTTAACTCTATGCAATTTTATGCGAGCAACAATAATTATATTATGGCATTCAATTTATGCAGTTTAAGTTTGCAGTTACATAAAACCAGCTAAACAATTTAATATTATAGTTTAGCTCAAAATATTTAATAGTCTGCAGTACTTTTGCTGCTATTTAGTTAAAGCAGATCAAAGTGCAAGTGATTACAACTTATGGCAATTGCTTAAAAATTCAATGAACGATGCCAATTAATTGATTTGAATTTCAGCAAGAAAATGTTAAACAAAAGGTTAAAAGATTGCATAAGTTCGAAGCGTGTTTAAGCCAAAAGCCTGCACATTCATTTATATTTTTTAAATACAAAATATAGGAACACCCAAATATTGTTGCTATTAAAAAAAGCAGCGCTGCTATGCGTTATATATAATTTACTATTATTCGAATATTGAATATCGAATATTGGTTGCCTCTAAGTTTCTCTCAAATTTATGCCAAA
The DNA here is from genome assembly GCF_011750605.1 of Drosophila busckii. Taxonomy (NCBI): domain Eukaryota; kingdom Metazoa; phylum Arthropoda; class Insecta; order Diptera; family Drosophilidae; genus Drosophila; species Drosophila busckii. The sequence goes on from NC_046606.1 coordinate 1,903,383, forward strand.
GCGCAGCTCAGCTCAGCTCATCACTCAACTCTTAGCTGCAGATTAACAACTATAAATCTTAATGCAAACTGATTACCTCAGTGGACACGTGTGTCTAGCTAAGTTGCATGCCCCCAAGGCTCAAAGTGCTCAACGCATTGAATTCCCAACCTAGAGGCGCATTCCACATATGCGGCAAGCCATGAAATATGACATTGCCTCTTGTATTTGTGTGTCTGTGTGCGTGTGTGTGTGTGCCATTAATATAACCGAAATTAATATGAAAATTCCGAGTGTGCATTGAACATAATACATCATCTGAACAATAACAACAATGCAATCAAAGCGATTTGCAACACTTGCGGCAGAGCCTTTGAAATAATAATAATAAAAAAAACAGAAATTGTGAATTGCGCAGAATAAATGAGCAAACATTATGAATTTTTGTTTGGCTAAGGGGGTAGCTTGAGTTTGTGTGCCTTATAATTGGCTCAAGTGGCAACAAAGTCGCAGGGCTGAGTAATTAGCTGAGACTCGTGCCGTGCCGCAAAAGGATGCGCGTCTGTCTGCGCTTGTGGTTTGACTTTGTAGTCAAGTGGCAGGCAGAGTGAGAGAGAGCGAAAGAGTGAGAGAGATAAAGGGTGAGTGGTTACATTTCAATAAGCCGCTGTGCCATTTAAAACACTTTACGCGCCACCCCTTGTAACCCTTTTGGGATGTCCTTTTGGCTACAACACGTACGCCTGACGCTTTTTTATTTTTCGCATAGCTTGAGGCAGCATCGATGCTGCTGCTGCTGCTGCCACGCAGCTAATTAAAAGTGTATTATTTATTGAAATTAATTTATGGGCTCATGTTAGTCAAAGCCAAAAGTTAAACACACACACACACACACAAGCGTTGTATGTGTGTGGAAAACTGGTTTTCCGGCTTAAGCAAATATGTAAATATGCATGCTTAACATGAAAAGCTGTCGCTGCACAGTGGCGTAGTTGCAAGGGGGGTAAGAGAGAGTGTTGCTTACAATTGTTAGATATAATAAACTAAACTAAATTAATATATTTTGAATTTAAAGCAAGGACAACGATAAATGCTCAATCCCTATCCTAAGCTAATTAATTGAAATCAGTGTTGCTAATAATTGTTAGAGTTAGTAAACAATTGTTTTGTTAAGAGCTGCGTATAAACAAAAAGCAAACTAAATTAATATATTTTGAATTTAAAACAATCTAAGGATAACGATGGGTGCCTAATGTTGAATATATGCTAAGTTAAGTAATTGAAAACTACAAGCTGTGGGTTGGAAATCAGCTGAATGTTCCACTAATAACACTAAAAAGGACTCAAATATATAAAATATAAATATATAAATATTCATACGTATGTTGGCTCTGTTTAACACTCCCAATCTATAAGCTTATTAAATTTAAAAACAAAAACATAATTTTTATATACTTTTCAATTAAACTTTAAATATATTTTGTAATTCGTTTTTATTGGCATTAAATAAATAAATAGCAAATATTTTAAAGCCTAACTACTATTTTTTATTAATAAAAAACTTACTAATTGCTGCCCCCGCAGCTGCGCCGCTGCTTTTGTTTTGTTTACTCAACTGCCTGCTGCTTTACACAAATTTATCCTTGAAATTTATCATTTTCATTTTCATATGCTGGAGTACATAAGGCGCTTAACGCCAGCGTTCTGGGCCATGTCGACCAATTAGCCACGCATTTGACTGAAATTTGCTTAGCCTACATTCGGTTTGAGTGCGCGAGGGCTGGAGGCTGAGCCACCCCTCAGGTAAATATTTGTTTGAAATTGATTTAAATGTCTGCGAAACTAATAAAAAACATTTTGTTGCGTTGCTCTCTCTCACTCTCTGCGTCTCTTTGGCTTATGCCTGCCAGTCAAAGTTAAGCCAGTGAAGCGTTAAAATTGCGCAGAAAAGTAAAATTGAAACAAATATGCCAAGATTTTGATCAAAATGAGGCAACAGCAACAACGCCCAGAATTGCAATTTTTTTTTATCTCTTAGCCAACATGCAAATTTTGTATGCAAACTGCCAACTTACGTCTCAAATCCCTGGGATCCTGCGAATTATTGCTGCGCGGACTTTCACCCTTTTCAACAGCATCGTAATCCTGTGATCCCTCCATGGATTCGTGTGATGTGCACGTGGGACTGGCCGAGTCTGTGCGAAACGATTCGCTGCCATTGAAAAGATTCTGCACGCAAAGAACGAAATTCCAAATTCCAATTATGACAAGTGTCGAACCCAAATCGCTCTATATCGCTATAGCTTACCTGATCCAGCGATATGCCAATGTACTTGGGTGGCGAAAACGCCGACGGCAGTGAGAAGTTCGACAGCACCGACGGCTTGCCCAGCGGCGAGCGCTCGCTGGCAAAGTAGCCGCCGGGCCCAGCAGCCGCCGCAGCAGCCGCAGCGGCTCCATTGGCCGCCAGCATCCCATGGTTGAGCGTCTGCAGCAGATGCGGATGAAAGTTATGCAGGAATTGTGTGCTATAGTTGCCGACTAGGGACATGTTGTGTAGATCTTTGGCGTCAGGTAACTGCAAAGGGGCAGAAAAGTGAAGAAGTTGCAGTCAGCAAAATGTGGAATTTATAAATATAATTTGAATTAGTGTTCAGTATTAAAAATTTTAAAATATTAAGTATTATATAGTAGATATTTAAATAAGTTTTGGCTAAATGACTAACGATTAATATCTCAATAAAAATGTTACTTTAAATCAAAAGAAATAAATTCAAATCAAATTCAAACCAAATTCGTTCTTGGCTTCAAATTTATTTACAGACTATTCATATTAATAATATTACAAGTATATTTCGTACTAAGTTTGCATTTTAATTCCATTTTTTAGTCACTTTATTTTAGTAACAATTAGCTTGCTTGCTATTTTAAATCTAAATATTATATAGCAATTGATTTATAAGTTTAAATTGCAGCTTTGCTTAAATATAATTAATTTAAGAATTAATACATTTCATTTAGTTTTTGTTTGCTTTGCTTTCAAATTGAATACTTAAATTATTTTATTTATTTAAGATTAAGATTAGCTACTAAGGCAATCGACTCATTAAATTAAAAAATTGCTGCTGAATTTTAAAATCTTTAGCTTGCCAAAATGCAAGTTTAAATAAAAAATAAGCTGATTTGCCATTTCTAGAGTTTACTGTTTATCTTAAACACGCATCTTTACTTAAATCTCAAGCTACATTGATTTAATTGCTTTTGCCTGAGCTAAGTGGCCGTGAAATTGTTGCAACACTTAGTGGCATTACTTGCAGTTAAGAGAGTCGAACGCGCGCTGCATGACTTGGCCAATTATAAGCTAAGCAAACTCACAAGCAAATGAAGAAAGTTATGCAAAAAATGCTGCAAAGTATTGCCAATAGCTAAGCCGCCTTCAAATATGCAACGCAAATGTTTAATTTACGACAAATAAATGTTAAACGGCGCAAAATTGAGAGATTTTTAGAGCTGCGATAAATACGAGACATAAACTGTGTCACATGAGCATTGACAGTGGGTGTGGGTTGTGGGGGTGGGGCCACCAATGGGGTGTAAAATAACGAGCTTACACACACACTTTGATATGGGTACAGTGCTCGAGGGTGGGTTAACAAGCGATAGCCCAGGCAAGCGGGGGGCGGGGCACATTGATGATAAAAACAGCAAAGGATAAACAGACAAACCGTTTATAACAAATTGAGCCTGATGAGTGTTAAGCGTCTGCAATACACATGTGTGTGTGTGTGTGTGTGTGTGCAACATCAGCGACAACATGTGTGACAAGTACTAAACGCACCCACAGCAAAGTTTTGCTTTCTATAGAAAAAAAAAGGAATTTACATACAAATTTGTCTGCGCTGCTTTTGAGTGTTGGGCAGGGGGCAAAGTTATGTGGCAAGTGTGGCAAAATGTATAAAATGTTTAGTTGAGTTCGTACTAAGAGCAGCTTCAAATAAAGTTTAAGCTTCAAATAATTTAAATCTATGCAAAAGTCCAAACCACAACTTTAATAATAAATAACAAAATTGTAATTTTATGTATAATTTAGTGGTTGCTATTTTTAAATTGTATGACAGTTAGTTAGTTAGCTATATTTTAATTCGTAGCACAAGCAAACTTCAATTTAAATTAAATAAATATTTAATTTGAATAGTTTGCTAAATAAATGCTACAAAATTATAGTTGAATATATATAATTTTAATATTTTAAAATTGTAAATAAATGCAGTTTATTTAAATTTAAATATTTCTAATTGGAAAAGCTTTAGCCTGCCCAACTCTCAACTCAACTGAACTCAACTCTCTAGGGGTAGCTGCAATAAATTAACGCTTATCGTTAGGATTGTTGCAAATTAGCACCTCTTGCCACATGTTGCAGCATATCAGCTGGCACACATCATCATTAGCCAACAAGACTAATGAGATCTAGACTTATTTTAAAGCTGTTGCCAATCAGCAGCAGCAACAATTGCAAGTCAGCCTAACAAAATAATGCAACAGCAAGTGGCACAACCGCATGAGTTGCACTTTCTGTGTGCGCCCCAATGAGTGGCACTGATTAAATGCCACGTGCACAGCTGCGGCGGCAAAACCAAGTGGTCAACCACTCTTGAGTGGAGAGCTGAGTTTTTTTTTTCCCAAATTTGTCAGCATATTACGAATGAGGTTTTAATGCAATTGAGGCATGCATTGATTTATGTGCAGCAGGTGCTGCCTGCTGGCTGCTGGCTTGCCACCCCCTAAGGCATTGTTTGCTTTTCTATTAGCGACATTATGTGATTTGTTGCTCGAGGGTTGCGGATTTGCATAATGCGTGAGTGTGTTGGGGACTGACAGACATTATTATATGTCCTTTCAAGAGGGCTTCGCAGAAATCACTAGTGGATGTTGTTCAGCCGTCTTGGCCATGCTCGCTGGCTTGGGACGCAAAGCCGGGACCAGACCTTTAGGCGCATTGATTTGCTTTTCTATTAGCGAACATTAATTGTGACTATGTTTGCTCTGGACGCGGTTTTGCCGGACCCTTTGCCATTTGCCGCCTTGTCCGCTTGTTCTTGCTGTTTTGTTTGCTTTTTAACACGAGTATTAGGCATTTTTATCAGCAGCAGCTGCTTGGCAACAGCGAGGAGCAACAATTAATAAGCCTTAATTACAACAACACGCCGAACGATGAAGCCAATGGTCCCAACAAAATGCAAATTGCCATTTCGCTTAGCAAGCGCCAATAAATAATACGCACACAACAGACAAATAAATCACTAACAACTTGTCCCTTCGCCTCTCCTCTCTCTATATGGCGTGCTTGCCTACAAATAAATCCGATATTTGTGCGCAGTTCACCAAAACGTTTACTTGCCTCCTGCACATTGGCAATTTCTCTTTCAATAAATGTGTATGGTCCAAAACTTGCCCTCAGCGCATTGGAAGTCTTTTTTGATTGCACTAACAAGTTTAACAAGTGTCGTCATACCACCAAAGGCGTGTTTCAAAAGGAGCAGGCATAAAAAGGATCAAGTTTTAAAATGGTAAAATAATGTGTAGTTATGATCGGATTATTAATGTATTGAAAAACTTTGGCCGAGAATTGAACAAATATAAAATGATTTTTTTTTATTTTTATTATTATTTTAATGTCACTAAGCAGTCGACAGCAAGAAAATTTAACAATCCTATAGTATCATTAAGAATATTTTAAAGTAAATTATATACATATATTATTATCTTTATTTTAAAACCTTAAATATTGGGAGTGTGACATTTCAAAATAAAAGTCAATAAAGGTGACAAATGTTTAAGTAAAGTTACAAATTTAAACTATGTTGAATTTTGTGCTCAACAATATTTTTATTTATTTATTTAGACAGTCAATGATACAAGAAAATTATTGTCAATGATTTAAACTAAACATTCAACAAATGAATGTAAAAGTTGCTTTAGTTGCTCTACATTAGTGTAGCTACAATTCAAATAAATAAATATATACAAATTGATGTTCTTTAATAATGAAAAGGAAACATATTATGCCAACCGATGCAACATTTGTTGCCAGCAGAAAAAACTCAGCAGCTGAGCTCGCATCACTTGCAGCAAAATGCAAAACAAACTTAATTAGTTTACAATTTAGTGCTAAGTTAACTTGCAGCCTTTTCAACACTGCAGCCTTTACAACACTTGAAACTCAAAATTGCACTTACAATTGTTAAATTTGCGCTATAGCCAAAGCCGCATTAAAGTTGCTGCTGTTTAGTTGTAGCTCCGAAACTGCAACTTGCTCTAATTGAAAACCTTCAATAGTCATAAATAGTTTTAGCTAACAACTGGTTTAGGCGTACATTAGCTGCTATAAGCAGCTGTTGTTGTCTCTTTTGCTTACTGCTTCTCTTTCATTTGCTTTGGCTTGTTACACGCCTCGTTGCCTGTGGCTGCTTGCTTGATAAATTGCCATAAATTAAATTAAGCACACACACAAGCATATTTATAGCCTCACACACATGCATACACATGCATGTGTGTGTGTAAAGAATTACATTTCATATGTTGCCACACTGCTCTAGCTCATAATTTGCCACACTTAACGTTTGTCCAGCAACTGAACTTGCTACTGGTTTTTCTTTTTGTTTTCCCCGAGCAGCGTCTGCCATGTTTTATTTTTTTTTTTTTGTTGCTCGCTTTTGTTTGTGGGGTCAGTTGGCTGTTTACCTTTATTATTGTTGTTGTGGTTACAAAATTGTTATGCTGGGTGGTTAAATTGCTTGAGGGGGGGAGATTCGCATTAAACCATTTGACATTGCATTTAATATGCTTGGGCTTGGGTTTGTTTTTATTAATTTTTATTATTATGCTTGGGCTGCAGAGCTATAAATAATGTGCATAACTCAAGAGTGGCAAAATTTATAGATTTGCAAACTGGTTTAACTTTCTCTTTTTATTCGCAGTGTAGTATCTTTCATATCGCCCAGCTTGCATCTACAAGTCTTGGACATATTGTTGTCATGTTTAACATATCTTAACGCTACTCAATGCTATGCAGCAGCAGCAGATCGAGAACGCAATCGACTCCACTCTAACCAGTTCAAGTTATGCGAATTTCAGCCGCCTGCTCATCATCAGTACGAGTTCTTCATCATTTGTAGCATCAGCGTCAAGATCATTGCTCATGTTTACAATGATGACAGCCGCGCTACGGAAGCCAAACTCGCAACTGATCCCAGTCGAGAGTATCAATCGTAGGCTAAGCAACTGAGACTAAAGCTGAAGCTTCTGGGCTCTGAAGCTATCATAAATCTGTTCGTCGCAAAAATCTACACACAATGGGGCGTTTGCAAACGCATTCGTTGATCGAGGAATGCGAGAGAGACTCAGAGACTCAGACGCAGGCTCAGACTCGAGCTCAGGCTCAGACTCGAGCAAGGGGCAAAACTTTCAACCGAAAACAGCAAAACTGAAACTTTGAATCTGACTGACTGTCGACTGTCGATTGTTTGCAACTGCTAACTGCTGATTACACTGCTCAAAACTCAATGAAATGTGCAAATTGTTTAGTAACTGAAATTATACGCATTAAAAATTGACTTTAAAATATTTTTAAAAATCTAAAATATATTTGAATAGATGAATTTGCAAGAATAGAATTTGTGTGCTTAATTTTTGCTTTGGTAAGAGCTCTAACTTTTTAAATACAGTAAACATTTTATAACTAAACAAATTTTAAGAAAACAGTTTCTAAAAACAGTTGAAATTAGTAATTTTACTAGTTCATCTGATGAGCTAGTATTTAGTTTTAAATGAAATTGATACTCTGCACTTAATTTTGATTAGTTCTTGTCAGTCTTATGTAATAAATAATAAAGTTGCTTGTTTAAAAATGTTGGCAACACATAAGTTGGAAACACCGAGATTTTGCTGCTTCAATAGTTCAATGTTGCTTGAGTAAAAGTTGCTTATAGAGGAGACTGCCTACTGTAGTTTAAGTCAAAAATATATAATATAATATAAAAATTAAGCACTTTTTTCTTCTATCTTTATTCCATGCCTAGTTATATATTTTACGCTACTGCTGCACTGCTCTTTATACATTTCTCGCAGTGTATTTGGCTTGCTGTTTTACAATGCGCATTGTTTTGGTTATATGCTATGTATATAGGCTGGCTTGGCCGACTCGCAGCGGTGTGCTGCTGATTTATAGCAGCTGATGGTTAGCCGAGAGCTTCTGGCCACGGAGGCTGCCGAATTGGCGTTGCCTGCGGCTGAGCCAAGTTTGAATTGAGTTTATGATTTGTCATAAATATGTCGCTATAGGCCAGATCACAGCCACAACAAACAGACATACATACATATGCTTATGCTTATGCTTATATTATGTTAGACCTGGCAATAGTTGTTGGGGGACTTACTCTTGCTGGAAACGGACGTTGTCCACGCAGAGCCTCATGCAAACCGGAAGCGGCCTCCGATAGTACAACAAGCGCTTGAGATGGCAAATGGCTGCTAACAAATGCGTTGCTTTCCATCTGCAACGCGTCGTATTGTTGTTGCTGCTGTTGTTAATTGTACGAGTTGTTGTCGCTGCAGTTGCTGTTGTTGTTTTTATTATATTTGGCACTGGGCTGCAGCATAACGTGCAAGCTTTCACTTTAATTGACAACTATAAATGCAATTATAATTAATTGGCACATAAAATGCAAATTTATGCAAGTACTATATATATTTAATTAATTTATTTATATTTGATTTAGTTAACGTGGCGCACGCGGCGGTAAAATTACGTTGAACACACACTCAACACACACAAACATACGAAGAAAATAGAGACGCAGAGCAGTTTTGACACCCGCACGTACGCGCAGCTAAAGTCGAACTGAACTCAGCTTCGCTGCCTGCCCAGCCCGAGAGTCCATAAAAAAAACCTGCTGCCTGGCCTCAGTCAACGCCTCCGCCTGCGCTGAGCGCTGATTGGTCGCGAGCGTCGTTAACCGTTTCGACTGTCTTGCGCTCTCGCTCGCCCGCACGAACTGAGCGCGCATAGCCACAGCTCCCCTTCTCACGCGCTCGCTCGCGCTCTCTCACACTCTGTCGCTCGCTCTTACGCTTCGCAGCAGCGCTTTGGCATTTACATTATGTTTACCTCTTTAGTCAGTTTGTTTTTGTGCATTATTATTCCAAAATGGTTGCACATCTCAACGTTCGTTGTTGTTGTTGCTTTTGCTGCCTGTTTGTCTGTTTATCTGCTGGTTATTGTACGCCTGTTTGTCTGCCAGCACCTGGTACCCGCTCCCCAACTCTCGCCCGCTCTCTCTTTCTCTTTGTTGCTCCCCTGCCTCTGCAACTCTTGTGTAAATAAACCGTATGAGCAGCATTTTAACTTTGACTTGCCTTTGCCTCACTGTTCTTCTTGTTGTTGTTGTTGTTATTGCTGTTGGCTTGGGCAGTGGCTACAAGTATCTTTGAAGTCACTTTTTTTCTTGTTTCTTTTTTTTTGCCGGGCACTTAATATAGCCAAAGACTGTGGTATTCATGGCACAAGATGTTGAACAATTTCTTGTTGTTATTGTTGGTTTGAGAAAGTCTTTGCGGCTTTGATATATAATGTTGGCTAAAGTTTCCAACAGACAGCTGCATATGCTTTTTGCTAGTTTGAGCAGCAAAGGAATTAAATGTTAGAGCAGAATGTTCAAAACGTAACAATAAAATGCAAACTAAATATTTTAAAAATATTAACAAATAATTTGACTAAGACTGGGTATCTTAAAGTTGTGCAAGAGACAATCTTTTAAATTTATAAACATAAGTTATTGTTTTTTTTTGATCGGCGAGAAAAACTGAGCACATTGCACATTCTTTGTATGAGCAACAAAGACTTAGAGACTATGGAGCATTATTATATTTATTTATAATTTACATGCTTTATGTAAATGAACGAGTTTAGAAATCAAAGGAAAGTATATAAAGGAAGTTTCTTCTTCTTTACTTATAAGTCTCATCACTCAAACGTTTTTTTATTGAGAGCTTTTATTATAAAAAAAAAATATACAACTTGTTCTATTAAGCTGAGCTCGAATATTCTTACAGAATGAGTTATTGTTGTAAACATATGTGGCGGTTGTCTAATAATCTAAGCAAGACGTAGTACTACTGCTATACATATATATACTTGAACAGTTAGAAAAGCAGAGTCGACTTAGATCAATTAGCTGATCTCATGCGCATAGCAAATCGAGCTTAAAATTGTTTGTATAATATTCTAACTTGTAATAAATTTATTTACAATTGACATTTTTCATTTAATTAAATTGTTATAAATAAATTGCTTGAAATACCCGAGCTCAAGCTTAATTTGATGTGCATATTTTAGTCAATTTTGTTGCCCACTGTCATGTCAGTGAATTGTTGTTGTTCTTGTTGTTGTTGCTGCTGGTGTCGGCAGCATATTAATAAAATAAAAACAACAACTGCAATTACAAGCGACAGACAGTTTGGGTTGTGATTTTATTTTTTTACACCAAACTATATAAAATATTTGCCTGCAATTTGATGAAACACACAAAAAATGGCATGAGAAAATGGCCGAAGCCAACAAAAAAAAAAAAAAAACAACAGACGAAGCACCAAGTGTCGACAAAAAGTCTCGGGCGGACATGTTTTATGGCCAGCACCGCCAGCACCACCAGCGTGTTTTTAATTGGTGCCTAGTAAATTTAGCTTTGACCATGTTTGGTGTGGGGGGCTCTCGAGTGCTAAGAGCGCGAGAGTCTTGCGTAGTCTTTGGCTAATTTTTTGCTCATTATATTTACATTTCAAGAATTCCTGCACAGAGTCGCACTTTATAATTTGCAGGCACTGTGACTGCTTGGTTTATTACCCAAGCGAAAGAGATAGTCGCCGCAGCGCCCAAGTGCGCGACAGAGAGCGAGAGAGTGGGAGTGTCTGAGTGGGACAGACGCATGCGCGTTGCCGTTGCCCCCGCCGCTGTAGCCTACATTATGTGCCTATTTCATATACTCGACACAGCACCTATATACAGATATACATATGTGTGTGTGTGTGTGTGTGTGTTGGAAGACACTCCACTAGAGCCAGAGCCGAGGTAACCAAGTGCCAAAGCAGAAGACTACTGCCATGTACAGCTGCTCGCTTCTCTTCTCTTTTTTTTTTCTGTTCTTTTTTGCAACTCAACTGCATTTGCTGCTGGCAGTAGATTTTTCATTTTATTTATGTGCTCCCTGCCTAGCCAACTACTTCCCTCTCGCTCTCGCTCAGCTGTCTCTGATTGCTCAGCAATGAGTTTTTGCTTGTCGTCTTTGGCTCAGTTTGTCAGTTGCTCGCTACAAAATTAAATACTTGTCTTTGTTTTTTATGGCCAACGACCGCTGACTGCCTCTGCCTCTGCCTGCTGCTGCTCCTACTGCTGGTGCTGCCTGCTGTGGGTGGCTGTATATAGCTTCTCTCTATATACAACTTGGCCATAAGCCGTGTGCCATTTTGGCTTGACAGCTAATTTATGTAGTGGCCAAGACGGCAGCTGCTCAGCTGCGTCTCCTCCTCGCCCCCCACCCTAAACACTTCTCTAATATTTTTGGCAAACAATTTTCTATAATTTAGTTAAGTTTAGTGTGGTCACTCATACATAAACACATACATAGATTACTTACTTGGACAATGACTTGGCGAAAATTGACTTTTAATTGCTCGATTTTCCATTGGAACTTGTCTGTGGCCTGTGGATTAAATTAAAATACGATCAGTTGTGTGCATATTTCATTTGCTTTTGCGGTACGTAAATTTATATTTTGATGGCAGAGATCTTTTTGCATATAGCTGAGGGATTCTGTGACTGAAATAAGTCTGCACTCGGCAATTAATAAACACAACTTAAGTTTATAAATAAAGAAGTTCAAAGAGCTCTCCATAATTCCGCTGAAATTCTTCTTCAATATAGATTTACTTATTTAATAATGACAGTATGTAAAATTATTAAAAAAAATATATTTAAAATTATAGAACTTAGTATTTGATAATGATTATAAATTATATTTTAGGCATACAAACTAAATGTCAAGCAATTTATTCAACTTTTATTCAAATAGTTTGAATTTAACTATTTTTTGCTCTGAGCACAAATCTAAATAAACCAAGAAAAGAAACCAACGAAAATTTAATTTTATTTCTAGACACACTTTCAAAGGCAAACTAATAGATCTATCTAGCTAAATATGCAAACTATACAAAGAGTATTGTAATTTATTTAACATCAGTTGCTAATAAATGAATCTAATTTTGTTTATTATACAATTTGAGCTGTAAGTTGAAGAAGTAGATAAAGTATATATAGCTAGATAGATCGATTAGTTTGTCTTTTGAAGTGTGAACATTTTTGTACTTATCTTCAACTTTTTCTTCAGTTTATTCTCCACGCCAACTAATCACTTCGCTTCGATTAAACCCACACACCAACTGCAGCAGCTGCTCTCTCTCTCTCTCTCTATCTAAGGCTAATCCCCACAGCTAGCCACGCCTCTGAATTAATTGAAACCGCATTACAAGTGCAAAGCGTCGACTGTCAAAGCCAATTCCATGGCTATACCAGCTCCAGCTCCAGCTTCAGACAGCTGCGACTCACATAAAAAATAAAGTCCGAACCCACAAAAAAATACCCAAAAAACACGTAAATCCCAAAAAAATCCACGACAAATGTGCAGTGGCGAAATTCAACGATACATGCATGTAAATATGAATGGAAATGAATTACAAGCGATATAAATGTACGAAACAAAGCAAAATCGTTTCATAAAAAAAGGAATCGAAATGGCTGTAAAAGCCAAAGCGCTAACATATTTGACGACAGGTGGATGGAGGCGGGCAGGGTGGTTGGTTTGCTTGTTGGCGTTGTGGTTTTTTGGCTGCCAGCGCAATGTTGACATGTTCCAAATGCAATTTTAACAGGATTTGCAAGGACACATTTGCACAAAGTGACAGAAAAACGCAGCAACAGCAAGAGCAACAAAAAAAACAAAACTCAACCCCTGCTGACTGACTGAGTGACTGCTACACACACACACACATACAGAGAGACCACCCCCCGCGCAGCTTCTATGCCCCCTTGTGAGGCTTGTTTGCGTGGCTGGCATAACTTGCGGCTTAAAGGGCTCAACTTGTCATGTTTGCCCAGCTCAGCTCAGCATTGATTTTCCCACTTACATGACATGGCCAGCTAGCTAGCCTTGGGTCAGCTGCGGTCTTAACGCTTCATCAATATGCCTTTGCAGGCGCCGCTAATTTACGCTTTAGTCAACCTCGGCAACTGCTACGTGCAGATTTATGTGTTGGTCCTTTGGGCCGTAGCTAAAAACAAGTGGCTAACCCAAACTTAAGCAGATACGAAAGTAGCTCCATCTCACTCTCTAAGTGTGTGTGTGTGTATGTGTGTGTGTTTAGTGTTAATCCGTCAATGATAAGCTCAATTTGTTGTGGTCACTCAACGCTACAATGACCGCCGGCTTATTGTGTTGCATACTTTTTGGGGCACAAGACTCAACGACAAAAAGCCATTAAAGTTATATTAGCCAAATGCTAGTGATGACAGCGTGTAGACTTAAGCTAATAAAGAATAACATATGTAGGATATAGCTTAATATTTATAAGTTGTATTATGTTCATAATGCTTAATGCTTAAAAATATATGAGCAGCTTTAATAACAATTACTTTTGACTTCTAATTTTTTATTGCTCACAAATATTGAGTATTAAGTATTATAAATGTGCTTACTAAGCATCGAAGCTATTAAAAATTAGCTTAATTTGCAATAAATGCTTGAATATTCCAACTATTTTATATGCCAACTAAGTAAGTTGCTTTAATATATATTAATATTCAAATAAATAAATAAATTCAAACAACATTATACAGCAAACTTATAGTTGAGAGTACAAAGTTGTTGCTTTAACTTAATTTAGCGTATGCTTAAGCTAAATTTGCAATAAATAATTTAAATTTTACTTACACTGTTTTTCTTTCGTCTAGTCCATCTCTAGTTTGCGCATCATGCATCATCATAAGTAAAACTGCCTTGGCGACTGAAGATGCTGCGCTTTGGATTCCGCACACATGTGACCCTCAGTGTTTGTCGCTGTTGTCCTTGTCACAGCCTGTGTAGTAATTTAAACTTTTACTGATGACCTGAGAGCGCTGCTACTGCTGCTTCTTCTTTTTCGATGCTACACTGAGGATTTATGAGCAGACATTGCGCAGATGTATGAGCGACTATATTATAAAAGTTTTGACACGTTTAGTGATGAACTTTTGTTGTTGTTGTTGTTGCTTTTGCTGCAGACACACGTGTGCCTGATGACATTGTTGGTTAGTGCGGGGGCGGGGGCCTGGCCGCAAATAAACCAAAGCAGGCCGCCCACTAATTGGCTTAGTGAATTAAAATAACTTGGCAATAGTTGGGCTCTGACCCCCACTTGGTGTGGCCTTAAACAATGCGTTGCTGTCATTGCCAAATTTATGAGACTCTGTGGCTAATTTAGCCGAAACGGCTAAAAGGATTTTGCCTAAGCCCAGCAGCCACAATTTTGCACGCAAGACAACAAAGATAAGCGTCGAAATCTCAGTCGCCCTTAAAGCCAATGCGGGTGGCTGTTGGCTTGGGGTTTGGGTTTGAGCTCATATGTCAAACTCTCTGACTGGACGCCAACTGTCTCTAATTATACAAAATTATTTATACTGGCAACAGCAGCAACAATCAAAGCAACGAAATGTGTAAAAACCTAATTAAAAGTGAATTATTCATGCGCATTTGGGGCTGGGGACACAAGCATAAACAAAAAGCAGTCTGTGTTGTTGTTGTTGTTGTTTGCCATATGTTGCACAAATGAAATTTGTTTAAATCTACTTTGATTAATTGGTGGTCAAAAGTTCAACAAAACAATGCAACAGCCGTTTGAGGAATTTACTTTATGGATGTGCAAGCGAAAAAGCATTGAAAGTGCTTAAAAGTTTTGATAGTTAACAGCTTGGAAAATAAATATGAATTAAAGTTTGAAATATTAGTGAAATATGTTGTATAGAAAATCAAAGTTTTGAGTTAGTTTTAGAGTCTTTGAGGTTAAGTAAAGTTATGAATAGTATGAACGAATTGCTTTGAAATATTTTAGACTACAGCACTCAAAGATAATTTAAGTAAGTTGTGTATGAACTTTTGGTATTTAAACAAACAGTGAACAGTACAGTTGGCAGCATAATTAATTCTAAATAAATGCTATGAAATAAATAAATGTAAGAATGAATGAAAGTCTGCCCATAGCTTACACCTGTTAACAAGCATATCTCAATCTCTTTTATCTCCTAGCTGTATACAATTTGCTTAAACGCCAATTTAATGTGGCGTCAAACATAAAACTCAAACAGCAGCAACAATAACAAATAACAAGCGCAGCAGCAGCAGCATAAAAACCAAATGCAAACAGCCGTCAGGCCATGACCATGAAGCAGTCAAAACCAAAGGGCTGCAAGCTGTGTGGGGTGTGGGGGCTGAGTGGGGGGGTGGGCTGCACGATAATAATGAGCGCAATTAAGCAGGCGCAAGGGTTGCCACTGATACTGCGAGTATGTGGTGAGGGCTGAGCGGGGGTGGGGGCAGCTTAATGTGTGTCACAGAAAATTAAATTTACGCTAATCGTTGGCGTCAATGCTGGAGCATTGGCATGTGGCATGTGGCAGAGCAGACAACAGCCAAGCGAACATGAAATTAAATTGTCGTTTTATTGTTCAGCAGACTTTGCACGTTTAAGATATTTTAAATATTTTTCATACGCAGCCGTCGCCGCTGCGTCGGGCAATTTGTTTATTTAGATGGGGTTAAGACATTTGGTCATAGATATAAGTAGACTAAGCTGCTAACCCCCGCACACGCTTTTGACGCCCACGCGTAGCCAGACCTCGACCTCAACTTCTCATTCTATGTGTGTGTGTGTGTGTGTGTGCGTGCGTGTGGTTTTTCCCCCAGCTGGCAACATATGGGCAACGTTTTAGTTTACATTTGAGTGTTGCTGTTGTTACTGAAATTGATTTCCGATTTGTTGTTTGCTTTGTTGTTTATGCGTGCACAGTGAGCGCCAAATGTATTGCTCTAGCTCTGCTGCTGTATTTTTATTAATCACATGAGTTGCATATTTTTTGCAATTTAGTCTGAATATCGTCTATATTGCTCTGCTGCCGTTTTATGAGGCATGCAACTGCAATCAGCGTTGCAACATTAACGTCTGACTGTTGCACACATTGTCATTAGCACTGCGCACTTGCAGCTTGTCTGATTGCTAAGCCACCCCACCACACACACCCCCCACCCACCACTACCAACTTAATTTCAAGTGTCAATTTTCAACACCAACCCTGGCGCATAAAAAATCCCTTAAAAATTTTAACGCGCTTTGACCTTTTTTTTCCGTAGTTCCTTTTCACATTTTTTCACTGTTTTTTGCGCTCATTTTTATCTCAGCTGCTTTACACATTTAATTTGATTTCTTTTTGAAGTTTGATGCGCACACAGTGGCGTGCCAGCCAAGGGGGGGCAGCTAGCGCTGTTTGAGTGAGCCTAAGCCACTGTCTGTTCCACAGGTGTCGCCACTTAGCTGCTCATTTGGCATTGCTCAGCTAATTGTGCAAGTGGCCTCAAATGTTCAACATTATTTAATTAAAATTGTGCGCTTAAGATGCTGAAATTGCTGCTTCTTTTTTTATGCTGATTAAGTGGCCAGTTGGCTAAGATGTTTGGCTTTTGAAGTTCAGCTGTCTTTTTTTTTATGGCTTTAGCTGTTTGTTCAAGAGTCGAACGGAAATTAAAAATTGTGCAGTCAGTCTTGCGCGCGCTCTCTCTCTCTCGCTCACACTATTGCGCTCTCACTCTGCGGGCAAATTAAGTAAGTCAACAAAGCACTTTGCGGATTTGCCGTCGAACTTATCTGCATAAAAAGCAGACGCGTCAGCCACTGATATGGCGTCTATATTTATACAGTTTCTTTTTGTCAATGCTATTTGCATTGCGGCCAACACCCATAGACTTTGCATTGGTGTGAGTTACAACATTTCGTATGCAAAGCGCTAACGAACTTGAAGTAATGCGTTTGAAATTTAAAAAACGTGCAATTTATGCTAAAAATTTAAGCAAACAGTGAAAAAAAAATATAAAGCAAACCATTTTAATTAATCATTTAGCCAAACTGGACGCTCGCTTTCGCGTCTGTTTGAGTTGTCTATGAAAATGGCATTAAAACTGCCACGCCCCAGCAACACGCCGCCCCCCCTTTTGGCAGTCAGCTTTTCATGTCGAACAAGCAACTTTATTTTCTTGACTGCGGCCTGCCGACCAATTAAGAGCAACATTCGAACATTCGAACATTCGTTCGCTTGCAGTTCGTATAAATCGCATTAAGCTGTTGCGCTCTCTTTCTTTTGCACTCTACACCTCTCACTCTTGCAGATCACACGCTGCTGTTGCTGTTGTTGCTGGGCAGCTGTTCGATTTGTTCGATTCGCTTCTTAATTGCTGGTTTTGCACGCGGTCCGCTCCAGCACTTGATCAATGCATTAAAAATGGCTTAAAAAATGGTTGGCAAAACCAAAAATGGTGTTTATTAAATGGATTGATGGCTGTGCCAATAATAAAAAACAATATGGCATGGAAATGGCTGCAAGCCAAGCTGACATTCATAGTCTGATTTATGTTGTTTGCAATTTATTAAATAATTTGCAAGCGTAAAAGGCGAATGGTAAAAGTTAATACGTCGCATAAACAAAAGCGGAAGAGACTGACATATAAATCGATAAACAAAACGATTTATTAAGCTTTAGCTATAAAGCGTTCGAGCATCAAATTTACTCAAGTTGAGATTTCGAGTTCAAAACTGTGAATAACACTAAACCAGCTCTGAATGGAATCCTAGCAACAAATTTTTGTGTCTGAGTATTGAATAAATATTTTCAAATGCTGTTAAGTCTGTATGCAAAAATAAACTAAATGAATTGCTTATTAGCAATTATAAATTTATTAAAATATTAAGCATTCGAGTTCGAAAATTCGCACTTTCGATAAATACATACATCGAAGGCAGTTGCGTCTCCAGTTGAGAGTACAGTTCTCTCTTTGATTCCAGTTCTATCTTTGTTTATGGCAAATTTACTTTACTGCAGAAATTCAATTCAAAATTTGTTACACTTATGTATAGCTGCCGCTCTATATAATTATATACATGACTCATTGTTCAGTTTATTGTCCATATGGTTCATATAAGTCTCGCTGCTATATACAAATCTATAAAAACCACTGACAACACGCGCTATGTTTACACCAAAGCCACAGCCTGTGCCTCACTCCTGCTGCTCCTCATCCAAAAGAGAAACAGATACTTAAACAGTGGGTCCAATGCACTTTCACGTGCGATTGTCACACCACTTGGGCTGGGGTTGAGACTCTTTGTCTGTTGCCTTTGTTGCCGCTGCTGCTGCTGCTGCTTGTGTAAAGTAAAAATGTAAGTCTGGCCACAAGCCGCCAAAGCGTCCACAAACAAAAAAAAGTGCAGCCCAAGTACAAGTCCAAGTTCCAGTCCGCGTCTCAGTCAAAGTCCTAGCCAAAGCGACGACGATGGCGGCGGCTCACGACTGACACGCTGTATTTGCATATAAAATTGGTAATATGCAAATATTTTGATTGTCTTTGACTTTGCGCGCGCTTATAAAGAATCTTTGAGCACTACTCGGCGCGCTTGAACAATTGAGCGCACAGTTGGAATTCTTGGATTTCGGCCCAAAACTGGAGCAGACCAGAGCGCAGGCGAGGAGTCTGCTGCAGCTACTGTTCACCATAAACTTGAACTCGCATACAAAAATTATTATCGCACACCTGTGTGTATTACGCTAGAGCAAAACTCTCTGCAGCCAAATGCAAATGGCCAAAACAACTTATGGGCTACCAAAAAGTGTTGCCCATGGGGAATTAATTAGCCAACACGAGCAGGGGGTCAGCACGCCTCTGGCAGACAAAGCGACGACAACAGTTTGCGAAAAAATAAAAAATACTGAATACAATACATGCCCAATAAGTTTGGGTCAGCAAACGAAACTGATCAAACTGAGTGCGTACTATGGGCCCAAGCACAAGAGTCTAACATATATGATAAATAAATTTTATTATTGCTATAGCTGAACGCTGATAGAATAATATAGATAAAAGTCTTGCGACAAAATTCGCATCATAGACAAAATTGAATTGAATTTGCTTTGGCTTAAATACTTATTGGCTGAGCCTCTTTTTTATACTAGTGATCAAAAGTTAATAGTGCTGATTACTCAAATAATAATTTAACAAATAGAATAGAATAGAATTTTGAATTTTAAAGTAAATATTACTGCAAAATTGAGTAGCAATTTTCGTATCTTTCATTTTCATAGTTGATATTTTTAACATTTAAAGTAGGCAATATTTTATAAATAAGCAACAGGCGCAGCTAGTGCAGCTGTTACGCAAAATTATTGTTAATAATATATTCAGTTTGGCCCATTGTTTCGCTGCCTCTCAAGGCTTTGAAGCTTTGAACACTTTGGCGGAATGTTAAACGCTAAAAATGAACAAATAATGACGAATGCCGAACCCAGTTGCAGCTTTAGCGACAGAGAAAGGCTCACAGCAAGAAAGAGAGAGAGGCAATGAGTGAGCAAGTGAGAGCGCGCGCTTTACTTTGTCGCAATGCCGCGTGCGTGATTTTCGCTGGAAAAACAGAAAAAACTCGAAAGCTCGAAAGATTTATGCGCGCGCCATTGCGCATCATAAGCTGTCAAAATGTTTTTTCGGCGATTTATTAGCGCAAATTGAGTTTTAAAAGACGCACACCAAACAGTGGCCAAAAGGTCAATGGGCAGCTGCGCTTACAATGCTATGGCTCTTACCTTTACCTGGAGCAGATTTATAGTTGAAACTGGCTGGCGACAAGTGTTTAGCTTGCTGTAGTTGTAACAACTACAGCCCCTTCGGTGGTTGTTGTTGTTGGCCATGCAAAACACGTAATCTGTCTGCGTCCATCTTCAGCTACAGTCGCTGCTGTATGTATGCTGACAATGGTCAATGGGGCTGGCTGGTTGGCTGGCAGCTGCTTGCAAATCTTTTGCAACTTGTAGCGGTCGGGGGGGCAGTGCCTGTAAACATGTCAACAAATAAATCGTCATGTAAAAATGGTATTTTAAATTGTTTCTGACATTTGTACAGCGACTGTCAATGAAAATGAAATGCATACAAGCGAAAAGATCGCAACGCGCTGTCGACTAAGTCAATACTTAAAGTTACGTGTAGTTGTTGCTGCTGTAATTGCTAAGCGCATTGGGACAGCAACTTAGCTAGCAGTTGTTAAAAAGCGCGCATTAAATTTAAGCGCAGCTTAGTTAAAGCAAAGCGCATTGTTAGCAGCAGCAGCTACAACTAAAATTTTGTGTCTAACGCTTACAGCAGCTGAAATCTTGCTGCTCATACAGACAAACAGACAGTAGTAAATCAATTGACACTTGAACAACTTTAAGCTACGCTTTAGAATTGTATCTTATAACAAAGTGTATTAAAATTAGTTAAATTAGTGCACACTGCACTTGTTTTAATGCAAATTGTAAGCAATGCATATGAAGCATACGCCGCATGCGCCGCTTTAGTTAGGCAAAGCTGCATAGCTGGCACACTCATTTATCAGGCTTAAAGAACTTTGCCTATACTTTTGGCACACACACACACACACACATGTAGTGCAGAAAAATCAAGTCACATAAAATTAATAAGCAGCGTCTGCAGGCAAGTGGCATAAACAAGCTGCTAACATGCTAAATTATTGCGTTATGAATTATGATATTAATTTGAGCGCCTGCCCGTTTATTAATGTGACATGTAATGTGGCCTGTTATTACCTTAAGATTATGATTACTTACCTTGGTCGCCGTCGCCGCTGCCGCCGCACACATGTGTGTGTGGAGCACTACCCCGTGCTGTGCTGTGACGCTGAAGTTGGTGGTGCTGCCCGCTGGCTGTGGCTTGTGCCAATGTGTGGCATTTTCATTTAAATGGCTGCTTGTGCTCGTACCCACAAAGTAATTGAAATGTTGCCATAAACTGGAGCAAGTTCTTGTTTGTCGTGGCGACACCTTAAAGAGTTTAGCGCAGACTTGTTTTTTGTATCAACATCAACATCATCATCATCATCATCATTATCAAGTTGATTTTCAAAAGTCGCGCCTAAGTGGCCTCATTTTGACATCTTGCTGCTGCGCAGTCGGAGTCTTCTCTTCTCCACTGGGCACTGGACAGCTCTACTCAAAAGTGAGTGATACATGTGGACATTGTCTGCAATAAATACTTAATGCCTACCAAAAATATACGCATTAAAAGTCAAGGCTCGACTCCTCGAGACTGCGTCGACATCTTCATCTTTGGCAATTGTCGACGTTCGACGGCTTTCATTGCCATTTTTGGTATTTCAATTAAATTTTTTTATGACAACATCAAAAACTCTATCATAATTCTAAAGAGAGGCTGACATGAGCTTTGACTGCGACTGCGACTGCGACTGGGACTGCGACTCCGGGTACAGTTTTGGTTTTGTTTTTATTATTAGCTTGATGCTTTTTGTCAGTAATTGTAATGGCTGAAAGCCTGGTCAACCACTTAAAGTCTGCAGACTGCGACTGCGACTGCGGCTGCGACTGCTGGCCAAGTTTCTTGCTCGTTTAATGATGTGTGAGCCTGGAATTTTGCGCGCGGTGCCTTTGGTGCGCTGTCGAGCCAACTGACTGGCATACCAATTTATAATTTCTTTTAATAAAGTTGTGACAACGGGCCCGAAAAACAGTTAGCCTGGTTTTTGTGCGTCTGGGCCCGAGTGGATCATGGTAGCGTCTTTTGCGCCGCAAAGGTGTTGAACTTGTCGCGCCGCGCATTTTGGCACTTTTACCTCCCCCCCCACCACACACACACACTGCTGCTGCTGCTCCAGCTTAACAGCTGGGGGTCGGTTCGGCAGCCACCCAATGTTACATTTGCCACATTTTGTTTCATCCTACACGTGTCGGCAAATTCCGCAAATATCCTTTATCCGTTATCCGTTTCCTTTATATGAGATTTATTTGTTGCGTCTCGCTACGCTCGCTTATCAGCATGTGCAAATCTTTAAATTTAAAAATACAAACAACAGAAATTACAAAATAAAAAGGCAACAAAGGAATTCGCCACTCCCAGTCAAGCGTTGCGCTTTGACCATATTAGCTGCCTCCCACTTTTAAGCTCAAACACATGCGTGTGCGTTTATCTGTTATCCCCCCACCCCACCACACACCACACAGCGGCGCTGCTCAGCTCAACAAAAAGAACAGTAAAAATTGCTTTAAACTAAGGCACTAAGCACTTTTAGCACCGCACAACTTTGTCAAGCGCACATAACAAAGTGTTATGTGCCTTGTAACTAACACTATGTGACCATAAAAAAAAAAAAATACCCTTTCATCCCCCTATGCTGCAACTGCTTGGCCCAGTGGCACAGTGGTGCAGGCATTATTATTATGAATAATAAAATTTAAATAAAGTGCCAAGCAATTCATTTAATTTCTGCCAAGCTGAATTTTTGCTTATTTAGAAATTTTAGAAGACTCTGCTGTGCTTATAAAACTGAAAAATATAAGCGAAAGCAAATATATTACAATATATAAATCTGAATAGTATTAATCTCAGTTGATGTCGTCTAAAAATATATGCAGCTGAGCAAACATTTAATTATTTGTAAAATAGTTAATTTTAAAGCAACAATTGCTTAATTTTATATATTAAGTTGTTGAATTTCACATCTTTCGGCACTAAATAATCAAATTTAACATAATCCAATTGTAATATTAATATTAAGTTTAATAATAAGTAACACACTAACTAATATTAATATTTAAATATTTTTAATTTGTTTCTAAAATTAATTTAGAGCGTCTTGCTTTGATGCAAATTTATTTAGCCTGCGTTGCTGCAGTCTTGCACCACTGTGCGTTACTGAGTGTCACCGTTACTCCACTCCCAGCACTAAACACATCTCTCTTATGCTCAGTTTGTTTCGTAGTAGTAGGAAAGAGTGCGAGAAAAAAAGTACATTTTTCAAATACTGCGCTTTTGGGTTTAGTTAGGCGAAGAAAGCAATAGGAAGAGAAAGTCGCAGACACAACGCTTGCTCTCTCTTTCTCTCACACTTTTGAGCTGCGCTGCGCTGTGTTGATTTTTATAGTTTTGTCTAGTAGCAGCTTCAGTTGTTGCGGTCGTTTTGTTTTCTGCACCATTTGCGATTTGTTATTGTCCATGTGTGTGTGTGTGTGTGTGTGTGTGTGAGCGTTAGCATCAAGTTGTAAATTTGGCGATTAGCACCCCTTTGTGAGTTGTGCTGTCGTCTAAGAGCAGAGCAGAAATGCTTTGGGGGCCAGCAGAGATGCGCGCCGTCCGATAAGCTCAACTGAGAAATTAGCATAGGCCTGCACCCAGCCCCAGGACATTCACAACTGTCGACTGCCGACTGCCGACTGCCGACTGCCGACCGACGACTGTGTGTGGACACTCAAGAGCAAAAGCATCGCCCAAACGGCGATGATCTTGTCGCTGTTGTTGCTTTATGAATAAAACATTTTGTTGCTGGCTGAACGTGGCCAACAGCAACAGTAGCCCAAGAGCCAGCCGCCTTGGCTACTTCGCAATTGAATCGAAGTTGCAACAGGCAAGAGGCAACAGCAGTTGCTACAAATGTTTTACAAGCTTTTCAGCGCTTGCGTTATTTGTTGTTGCTCATTGTTGTTGTTGGTGTTGCTGCGGCAGTTCCCGGAAACAATTCAGTTTAAAAAGTGCAGCTCGAAACAGTCGCAACATTATGAACATGGCCAATAAATCGTGCGACGTTCGAAATGCTCGAAAAATGTTGCATGTTTGATTTCTGCGCCACTTGCATTTACTTTATGATATTATAACCCGGACAACGTTTGACATTTGGCTGGGCTTATTTATGATAACAGCTCCGCCGCCAGTTGCCACGCAGTTAGCCAAGTTGGCTGCCTGGCCAGCACTGCTGCAGTTTGTCAGCATTTTGTCGCCAACTTTCAGGCATTAACTTTACGTTTGCGCCCCTCTTACTGCCTTTTTTTCATATTTTGAGCGACCCAAAGCTGCAGGCAATACACAAATTAAAAAAAAAAGAAAAAGTCTTAAGCGCAGCGGAAATGAGTTTGAAAAAATATTTATAGCTCAGGTAGTGGTACATTTATGGCCTGCAGGCGCTAAATGCATTGAGCCATGTCCTTAATCCTCGTAAATTTGATGTACTTTGCAAATTGATTTAAGCCTGACTGCAGCGCCAGCAGTTTAAGTGTTATAACTTTTGCCCACAGGCCATCAAAATATTTATTCGCATTTACTTGTCACATTTTTTCATCTTTCTACTTTAGTTGCTTGACTGCCAGCACAGGCCAGGCCAGGCGAACCCGTTAAATGAGCCGCGAAAATAGTTTCCGTTTCCCAAAGTCTAGGATTATGGCAAGCATGGAACTCCGAGTTGATTGAGTTGAGAGCGAGAGCAAGAGAGAGAGAGAGAGAGGAAGAGCGCTTATGAAAAGTATTAGATGCATATCAAGTATTTTATTCAAGTTATGCTGTAAAGCTATTTAGGTTATTATTAAGGTTAGTTTAGTAGCTTATATTAGCGCATATATTTAGGTACGTAACTTGCTTTGGAATTTAACAGAAAGTTGCATAGCTAACAAGGACAAATTTTAAAGAGCTTCACATGTTTTGCTTTAAATAAAAGAATAAATAAACCCTTAGTTAAGTAAATGTCGTAAATGTTATTTGGAAATTACATTAAATAATTGAATATACGAAAATCTAAACTGGAATTCATTTTAACTAATATATGGAATTTAAGAGTTTACCCTATTGAATTTGCATTAAATGTTTAATAATAAAACAAAAAATTAAGAAAATGTATAGCAGAAGTTATAAATTTGAAATGATAGTAACTAAACTTAAATATATATACCAATTGCATACAATTTGAAATATATTCGATTGAGTTGTGTAAATTTGAATTAAAAAATACATATATTTGATTTTGCAAACGACCGTTTTACATAATATACTTAATGCTCATGCTTTGTATTACAATTGATTGCATCTTAATGCTGATTGTTGGCTATAATAATAATTTGCTGCGCACCTATGTGACCGCACTCATTTGAATTTTAATTAAATGCTGCTCAGTCAACCATTCGGAGTGGCATGCCAATTAATTGCAATAGCAAATGATTGCAAACAAAGACAGAGCGCCTACCATTTGATAGACCAAGCCTCATGGGCATAAATAAATTTATATATATATGTATAAACAAACAATGCATGTGGAAAATCAATCAAGCGTGGCCTCATAACAAACATTGGCGCTTTGCTCGCTCGCTGCTGCGTTTGATTAGGCAGCGACGGCTGTGAACTTCCGCCTGAAAATGAAAATGTTTATTAAAAATTTTCACTTTTACATAAATTTAGCAGCAGCAGCAGCTGCGCCACACCCAACGCAATGCGCCGCCCACTTGACATGTGGTTTATGTAAAGCAAGCAGTGAGCAAGCAGTAAGCAAGCAGTGTTGTTGTCTCGCTTGCGCTGGCTGCTGATTGGACGCTGCTGGCGAAACGGTTAATAACCGATTCGCTTGGTGGTGGCCAATTGCCCAGCTGTATGGCAAGCTTATGTAGTAAATGCTTTAGCGCTTAGCCCTGTCTGGGGGGCAGTGGGTTGGGGGCATTCACTGGGATCTGCGCAAGTGCTTGCACTTGAGCGGCAGCTCCAATACGCCGCTTTGCTCAGCAGTTGTCTAAATGTTTGTGCTGCTGCTGCCCAAGTGGGTGGCAGCCGACAAAAGCTAAAGCCTTGACACAAGTGTGGAGTGCTCAACAAGGCATTGATTTTTATACTCTATGAATAAAACGAGAGGCACGAGTGGAGCTTTTAAAATTTGTTAATAAATTTGAAAAACATATATTTATGCAATTTGCTGTTGTTGTGATTTTCTTTAAGCTTAGTTTGTAGTCGTTTTCGTTTACACATAAACCTGCTATCAAGACATGCAACAATTTTTTGTGTTTTAGTTCCGGTTTGTCTGCACCGGAAGCAGCCTAAAAGCTAAACAACTGATCGTTAGGACACAGCGTCCCATTTAAATATATACAATACAATAGCATAATTTTATACAAATGTTTGTTTGCTTACGTGTGTTTGTGTGTGTGTGTGTGTTTGTTTGTTTGTTGTGTGTGTAAATCCCAAAGCATGCATGGAAACCTTTTTTTAGTTAGCTGGATATTTGGGCATTGGGTTAGGGAGATCTTTAGCTATGGCTAGTGATTGCGCAGCGCTTCGTTGATAACACGCAAAATGTGAATCTGCAGATCCGTAAAGGCCACAGGCTCGAGCTGTGCATTGCGTATCTTCATGGCCACCGAATTGAAAAAGAAATCGATTTCATCCTCTTCCGCCATGGAGCTGGCATTTTGCGTAAACAGCGCATGATTGGATGTGGAGGGCGTGGCAGTTGCAGCGCTGTTAACACTATGATAACGTGCGCCTGTCGATGTGGGCGTGTGCACCTCCAGCTTTTGTATAAAGTCAGTGCTAGCTTGCAGTTGTTGATGCTGCTGCTGCTGCTGTGGCGGCTCCAAGTTGCTGCTGCTGTTTGTAGGCGCCTCCACTTTGGCCAGCGTGGGCACAGCGCTATAGACAGGCTCCTCAGCTGTTTGAAAGCTTACAGCATGTTGTGGTTGCTGTTGATGTTGCGTTGGCTGCTCTGTTGTGCTTGTGTCCTGCATGTCTTCGTCCTCATCTTCTTCAGTGTCGTCATCCTGCGCTGCATCGCCATTGATATAGTTTTCTATATCCATTTCATCGTAGCTAGCCACACACAGCTCACTGGCCTGTGGCGTCTGCTGCTGCTGCTGCTGCTGCTGATCCGGCAAGCTTGCCAGCTCAGCCTTGTGTGGCGCGCTTAAGGGCGGCAGACTGGGTAAGCTATTGGGCGATGTTGACAAGCTGTTCGCTTGTGGCTCCGCATGGCTCTGCGTCATATGCTCATCCAGTTCACAGCCTGCATCGTGCTTGGGCAGCAACATATTCAATGCATCGCCATCGCTGCTGAAATGAATTAATTAATAGCATTTAATTTTTATAAATAAACTATTGGCTTACAGCGTCTTTTGTTGTATGTACTTTTGCAAGAAGCTCAATGAATCGTAGTGCTTCCAGCGCGATGTGGCATCGATGTGCAGCTGCGTCTTTAGTCGCTTGTACTCGCGTGCATATTGATCCCGCAGCGCCTTCCATTTTTGCCTGCACTGCTTTACCGGCTTCTTCAGTTTGCGCGCTATTTCATCCCAGACCGCTAGCTTCAGCTTTACATTGCGATAGTTTTGATTGCTATAGTTGTAGATCATGTCCTCCTGCTGTATCAGCGAGATGAGCTCCTTCTCAAAGTAGCTTTCCATGTTGAGAAATGTGTGTATGGGATCATCATCCTCCTCATCGGCATGATTGCCATGTGACTGCGCATTGGACTGACTCACAGCGCTGGCAGCATTTACACAATCAACAAAATCATTATAGAGCGTATCACCTGTCGTGGTATTGGGCATTTCACATGTTACAGTTATGGCCGTGTTGTTGACAGCGCTGCTATTGGCATCGGTCAAGTAATTCCAATTGGTCTGTGGCTGCTGCTGTTGTTGCTGCTGCTCTATGAGCTGGCCGCTGCCCATAAAGGCGTTGAGCAGGCCACGCGTTGTGTCCGTTTTCTTTTCCACATTCAGCGCATTCACTGTGGCTATTGTGGACGTTGTTGTCGTGGGCACAAACGTGCAGTTGTCCAGCAAGGAGCCGCTGCTCTCTTCGATTTTAATATTTGAAAACTTGCTGGGATCAGCGGACAAGTTCAAGTTCTGGCTGCTGTTGCTGCTGTTACTGAACGATGTGTTGTTGTGATTGTTGCTGCTGCTGCTGGCATTGTTGCTTGCAGCATTGGTCAATTGGACAGCTCCATTGCTGCCTTGCGAGCCGCGTGAGCGATAGCTGCAAATAAAGACGCTTATTAGTTTCAAGTTTCATATGCATTTGCAGCACATTTTACTTGCGTGCCAGCGCATAGGGACGCAGAAAGTCCAATTCCTTAAAATACTTCCACTTTACATTGTTTTTGGTATTTGCTTTGGCGCGTTTCAGTTCGCGACAATATTGGTCCCTCATCGCCTTCCACTTGGCCTTGCATTGTGTATCTATTGAAATGCTTAATTAGCAACTTATTGTCTAAGCTATTGCATATACTCACCCGTCCAGCCCACATGACTGCCTATTTCGCACCATTTTTCATCCTTGCTCTTCGTGCTGCGATAGTGCTGATGCTTGGGGTTGTAGAGAGCCTGTTCCTGCGACACTAGCGATATGAGTATCAGCTCCTTGGGTATGTTGACCACGCTCTCGCACAGGCCGTCCATGCTGCTCCTAATTTACAAGCGCTGGCCAGAGCCAAGGCATTTGGCCAAGACTTTTGCAAATTGTTAGGCGATACGCGTTTTGGTAATCACAGCTGTTTTTAACGTGCAAGCAGTGCAACAACAACAGTGCAAGCGAGAGATCCGAGCATTGTAATGCGAAATTGGAGTTTTTGCCATTAAATGTGGCTAGAAACAACAATGTTTGCGGGTTTATGGCTAGATCTAGTATTTTTCATGCCAAAAATATAGCATATTTTGTTGTTCATCTAGCATATTCTAGCCATAATTAAAATTAAATTTTACTTTAACAAAAATGTAAACTCTTAATAATATCACATTTATCTCTATATATTCTAAATTTTATTTGTGGATGACAGTGTGTTGCACTAATAGTTCAAATCGACGGTGCTTGAGTTACTAAGCAGTGTTGGGAAGTCTGCTTGACTTTGGCGCGCATGTTTAATTCATTGCTTAAAATTTGTATTCTCTTGCGCTTAACAACTAATCCAATTAGTTAATTGCATTATCCTCTGAGGCAATGCAATGAAAACATCATAATATGTTTTTGGACATTAGTTTGTGCATTGCAGAGGTCTGAAACAGACTTGTGGGCTAAGGGAATCGCTGTATTTATTAAAACTTGCCAAAAACTAATGCGCAAAAATGCCTAAAATTGATCCAGAAACGCAAGCTCTCTATGATGAGATAAATGGCATGATACAAAAGTTCAAAGTAACATTGAGATATAAATCTTGAGCTATATCTTGTGTAATTGTAAATTTTGTTTGCTTAGGATGATCAAAAAGCCAAGGCGGACTGCACGCTGGCGGACAAATGCGGCGACATGGGCGACGTATCCAAAATACGCTTCTCATCGAAGAAGATTCTTAAGGGACACATTAACAAGGTCAACTCGGTGCACTTTGCGGGCGATTCGCGCCATTGTGTGACGGGCTCACTGGACGGCAAGCTCATCATCTGGGACACCTGGACTGCAAACAAGGTGCAGATTATTCCATTACGCTCGGCCTGGGTAATGACTGTGGCCTTCTCACCATCTGGCAATTTTGTGGCTTGCGGCGGCATGGATAACCAATGTACTGTCTATGATGTTAACAATCGGGATGCCTCCGGAGTGGCCAAGATGGTGCGCGAGCTGCTGGGCTACGAGGGATTCTTGAGCTCGTGTCGTTTTCTAGATGATGGCCATTTGATTACAGGCTCGGGTGATATGAAAATGTAAGCTGATGAGCATGAGCTTGTAGCAGTTGACTAAATTCGAATCTTACAGCTGTCATTGGGATTTGGAAAAAGGTGTGAAGACCATGGATTTTAATGGACATGCTGGTGATATAGCGGGTCTGTCCTTATCGCCCGATATGAAGACTTATATAACCGGCTCAGTGGACAAAACTGCGAAGCTATGGGATGTGCGCGAGCAAGGACACAAGCAAATGTTCTTTGGCCATGAAATGGACGTGTCCTCCGTTTGCGTAAGTAGCACAAAATTGGGACATGTATATATAAATATAGTAATGAATTATATATGGCAGTATCATCCAAGCGGCAATGGCTTTGCCTCCTGCTCGGAGGATCAGACTGCACGCATGTACGACTTGCGTTCGGATCAACAAATTGGACTCTATGAGCCGCCCCAGAAAAACACGGGCTTCACTTCATGTGGTGCGTTTTTAGTTCCAATGTTTTGCCTTTTGCCTTTGCCTATGCCTTTGCTATTGCCTTGACTTTTAAGCTGTGTGCCCATTTTAGCTTTATCGACTAGCGGACGCTACATAATGTGCGGCGGCGTTGAGGGCAACGTGCACTCCTGGGATGCGATGAAGCAGAAGCATACAGGTAAGCCGTAGACTGCTGGCAGCTTTATTGATTTATTTCATTTGCGCTTTGCTCTGCTTCAGGCACGCTGTCTGGTCACGAGAATCGCATTACTTGCATCAGCCTCTGCCCCAATGGCATGTGTATGGCCTCGACCAGTTGGGATCAACAGGTGCGCCTCTGGCTTTAAATTTCTCCACACTCAGAGTTCAATGTCGCGTATAATAACAAAAGCGCTCTAATCAAATTTAGCACTAGCTTGATTATAACTTAATTAAATGCACTACCAAAAAAAAGGAAAAATAAAGCAGCCAAAATTATGTCTGTTATGTCAGTTGCTTTTGATGATGCGGATATTGTGGCACGTTGTATTCCATGCGCTGATTACGACGCAGCTGGCATTCTTGAAAAGCCTTCCAGTGCGTCATACTCAGTTTATGGCACTCCTCGGAATTGCCATCGTCGAATATTTTCCTGCGCAGATCAATGTAAAATGGCCGCGCACTTAGCTCATTGTTGTGATTGAATTGCTTGATCCACTTCATAACCTTAGGTATGCCATAGGGTATGGTGCTTCCCAAACAAACGTCGGAGAGCCTTGCAGTTTCTGGATAGTACTGCTTGACAGGATCCGAATCAACCGTTAGGCGTCCCTCGGTAAATCTCTTATGACCTCGTCGCGCACTGACAGCAACTCGATGGTTTACCAAGATGAATTCTGCTGGGCTCTTATTGCGGCGCAGTCGTTGACCAAATATAGTTTGTGTAACTAACGGTACTTTAATGGAATTTATACTTAGCTGCGTTTCTTCAGCTGCGTAGCTAGTGCTTCGATTTAAACCAAATGCCAGCAGCTCTGCTATACCTAACAACTATTTAGGGTTTTTTAGTAGTTTCAACTTTTAACTAACTATACTTACTAAAAGAAAAATCCACAAATTTCCACTATACATGTTGTCTGCAGCTCTTGTAGTTTATATTGTGTTGTTTTGTTGTTTGTATTTTGTTTCAAAACTGACTTTTAATACAAATTTGAGCTCAGCAAATATTCAAAAACACACACTCGTCTTATGTTTTATATATTTTTTATATTTTTCTTATAAAAAATACTTATATAATTACAAAGATATTTAGCTGCTTGCGATTTTTGGCGCGATTTTTGTGAAAATTTGTGTTTTGTAGTTGTTTTTGTTTTTTGAACAGAACAAAGGAAGCAGCATAGATTTTAAAATTGTTTTCTTGTTGTTGCAAATAAAAAACAAATCACTTTATCAATTAACAAAATAAAAAGAAAATTAAGTGTAAAAACAAATGAAAATAACTAAACACAAAATTAAAGAAAGTCAGAGAGCAGAGGCTGCATAAATAAAAAGCAGAAAGTGAAAGTGTAGAGTGTAGAGGAAATAAAGAAAGGAAAGGACAGTTAAAGAGATAGAGTTAGAAAGTTCAGTTGTGTGTGTGTGTGGAGTTTTAGTTTATCAGACTCTCGTTTGAACTACAAATGAGTGTGGCTCACTTGTTGGTGATAAGAAAGGAAACTGAGTAGAGCTGGCTTAGACGGAGAAGCCATCGCCAGTGGGATCGAGGATCCATGGATAGTTGTTGGGACACTCCATGCAGGTGAACAGACGCAGCGTCTCGCCGGGCAGCTCGCGAGTGGTCAGCGGGCAGGCGTTGGGCAGGGAGCAGTAGGGCTGGCCCTTGACATCGCACTTCTCCTTCCATTCCTGGAAGTCGCGCAGCGAGTTGAGCTCCGTGGGATTCTGCATCCACTGGATGACCTGCAGATTGGTTACAAAGAACACATCGTTGCGGCCCAGCATCTCCTCGATGAACTTGATCAGCTCGTCGCGATACTCCTTCTTGGACTTCAACCAGGAGGCGTGGAAGTGCAGACCCAGAGGAGCGCGGTTGCTATTGTAGTGGCGATTGAAATTGTGGCGCAGCAGACGCGCGAACTGCTCGCCGGAGGCGACGTTCGAGCAGGAGTCAACCATGTGGCAACCGGGCAGCGACTCATCAAACGTGGGATCATCACGACGATCCAGCTCGTTCATGACCATCTCCCAAACGGGATGGCTACGCGATGGGCAGTTGTGGGCATTGCCATTGCACTTGTGGGGCATGCGGAAGTAGAGAGTATATGGCCAGATGGGCACGCGACCCAGCGAGGCGGTGATGGAGGCATCGTAGACAAAGAACTGATCGGCCATCATCTCGAACTGCTTGTTGCCGCCAACGCGCAGATAAGGAGCACGCATGCCAATGATGGAGCCATCGGTGATGTTGGCGAAACGCTCGACAATCAGACGGGAGCCGGCCATCTCGGCCAGCCAGTCGTCGTAGCTGCCGCCCGTCCAGTAGTTGGGATCATCCTTGTGTGTCAGCGAGAAGACAGAGATCTCATGGCCACGTCTGTGCAGATCCTGCACGGCAGAGTAGTTGGTGTACTTGTGGGAAACGAAGAAGGTGCCCTTGATGGAACAGCCATTGGGATTCTGGCGCTGGCCATTGAAGATGTCCTCATACAAATCAATGTTGTCCACATTGACGGCACCGTTGAAGGTGATGGTGATCATCTGTGGCACCTGCTGTGGCTCAATGCCGCCGGGAATGCGTGTGCCGTCCGCAGAGCAGAAACAATCGGGCAGAGCGCACTGCGTGGGATCGCACTCGGGCGCGCGATTGGGATCCTCATCGACAGCTGAGGGAGCAGAGCACAGTTGAGCGGGCAGTTAACAAGGCTTTGGGCGTTGTTGGCTACTTACAGCAGGCATTCTCATCGGACTCGTCCTTGCAGTCGGGCTTGCCGTTGCAGAAGAGCTCCTTGTCCAGGCACTCGCCATCGCCGCAGGACAACTTGCCATCGGGACAGATGGGCTCATCGGTCTTCAGAATGGGCTGCGCCTTGCGTGGCTCTGAGTATAAAGTTAAGAATTACGCTTAGTTAGTGCTGCTGATTAAACTGTGTGCTTCGATTAGTGACAAGTTGTTGGTTTAGAATTTTGAAATGGGAAAATATATGTACAGCTGTGTTCTTGTTGCATGGGCGGGTTAGTGGGTGCGGGTTAAAACTAAAGTTCCAAAGTTCAAGTTCTTAGTACAAGTCTGTGTCTATGTTGCGTGTTGTTAGTGTCTGTGTGCCACACTTACTCTCTTTCTCATCGCAGTTAGTCACCTTGGCCTTCCAGTCGCAGGTCTGTTTAATAACATCAAAGGCCAAACCGCTGGGGCACTGAATTTCTTTCAGGCCTGACTTTGTACATCTAAAAAATAAATGCGTTGTGTTTTTCGTTTGTTTGTTTTGATTTAGCTGTAGCTGCTTTACTATTTGTCTAAACTGTTTGTCTAATAGAACTTTGGTTTATGCTTTTTTTCTTAACGGATTTTGGGTGAATGATACGAGTTTGATAGGGAAATTTTGTTGATTTAGTAACGCACAATGAGTTTGCTGAACAGCGAGACACACACACAGATACAAACATACACACACACACACACACACACACATATGCAGAGAGAACAGAGATAGTAACAGACACTTAGTATACATTGAACCAAGAGTTAGAGAGTTTAGAGTTTGTGCATAGCATTCAGCTGCTGCATGTATGTTTAGAGAGAGACAGAGAGAGAGAGTAACAGAGAGAGAGAGAGAGGACACTTTCACTCAAGCTTGTGTGTGGGGGGGGGCTTACTTTCATTGACATCGCAATTCTTGACATTCGCCTTCCAATCGCAAAGTTGACGCAAAACATCGAACGCCAAACCGCCGGCACATTTAATCCGTGCCAGGCGATTGCCGGTGCCCTCTCCGGCATTGTCGCATCTTTAAATTTGTTTGAATTGAAATTGTTGTTGTGTTAACAAAACTATTAAGCTCCATTAAGTTCAACTTAAACAGCAGTTTAGCCTTGGTGTGTGTTTCAGTATTTGCTTAGCATTTTTTTTATTCAACGCTTACCTGTAAACCTCACGGCAGTCACCCTCGGTATCCAGACGGAAATACTCATCCGCTGGACGATCCGCGCAGACTTCCTCAACATCAACGCCCTCAAGTTTGTCTTGGCTTTGTGCTAAATCAATAAAAAAGAAGAAATTATTTAAAAGCTGCACTTAAAAATATAAATAAGCAGCAATTTATAAAATTCCATTCCAAATTTTGTAAAATTCTGGAAGCTTCTCTTTAAAGCTAATTGCATTATACTGTTAAGTATTTAAGCCTATTTGGATTTGAGACATATATTAATTTATGCGTTTTTTATTCATATCTCAGGCACATTATTAAGCTAATGAGCTTGCAATTTATTATTAATGTGGCATTAATTTTGTTGTTGAACGAAATTTGTCGCGTGTTTTAATTATGCGCATAATTTGGCTTAAATAGTCAATCTTTCAACAGCTCTTAACATTTATGGCCAGGTTCGTTTCGTGTTTGGCTTGAACCGGTTCAGAGACTAAACAACTCTCGTTTTTTATATTTTTTATTCATAATCTCGCGCAGATATCGCAGTGGCCAAAATGAAAACGAAAGGGCAAACGAAAGCGGTGCGCCCAGTTAGGCGTAGTGTATATAAGTTAGAGTATATGTCTGCCGCTAATGGATGCTGGATCGAAGAAAAAAACAAGTTTGTGCATTGGCCAATGATGGAAACCCGTTTAGCATTAAGGCAAGCGCGATTATTGCATAAACAACAAGCGTCCAAAAATAATAAACGGAACCGATTGCGAACACGAACAGCGATCGCGATCGCGAGCATTATAGCCTATGCTAATTTTTTTTGTCATTTAATATGGTTAGCTCCGGCTACGGCGCCGCAGCTCCATGGCTATGTCTGTCCTGTTGCCACAGTTTCTTTTACAATTGGCTTTTGCTGTTGCTGTTTTATGCGCTGGTTTTACGTGTTTTATAGGAAATTGTTAAACTTGCATCATCGCTTCGAAACTGGCAACTGTTGCATGCTGCTAATGGCTTATAACAACTTTATCAGCTGCTCTTTTCTTTTCAAGTTTATTTGCCTTGGCCAACGACCGCGTCGTCTCGATATTTATTTTTTCTTTAACAACCTTGTGCGAAAATTTATACAAAACTCTGTTTATATTTTTGCTGCTTGTTCAGCTGTTAAAGGTCAAGTGGGCGTTGCTAGTGCCAGCGTGGCCTAAGTCGAGTCTAAGTGCTTGAGCTTAAGCTAAAGTTAGAGTTAGTTAGTTGTACTCACCAGCAGCGCAGCAAAGCAGCACTATGCTTAAAATTGGCCACCAACGCGCCATGGCTGCAATGCGAAAAATATATAAATTGTTTACACTTTTGTTACACTTGAACTGCTTATTTAATAAATTATTACTTGTGGCGTGGTAGCAGTAACGACTCTACGGCTCTACGTGGAACTTGAAGTGGGAGCGAGTGGAACGAGCGTTCACTCTAATCCAATACAAAGCCACGCTTACACTAGGTGTTGTCCGCGTGCAACGAGTTCTATTTATTAAGCCGAGGTGGCTGCCGCTGCTGTGGTGAGTTTGAGTGTTGAAAACAGCGGCGCCGACGCAGCGGCCTGCGCGCAACTCAAAGCTTTGCGCAGGGGCAATGTGGATTCCATTGCGTAAAATGCCAAGGCGCAGGCGTCGCTGCCCGTGTATGTGTGCGTGTGTGTGTGTCTGCTTGAGTGTGAAGAAAGGTTAATTAGCTTAGGCGTAGCATATGTGGGTGTACTATTGTTTGTATTGTTAACTGCACCTTTGGACGACAAGCCTCAGGTGGGCAGAGCGCGCTGCCAACTCAGCTGCATAAATCAATGCTGCTTAACCATCAATCTATAAGTTTTGACCCTGAAATCTGTTGGCTTTTGTCTCATTGTCAACGCTCTGTGTGTGTGTGTGTGTGTGTGTGTGTGTGTGTGGAGTTTAATTTTCAAAAATCTCGATTTCGTAACTGTTATTGCCAGCGCGCTTCTTTCAATTTCTTAGCAATAACAACTGACTTTTTATTTTCACCCACACGTGCGTCGCATATTAAGTGCCACGCCTACGCCAGCTGCATTTATAAGCTTTGTGTCTGCTGCTTGCTTATGCTGCTCACAGCTTATGCGCATTAAATTCTTGTTAACGTGGCTAAGACCCGCAATGAAAAGGTTAATAAACCTGCCGCCACACTAACGACCACATCGAGTAGCTTCCAGCAAAGCTAAGCAGCAACTCAATTGTGAGTCAGAGACATACGAAATTTTTAATTAAACGCCAAATTGATTATGCATTGGTAAACATTTTTGCATTCCCCAGCTGCTTATGTAAACAAAGATGCAGGCAGAAGACCAAAACGTACAAAAACAAGCAATAAAAGGGCCAACAGACTGGATTGGCTGACTGGCTGGCTGGTTATTCAATAAGTTAAGAGCTTGTATGCATTGGAAAAAACGCAGCATGTTTGCGGATATGAAATTGACTTTGGCTTGAAAGTGGAGCTGGCTTGAACAATAAGAACAAAAACGAACAAGTTCGTTGAATTTCAACTTTCGTTGGGGCTTGGTCTCAATTAGCAATAACAAATAACGCATAGCAAATATTTGTGTGTTTGCTTTCAAGAGCATTTGGGTAAACATTGGGTAAGCTATGATTATTAAAGAAACATTTTGTTTTTTAATTGATTTGCAATATAAAATTACACAGTTTAGTAGGTCACTTGTTGCCGATGTTGCAATAAAATTATATATTAACGTTTAGAGTTGTAAAATTGTTGTACGATTGACAGCATAATCACATAGACTGCGGCGCCAATTAGCTGCGCTGCAAGATTGAGTACGAAAAAGAATGGCGGCGACTGCAAATCGTTGTCTATATATATATTATATATGCATTGCTATTTCCTGAACTTGAAAACAAGTTCTGACAGCAGCAAGAAATAGTTAAGCTGCACAACATGACGTATGCGTGATTTGCAGCATTCTTAACATTGCAGCTTATAACAATTGCCACTTAAAGGTTTAATTGTCAATTAGCAAGTGAAGGGTGAAGATGCTAAAAAAAACTTGCTTACCTTCTTGCTCTTGTTGCTTGCACTTACTTTTTTCTTTTTTGTAGTTTAGTTACAATTAATTTAGTTGCTCATGATATAAGCAGACGTATTATATTTTTTACGTTTGGCTTTAATCAACTGTTAAACTGGTTTTTCAATTAGAGTGAAAATGTTGATGCGACGGCATTGAAATTAATTTTTTTTCTTCTTCGACGAGTGAAAACCTTTTTTTGTTGGTTCGTTGATATTTACATAATTTGAGATTGCCCTCAATTTGGGCTTTTGTAGCTGATTATGCGATATTATAATATTTTATTATGTTGCGCTATAAGCCCCCACACACACACACACACACACACACAGTCCTTGAATCGATTAACGCTAATTATTTGCATAATAATTAAAAGCAATTACCTCTATAAATTATAGTAGTTTTATTTGCCAAAAGAGAAATTGCTGCCCAGCACGAAAGCGGCATCGTTAATGATGAAAATGAGCCAAAGAGATGCGCTTGTCAATTTGTAAACTGTAAACTTGGGGAGCTGTTAAAGAAATGCATAACCATAAAAACAAAATAAATAACACACAAGTTGCATAAGCTGCCGCTGCTGCATTCCCTTTCACCTGCTCACGCTCTCTTGGAAATTTATAGCTGTGCAGGCCCAATGTACTTAACTGAGTTTCTTTTTATTTAAATTTGCTTTAACAATTTTACACTTTGGCTAGCAAACAATGCAGCTGTCGGAAGCTGCTTTAGGAACTATTCGTCAACTGTCTTAAGTAATCTATCTTGTTGAATATAGTAATTAAGCTCTGAGGCTGTCTGCAAACTTGATTGACCACTAAAGTTCCTGTATCTGAGCCACGAGCAGTGCAAGTCAGAACAAGGAAGTGCCAATTGGCAAGGCCCAGCAGCAACTTCTGCAGCCAAGCTGATGTGCAATTTATGTAGATTGTCTAGTTTACCTCAGCAAAAGTAAAAGTAAGCTCAAGTTACACACACACACACACACACGCACTTTTACTTATGCATATGTAAACGGCTTAAGTCGAGAACTTGTTTACAACAAACTAGGGAAGCTTTTAAAAATATTTACATACATATAAAAGAATTGATCTTAGGCGCTATTTGCATAGTTTAAGATTTATAGAGCAACCAGCAGTCGTCGTCATCGTCTAGCTTGCCTTGATTGCTTAGGCATGCCTGCATTGCAGCGTCAGCCAAAATTTGCGTATACTTAATATTTGTGGTATTTCCATTAATTAGCAACTACTATTTGCCCAGAACCTGTTGCCAACACAGCCACAACATTTGCATATTTGGCTGCTCATTTGTGCGCATATAAATTAGCAAAAAAATATATAGTATATATATATTTTTAATAAGCCTTTCAGCGTATTTTGCATAAGTCTGTTTGGCCCTCCTACTAGCCACATATATAGTATAATATGATAAGTGTGTCTAATTCTGTACCAGTTACGCTAAGCGCTACCCAACAACAACAAAAAGAAGAAATATTTTTATATGTGTTATAATAAAACCAGTCCGGGCTAATAAAATAAAATCAAAATGAAATTTACATATGAAATAAATGCACTGAAATCGAAACTGAAAAACGCGTTTTGTTATTCAAATTCCCAAACTGGTTAGTAAGTCAGTGGGTAGCGCAGCTCTCACACACACACTCACACACACAAATTGGGTTGATTGTTGGACTGGGCTAAGAAGTTGTAGCTGGATATGGTTACTGCTGCAGTCGTGTTTGTTGCCAGGTTGGCGGCTCTATTGCCAAACTCATCAAGCGAGTCTAAAAGCATTTTTATGGCTGCTGTTAGTCAAGCAGATAATCATCATCATCATCATCAGCAGATCTAATGAAATGTTTACTATAATTTTAGTTTTGATTTTGTATTTTTATTAATTTTTTTACTTTTTTATTGTTTTTTCGTTTTTATATTTAAATATACACATACAAATTAACGTAAAACTACAAAAAATGAGTACATAACACAATTTCAAATATGTTTTGCTTGTTTGCAGTTTTTTTGTTGGTTGTTTTTCAATTTGTTTTAGTTTTTTCTTTTTTCTTTTTTAACGTAACACAGCAGAAACTTTGCTGTAGCGTCTGGAGAACGCGGCACAGTCAAACATAAAATGTTATAATATATAGTCTTGAGTGTATTGGATTCATAGCTGAACTGAAGAAGAAATGGGGGCAGGGGTTGGGGCTTGGGACTGGGGGTTTTGACTGTAGGAATTTGGATTGCGGCTGCTAACGCTTTGCTCCTCCTTAATTCTCTCATAAGCTGACTTAGAAGAAACCATCGCCGGTGGGATCGTTGACCCATGGGTAGTTGTTGGGGCAACGGACGCAGGTCTGCAGATTGATGGTCTCGCCGGGCACCTCCTTGGAGGTCAGCTTGCAGGTGTTGGGCACCCAGCAGGCGGGCTTGCCCTCGACGACGCACTTCTCCCTCCAGGGCTCGAAGTTCTTGACCTCGCTGATGGTGCGTGGATTTTGCATCCACTGTATGACCTGTGTCATGGTAACAAAGTACACATCATTGTGGTTGGCCAGAATCTCATCGATCCAGTAGAGGAAGGCATCGAGGAATTCGGGATTGTTCTTCAGCCAGGCGGCATGGAAGTACAGACCCAATGGAGCGCGATTCTGATCGTAATGACGATCGAAATTGTGATTCAGGAAATTGTAGAACTGATCGCCGGTCAGAATATTCGAGCAGGAGTCGACCATAGCACAGCCTGGCAGATACTCATCGTTGGCGGGATCCTCACGACGATCCAGCTCGTTCATGACCATTTCCCAGACAGCATGCGATCTGGTGGGACAGCTCTGCAGATTGCCGTGGCAGCGATGAGGCATGCGGAAGTACATGGTGTATGGCCAGAGTGGAGGATTGGACAGCGGTGCGGTAATGGTGGAGTCATAAAGGAAAGCCTGCTCCTCCATCATGGTGAACTGATTGTTGCCACCCACACGCAAATAAGGCGCACGCACGCCCACAACCGAGTTGTCCGTAATGTTGGCGTATTTCTCAATGATAATTCTCATGCCAGCCATTTCCTTGGCCCAGTCATCAACTGTGGCATTCGACCAGAAGCGCTCCTCATCGTTATGGGTAATCGAGTGCACGGCAACTTCATGACCCTTGCGTGCGGTCTCCTGTACGGCGGAGTAGTTGGTGTACTTGTGGGAGATGAAGTAGGTGGCCTTGATGTCGCAGCCATTGGGATTCTTGCGTCCCTTGAACATCTCTTTGTACAGCTCAATGTTGTTGTTGTTGATGGCATCGTCAAAGGTGATGGTGATCATCATGGGCACATCCTTGGCGGGCAAATCGCCGGGAATCGAAGTGCCATCCTCTGAGCAGAAGCAATCGGGCAGCACGCAGACTGCGGGATCGCAGGGTGGAGCGCGATTGGGATCGTTGTCAATGTCTGCAAGCAATAAAAAAATAAGCATATCAAATTAGGAAAAGCTAAAAGTTCGTAGTAAAGTAAACGAAAAGCGACAAATGGAAATTAATCTCCCTGGTATATTAAGTATGCAACTTTTTTAATTAAAAATTCTGTTGCCAAAGTGCAGTCAACTTTGCTTTAGCGTTAATTTATTGAAACAAAAGCCAGTTCAATGAACCTCAAGCGCAAACACCATGGAAAACCAATCACAAATGAACAGAGTGAGGGGCGCGGTGGGTCGCAGGCGTTGGGAAAACCACCGTCACCAAAACGCAAAGTGAATGGAAAAATGTCTGCACAATTTCAGTTTTTATATATTTTTTGTTGCTTACTATTATTAATTTATTTGCGCAAAAGCGTCAATCAAGCGAAGACGCAGTCGCTTAATAGTTTAAAATGCAGTCAACGTTTAGCCAAGAGTTCGCTTAGCGGTTTGTCGTGCCCTCTCTTTCTATCTCTATCTCTAATACTAATTATTTGTGTCCACGTGTTTGCCATTCATTAACGTTGGTATGCAAATTATTTATTTATTATTTGCCAGCTAGCGTCATTTGTAAGCCTTGCACTTGCATGGCCAACGCCAAGACAAACTCCATTGCCATACTTCGTCTCATCAGCATAAATCAATTGCGAAAGTTTTTTTGCGCTACAAAAAGAAATTTGTTACCGTAATTTTCGTTTGGCACTTGCCAAAGTGAAATGCCAAGCAAACACGCAAAGGCCAGACAAACAAAGTAAAGCAATACCAAAAATAAAATAAAATCAACTAAAAATAAATTGTCTTTGCTTTTTTTTGGTTTTGTTTTTTTTTTTTAGCTTTTGGCACATTTGGTTTCATATTTCCGAAACGTTTTGTCTTTTTAGTAGGTCGCAGCCGGCTTTTATCTCGGAGCTGACCTTTTCTTTTCTCTCGCGCCCCACCTTGTTGGCCATAATCTGTCGTTAAAGCCAAGTGTTATGTCATCGTACATCGAACCGGTTGCGCAGCTTGGCTCCGACTGCATATCAAGTCGAGCGTCGAGAGTCGAAAGATATTCCCTGGCATTTAAATGTTCGCTGCTTTTAGGGCTTGTCTTTGGTCTTTCCTGCCATTTCTTTGTCTCGCCATGGCCAAGCCAAGTCAAGCTGTAGCTGTAGCTGTAAGTTGGCTTATTGAGTGGCTTACATGCCGTTCAAGAGGATAATAGCGCACGCTTACGTGATAAACTCGAACACTCGAGTGCTGTTTGGCATTACAATTGAGCTGGCAGCTTTAAGATGCTAAGCAACATATCAAATATATATGGGCCGAAAGTAATTTCACTTTTTAACAAACAAATATTGATGGTTTGTCAGCTACAATTTGTTTTGCTATATAGACTATATAGTGCTAATAGCCAAATTTATTCTTTGGCTAAGTCTAAAGCCATTCAGCATATTTGCTCGAGTTTAATTAGTTAAATTTTAAACATTTGTTTCAACAATCTGCACAACTTTCATCTACTTATGCAATATCTTTATAAGATCTATGCATATTAAATCAATTTTGAATGTCAACATTATTTCTTAGAAATTTTTTAAAATTATTTGCAACTGGTTTTTGTGTTTGCTGCAACATTTTGATTTATAACTCGATTATCATGATCTTTTTATTTTAAAGATTTTAAATTAAGGTTAATTAAAGCAGCTGCTACTCTTAAACAAATATGCAGCAAAATTTTAAGAACAAAAAGGTTTTCTTTGCTTTAAAAGTTGCTGTTGGCCTAGAGCAATTTGAGTAACTTTAAGCATTAGCTAAACAATTGAATAAAATTCATAAAGTTTAAAGTTATTGTATGTTTAATGTTTAATAAACAATTAGCTAAAAGTTTTGCAAGCCTGCGTTGTATATTTTTAATTACTCATTTGCTAAGCGCAACAATCAACACTTGCAACTGCAACTGCAACTTGAGCACGCGTCGCGTTTTGTGTTTTCTACTTTATTTTGATGAATGTCTTTAATGATGGCCATTTAATTTGGCTCATAACTTGTAGTCGCTTCCTTATTGCTATGCCTGTTGCATTATTCAATTTCAATTTCAATTTCAACTTCAGTTTCAGCTTCAGCTTCAGTCGCTCAATTGTTTACAAGTTAATGCTTGGCTAAGCATTGAGGCAACAAAACGTGCCAATTTTCGCATTAAAGCGCACACGATCTGCCGATCTGGGCAAGCAATGATCTAAGATCAGTTGGCGTGGGCAACGAGTGGCATTAGAATTGTCCATTCTGTGGCATTTGATTTGCTGATTTGCTGCTTAATGCGCATTTATATGCGAGCAGGCCAACCACTTAGTGCTTTGTTATTATAAAAAATTAGTTGTGCATAGAGCAAAACAAATTGAATAAACATAAATAAATAAAGTCGGTTCGGTTCGCGTTTTTTGCAATTGCTAAAAATATTTTGTTAAGCGGATTATGTAAGGCTAATTTACACATGAATCGGTCGGAATGAGTTGCTTGGGCCTTTCTATGACAAGGCGGACCAGACGCTTGGCTTGGCTTTATTTCTTTTAAGTCCAAGGTTAGGCTTAATTATTGATTTATTTAGCATTTAGATGTTGCGCGCGAATTGTGTAAACTACAGTTGAGATCAGCTGTCTGTCTGTTTGTTGCTTTGACATTTGTATTTGCCACACAGCTGACATTTGGACTTTAGCTACAGCTTTGGAAGTCTTAAGGGCTTTACGAAACCGGCTTGTCAGCTTGTTGCAAGACACACTCGAGACTCCAGACTCGAGACTCGACTCGTTATGTGTGTTGCATAGATTCAAATTGTTAAATGCCGCGTCGACCGGTTTTAAGGTGCGACCCAAGCTTAGAGCTTTCACTCTTATTCGAAAAACTTACCGCAGGTGTTCTCATCGGAGCCATCGGAACAATCCTTCTCGCCGTTGCAGAAAAGTCCGCGCTCAATGCAGTTGCCATCGCCGCAGGCCAAGAAGCCGTCCTGGCACAAAGGCTCGTCCGTATGCAGCAAAGGCTTGACACGTCGCTCCTTGTTCTTGCTCTTGCAGTTCTTCACCGACTCCTTCCAGTCGCAGGTTTGCTTCTCAATGTCAAAGTACAGACCAGCGGGACAGCGAATCGCTTGCAGACCCTTTAAGATAAAATGATAGAAGAGCGCGCAGCGCATTTGGGTTAAAGTAGGTTGTAGGTTGGAAGCAAAGGTTTCGATTATATATAGAGTAGTGGATTGGGTGGGAGAACCTACCGATGAGGTGCACTGAATAACATCGCGACAGTTGTCGCCCTCGCCAGCTACAAGACGAAACCATTCGCCGGCATCTTTGTCCTTGCAGAGCTCCTTCTCGAACGACTCCTCCTTCTTGGGCTCCTCGGTGGTGGCCTGACGCTTTGTACGCGTCTCGGCGGCATTGGCTGTAATTGCAAATTGCAAATTGCGAAAATTGTAAAATATTTTGACATATGCATTAAACCGGAAGAATTTCGACTTCAAATGTGGGTTGGGCACATTGGCATTTGCCACTTCCTGTTACACAAAAACAGAAAAATGCATGCGCGTACATGTTTAGACATGTTGATATATGTAGAGTGTGGCTAACGGCATGTTGCTTAGCTGGTTGGTTGGTTGGGGGGGTTGGTTTGGCTGAAACACGTTTGCCATTATGAAATGCGATGTCACCAATACCAGTGCAAAAGAACAGCAGACAGATCAAAAGCGTAATAACAACGACAAGTTGTTGGCTCTAACTTTGACATTTTGCAGTCACAGTTGGCAACCAAGTTGCTGCCAAGTTATTTTTGCATAACATGCTAACTGTTAATTGCAATCAGGATCTGAACATAACCCTAAGAAAATGAAAGTTGTTTGGCCAGTTGTTTCATCCTTTTTACGCATAATCAAGGTCTGGGCGCTGTCCTTCAAGCTCAGCTCAGCTCAACTTTCCCAATTCAATGCAGTTGTGTTTCGTTTTTTTTTTTTTCTGTATTTTTGAAGGCCACAAAGACTTGAATTTCCGCTG
The DNA here is from genome assembly GCF_011750605.1 of Drosophila busckii. Classification (NCBI taxonomy): domain Eukaryota; kingdom Metazoa; phylum Arthropoda; class Insecta; order Diptera; family Drosophilidae; genus Drosophila; species Drosophila busckii. Next base: position 1,948,296 of record NC_046606.1, read on the forward strand.
GCCAAAATGTAAATTGCACTTGTGTCTTGTGGCACTTAATTGAATAATTTACTTAAATTGTTAATTTGCTTACCTGCGCCAATGGCCGCCACAGCCAAAACGGCAAACACTACAAAGAGTTTTGCCATTTTGTTTCAGAAACGTACGCGCACACTTGCTTATTTATTTATGCTATTTGTTATAAACTTTAAAACGCACACACACACTCAGTTCGAAGTTTTGACAGCGGAGCAGCAGTTTTATTTGTCCTTCCGTTCGCTATCAAAGCTCCATTTACACTGTTTGCTACGTTGTCGCGCACAATTTCTCGAAGCCGTTGCCAAAGCCCCGAAAATCAACTCACATTTGCTTCTTTTATTACACACGCGCTGCCGCAGCGACGCTGCCGTCGATCTCTCAATCTCTGCAGCTCGCAGCACGCAGCTCAGCGCTGTGTTGAGTTTCAAGCACCAAAAGCTCGCACTGGGGCAATGCGTTCCACAAAGCTGCGATTGCACAAGAGGCTTTCAAAAACTCGAACGCGACGCAGCCGCAGCAGCAACAGCAGCAGTAGCAGCAAAAGAAAAAAAGAGAGAAAGAGAGCGCGACACTCTTTTATATGCAAAACGTACAGCAGCGGGGTAAAGCTTCAGCTGCGCAAGTGCGCCGCACAGTTCAATTCAACTGTGGTGAGTTTCGCGTGCAGCGTGTTGAGTTTCTGTGCCATGCACTTAGTACGTGCTTAGGCGCATAGAAATTCTTTAGCAAGTTCCAGAAGTTATTTGGACGCACCCTCAGACAAATGCTAAGCTTTGTTTAATGTTAATTGTTATTCGTTGTGTTGCCAAGTCATCGATAGCCAAATATTTTTATTAAATTCATTTTTAGCAGATGTGTAATATTCCAGTTTCAATTCATTTATCATTTATTAAGTGGCTGTACCAACTGGTTGCGGATTTTGTATTGCCAAATGATTGCATTTCTTTTTGGTGATCAAAACTTATGTCGTCGTCATCTGGTTGTGCCAATTTAAAAACCACTTTTTATACACTTTAACATTTAGTATAAAACCGGGAACAGTTTATTTTAAGTTTTACAAATGCTTAAGCTTGGGGCGTGGCCAGCATTCTTCACATTTTTGAGCAGTTCGTACCAAATTTATTGAATTTAATGAATTCAATTTAATTTCTAATATAAGTCAGTTTAATGCTTCAACTGCTGATAAGCTTAAGTTAAGTTGCTTTAAATTGTGACAGGCAAGTTAAATATACAAAAAGCAGACAGCTCAACTTTTGGTATTATAAAGTGTTTAATAAATTGTGTAATAAATCTAATAAATTTTATAATTGGTAATTAATATATTTGGTAGCTCAAATTTCGAGCTGCACTTAATACTCTTACCAATTAAAATGTTTTGTCTAGCAAAGTGTATTTAATAGTCGTTCTTTGCCACTTTGTGCTCACTTTTGAGTTGAAGTCTATTTGATATTTCTTTCGGCTGCTGCTGTGGCTGCGACCTTGATCAGTTTAGAGCCAAATTAAAAACAATAATGGCCCGTAGACAGCGACAGCGGCGACGGCCAAAATGACACGAGAGGCGGGTAAAAGGCGTGACGAACTGCCAACGCGTCGTCGCTTCAACTTTAAAGTGTGCCAAATCGTTATTATTTTTATTTCATTTTATATACATTATTTGTTTTTGCTACTCTGCGACTACTACAAACCTTTTTCAGTTGTCATTGTCTATTTCGAGTTTTGTTAGTTTTTTGTTTTTGCCCACTCTTGACATTTGCCAGCGTAGTAAGAAATCGGCCAAGCCAACACGTTGGGATTTACATACACGAGTTTAAATTATAAATTAAATAAGTTTTTTTTTTTTTTGCTCTTTCGGTTTCCGCTTTAACATCTGCTTGACGAAATTTACGTCAATTGTATAACCAGTTTGCATCGATTTTCATTTAAATCCAATAAACTGTTTCAACAGAACTCTTGGCCAATCTCCCCTTCAATGGATTTCAAGCGAAAAGCCGCAAACAACAATTTAATTTAATAAAGTTGCAGCCAACTAAAGCGAAGATACATCCAACTGGCCTCAGCTATTTTGTTGCACAGTGTTTACACTTGTTGTTGTTTTGAAATTTTTAGTTTGCTTACACTTTGTCTTTTGTTTCAAAAGACCGCAATTCGAAAGTGTAAACAACAAATATTTGCAATCAACAAATTTTGTCAATTTTTGGAGCAAGGGATGAGTTGGAGCTTGGGCTTAGTTTGGGCAGTTAAGATAAGTTGCTAAGTTGGCTAAAGTTGAGTCGGAAGTGCAGACAGCATCAATTTTAATTACTTAAAGTCTTAGCAACTTTAATTGTAGTTGAATTAGCAGCCAATAGATTTAAAAATCGAAAAACAGCAGAAGAAGTTCAATTAAGTTCTAGTATAGCCTACAAATATTATAGAAAACATAGCACTAAATCATTTAATTAAATATTTAATATAATTATGCATACAAAAATATGGTGAGAAAAAATATTCAAAAAATTCTATTTTAAAAGTCAAAAGGAGAGTTTTATTTTGTGCCTAGGAAAAAAACAGAAAAAGCTAAAACTGTAAGCAAAATTACTTATCGTGTTTAGTATGCCAAAATATATTAAAAAATAAATATACAGAAAATATAACTGATGCAAAATAGCTGTAAATTAAACTTTTGATTTTCGAAACTAATTAAATTAAATTAATTATATGATTTATACAATTAACTAAGATGCGATTTGTTTGCAAACAGATCCGCTTACATATAAAAGCTCTTTTAGTTGAACAAGCAAACGCCAGATGGCGCACAAGCTTTAACCAACGAAAGTTGCGGTTATAATTTAAAAAATGTTGTGCACAAATTTGAGGCTTAGCTGTCTGTCTGTCTGTCTGACCTTTTGGTAAGCGCTACGTCAATTTATCACGCGCCGCAGAGCTGACGTCACAAATAAACCGCATTCAATTATATACCAATTATATTTCAATTATAGAGTTTGTTGCAAAAGTTTGCAGTGTCCTTGGCAAAGTATTAAAAAACACAGAAACACAAACACAAACAAACATAAGTAGCAAACACATTGCAACATTTTTAGTGTCAGCTGAGCGAACAAATTGCTTGAGCGACCTTATGTGTGTGCATAAATATTTCAGGCAGTTTTCAAGAGCAAGGCAAAGTCCTTGAGCACAAAAAAGCAAAAAAATGAAAGCAAGCTGTAAGGACATGCAATGCAGCAGTCAGAGGCAGCAGCAGCAGCAGCAGCTTGGTCAACAGGTTGAGCTTTCAAACAGTTGCTGCGGCTGCTGTTGCTGTTGTTGTTGTTTTGGTTTTAAAGGGGAGCCCTGAGAATTCAATTAGCAGCTGAGGCGCTAATTAATGGCGCAGCGAAAGCTTGCGCCACTTGTTGAAAAAAGCCACAGACAACGGGGCACAGCTCACGTGCTGCGCTGCTGCTGCAAAAGCAAAGCAAAGACAACAGCAAAGACAACAGCAAAAGCAAAAGCTTTGCTCAAAAGCCTAGCGCGAAGCTTTGCACGAGGAGTCCTTGCTCGTGTTTGGGCCAAGCGACAACAGTTTGTTGCTTAGCCTGCATGCCAGCGGACGTTAGAAGTCCACAAAACGTTGCGACGACGCAACGCAACGCAACGCAGCGTTTCCGTTTCCGTTTTGAGTTTCAGTTATAATTCAGTAGTGAGAAGTGCGGCACGTCAAGCGAAGAAAAACCAAAAAAAAATGCAGTTGCTTTCAGTGAAGTTGTGAACTAAAAGTGAAGCTCAAGCTGCGCAGCTGTGTGCATATTATAACGGTATTTAAAGCGCGTTCAAGCCGAAAGCAAAGCTGAAGCGTGCGAAGACTTTCCAGGTTGGCTAGTTGGCTTAAGTCACGCAGCAATGTTAACTTAAAACGTGACTTGGCCTAGGTGTAGGCAGTCTAATCTAAACATAATCAGCTGCCAGCTGAGACACGTTTGCCAGCCACATAGACAGACGAACAGACAGACATACAGACAGCGCTGCCTATAGTGCTAACCAATGACAGTTGCCAGCTGCGCTAAGTAATCAACGACTCTTCTGGCTTGGGTGTTCATGTTCATATCGTGACTGCGTCTAGCACTCATATTAGGGCTTGGCTCACCCAAAAAAACAGCACAAGGTCAGCAGCACTGACCTGTGGTCGTGGCAATAATTTGGCAACAACTTTTACCCAAATGATCGTGTAATTTAATTATGAACTAAAAAACTACAAGTAGTGTTGTCAGCTTAAGGCATGCTAAGCTTTCAACTGCCACTTAAACATGCTTAGTTCATGCTCAAAACGCAAATGCAAAACTTTTGCAAAGTCTCAAATAGTTGCTCCAAAAAGTATGCTACAAAAATTGTTGCCAAAACTTAAAATGGCTACAAATTATTATAGACAATTTTAATATGTTAACAAAACAATGCTGCTAACATTTTATAAACTATTTTTGCGCAGCAATTGAAGCAGCAAATATTTGAGAAATTGCAGACAAAACATTGCTGAAAAAATTAGTTGAGGAATTCATAAATCCGAACAAATTTACAATTTCCACAAACAACTGAGTAAAACACTTTAATAATTTATTTTGTAAGCAAAAATGCTGCAAACATTTCATAAGCAGAAATTTTGCAACAAGTGCAGCTGCAGCTGTTTTTATAAACAATTTGTCACAATTGCAGTTACACTTATTTGAGGAATAAGCTGAGTGAACAAATAAAAATTCTGCTAAAATTTTGCAGGCACAATAATTTTGAGAATTCACAATTGCAATGAAATTTCTATATTCAACTTAAGCTGAGTAGCAATAATTTTAGGAATTCAATGCATGAAATTTAATGGAAGCAACTTCAACTGAGTGTAGCAATTAAAAGCAATTTGAATTGTAATGCTAAACTAAATAGTTTTTGTTTTCATTATATTTAATTAGCTGTAATTGCAAGCAAATAGTAATTAAATGTTTGCGTTGCAAACTATTAAATTAAAAGCGCTGTCAAGCAAAGCTCGAATTAAAAGTAAATTATTTTTAAATGGCAGCTGCGCTGGCAACAATTTAAACAAACGCTGGGCAACAGTAAAGTGCATCTTGTAGCTCAGGGCTAAGCAGCGAGGCTATCTGCATTTCAAATGGCCAACAATAAAGGCAAAGGTAAACAAAAGAGGCGTGCCCAAATAAAAAAACACAATTGTCGCATGGCTCACTAGAGAGAGAGAGAGAGAGTAAAAGAGAGAGAGCGCGCACAATAGAAGGGCAAGCATATGACGTCATAAAGCATATTAAATGAGTTTACACGCGCGTTGCATACACTGAGGCATGTGAGGCATGAGCTGCTGCTGCTGCTGCTGCTGCTGCTGGCGACACTAAAATGCCATTAACAAACGCCTAATGACGCACTCGAGACTCACAGTGAAGCGGGCGGGCGAGCGGGCGGTTGTGGGCTGTTGATGCTATGAAAGGGTTTGCAGCTTAGTTACAGTTCATGATTGGGTGGGCTGCTGTGTGGGGTTGCCTGACAATTAAATGGCCAAGCGAGAGACTCATTCGCATTCATTCAGCTCTGGCTGTCACGTAATGAAATTGAAATATTAAATATTCATTTAATGCAAGAAAAATCACATCAAGCAGCGCATATAAAATTCAAAACAAACGAGCCATTTATCAGCATCCCCAAAGTGCGTTGCAGCAGCAAATAAAGTGTAAAAAAACAGCAACAACAAAAGGCTATAAAAATAACAGTTATAAGCAGCACACACACACACACACAGACGAGTGAGTGTAACGCGCCATGCAGCGCTGGCAGCAGGATTAAGACTTGTGGCATGTTAAATGGGTAAGTGTAACAATTGCAACAATTGCATGCCCCACCACCCACCCCATATCCCACCGCAAAGCACGTGACACATAAACCAATCAATATTATCGAGTTAGCCAAAGCAACTGTCAAACTGTAAGCACGTGTACTTTATAAAATATGCAAGCTAAGCCAAAAGATTTCGCCTCCAGAGCTGTCAGACTCTTATCTACGTCCATGTTCGTTGCTTTTTTAGCTGCAAACAGATTTCAACGCACATTCTTTTGTGCTTTTGTGTGTGTGTGTGTGTGTGTGGCCCTACCCATGTTGACGCTCTGGTCTGCCTTGCTGACCTGATTCGACAGCAATGACAAGCAATATCCTTAATATCGTTGGCACGCATTGCGTATAACTTCCAGCAATTGTAACATAAACTATAGAGGTGGCTGGGGGGGGGGAGTGACTGATATGCAAACGTGACATGACAGTGGTGCTAAGGAAATGCTTTTAGTTTACGTAGCACTACATTAAGCAACATTTACCGTTAGTCAGTCAGTCAATTAAATGCTATTTGATATGCAAGAGCTGCTTAAAACAAATGAATTGAAATTAATATGCTAATATGCTAATTAGTTATTAATTTACGCTCCAAGTTAAAACAAAGCTTTCTGCGAAATTTCGAATTTGCTAGCTAAAGTAAAATTAGCCAGCAGTTGTAAACTTAAGCTTAATAATTAGGCTAAAACGATTTTTAGAATGTAAATATAAGAAGAATAATAAGTTTACTCACCAGTTTATCCGCTGTTGATGAATGTAACATCCAAGCCAATCCATAGTTGTGCGTTGAATTATAATACACCCCCCCACAATTTTAACACTTAGATTATACCACAGCTAATTCTCGTAGCAAATTAATTTAATTGAATTATATACACTGATGTTAATTAAACTGTTGCTCTGACTAGCTTAACAGTTTGATTGTTAGTAATATTTAAATATATTAATTAGTAATTAAATTGACCTGCATTTATACTTACTTTTAAAATATTATATGAAATCTATGTAACAATGTAAGATATACAGTCTACGCAACTGTTATTGACTAACTTTAATTGTTAGTTAATATATATACGCATATTATTAATATTCTGTCCAGCCACCGGCAACTCACTGCACTGCACTTGCTTACTCGTTAACACTCCGAACGGAACTGACCTAGCGCGTTAACTTAGCTCCCAGCCTCCCACACACTGATCTCAGTCCAAGAATAGAAGCTGAGAGCGCAAGTTACGCAGAGAGCTTAAGCAACAGCGACTGCTAGCAAGCGAGAGCAGCGCTGCTGCGGCTGAACGAAATCGTTGCTTAGAGAGCGCAGCTCGCCTCTTTCATTCTTAAGCGCTGCTGCGACTGAACGAAATCGTTGCTTAGAGAGCGCAGCTCGCCTCTTTCATTCTTAAGCGCTGCTGCGACTGAACGAAATCGTTGCTTAGAGAGCGCAGCTCGCCTCTTTCATTCTTAAGCGCTGCTGCGACTGAACGAAATCGTTGTTTAGAGAGCGCGGCCATCCTCATTCGTTCCTGTGCGCTCGATCGACTGCGCTGCTGCGACTGAACAAAATCGCTGCTTAGAGAGCGCTCAGCGCATCGTACGATGGGGCTTGGGTTTTTTCCACTACGTGTCTCTACACGCACACGTGCTCTCCACACTACACTACACTAGGTGCAAAGGAAAAAACCCCAGCCTCTAAGCAAGCCCATCTAAGCATGCGGTCTTGAGCTCACTTGAGCCATAGTGCAATGCAAAGATTTTATTTAGGGCTATAAATAAATATTTTAAAGCACATGCAAATAGAAATAGCCTTGAGCCTTTTCCCATTGAGTCCAAAATGCATTTTATTAAAGACGATTAAGCAGCGCAATTTGTTATGGCAAGCATAAAGTTAAACTGCAACAATAAGCATATCATTATTATTATTAGTTTCTCCTTAATGCTTTTTAGCTGATTTTCCAGTTGCTAAATGCTATTTATTTACTTTAGCTACTGCTCAACCAAATACTATGCTTATAATTTGAATTTATTGTTTACTTAATGTTTGTCGCAGGCTTTTGAATTTGCAACTAGTTTCGTAGCATTATTAAAACAGACAGAAATATGAATTAGCAGACATAAATTTGCAGTTTACGCTTTTGCGGACAACTACAAGCAATATTTTAATTTCCGAATAGCCATAATCTATTGCGGTAATTAACAATAATGAAAACAAAAGCAGGCAGCTGGCAGCATAAGCAGCGCGTGGCATGCAGCGTTAAAAATAACTGCAGCCAAGCCGCAAGTCATAAATAGCAACGAAACGAAGAATTTTTGTTAAATGTTGTTGCTGTTGTTGTTGTTGTTGTTGTTGTTGTTGTTGTTGCATAAAGAGCTCAAATGCCTTTGGGGGACTGCGAGTTGGTAATTAAAAGCAAATCCATATTCATTTCGTGTCTTGTGTGTACTGCGCATGAAAGTATGCAACAACAAAATAAAACAGCGAGTGTATGTGCCTGTGTGTGTGTGTCTGTGTGTGACTGTGGCATGTTGCTTTGTGCTTTTGTGAGGACAGCAATGTGAGTGCCAGATAAGCAACTGTCTGCCTGCCTACCTGAGCTACCTGCATGTTTGCTTAGCCCGGAGCTCTGGGAGCTGGGAACTGTGTCCATGTCCATGTGACTGTGTCTGTGTGTGTGTGTGTGTGTGCGCTGTGTGTTATTTTATTTCGTTTTTTGGGGTTTGGTGGCACGCTTTTGGCCTATTTGCGGCCTTCGCTTTGCATGTTGCAAACAATTTGCCGCCATCGCGCCGAGCCTCGACTCGAGTCGACTGGCAGGACTATGTCGTGGTCGCCTTGTTCCTGCCATTTAGTGCCACAACAGCAGAATGTTCGTGCGACTAATTTGTGAAAAAAATCAACAAAGGCAACAGCAAACTGAACACCACGACAACAACAAAAAGGCATGAGACGTACTCTGGGTCATTAAAATGAGGCCAACAAAAAGCGCAGCTCGACTGTTGTTAATGAGAAATAAGCATTAAACCCACACACACAAGCAAGCAAATAAACAAACAACAAATTAACAATCATGTATTTTTGTATTGTTGTTGTTGTTGACTGAAGGCGTCATTGGGAAAATACAAAACGAAAGCAAAGCAAAGCCAATAAGATATGCCAAAAATATTCAACAATTGTCAAAAGCTTTTAAACAGCAGCACGCCCACAGCCTCGCAGCATATGCAAATATAAGGACTACGTACTCAATTGGCGCCAGACAACGAGAAACCAAAAGTATGCCGCACATAAAGGACTCGAGTGTGCTTTGACAAACAAAACCCCAAAAAAGAAAAAATGCGCGTGCAATATATAAAAAATGTTGGGGCAGCTGCGCTCGTAAAAGCAACCAAAAGAATTGAATAACATATTGTATGTTGGTGTGTGTATGTGTGTGTGTGTGGGCACTCGAGCACAGCTGCGGGCGAACGCAGCTTACCACAACCTGCTGCCAAGCGGATTTTCAGCGTATTGAATTTGTAAGAAATGTATAAAGCGGAACTGAGTGCCACACGCACAATGAAAAGGATTTCATTTCTTTCCTTTTTTGGCTGCCATTTAAAATCAAATGATTTATTTGTTGTTGAAAATAACGCTGCTAAACAACAACAACAATTGTCAAAGCAAGTACAGGCAAGCTCTCTATATAAGCAAACTTTAGAGCACGCAACCCAATTACTTTGCATTTTATTCTACATGTAACTCGTATTAGTTTAGTTAGGCAGCTATTGTTGACTTTGTTCAACAATCACCAACGCTAGCTAATATAGCATTTGATTAAAACATACGATTGCAGTTCATTGTTTTCGAATGTTTTGAAACATGCCAAGCGCTTGTTGTTGAATTTTTGTTGATTGGTGTAAATATAAAAGTGATTTCAACAATCACCAATGCTAGCTAATATGAGTTCCAGTTTATTGTTTTAGAATGTTTTGAAACAAAGCAAGTGCTGTATATATTGTTGAACTTATTGTTGATTGGTGTAAGTATATTTCAATGCTTTGTATAAGTTTTAACTGATTATTATAGAATTTTATCAGTTCAGTTGCCTGCTAATTGTTTTATAATCTTTTGGAAACAAATCAAGCGCTTGTTGTTGAACTTATTGCTGATTGTTGTATATTTAAATTTCAACAATGCTCTGTATAAGCGTCAACTGTTCAGCTTAGCAATGCTTACTTAACTTAACTTAACTTACTTTACCAACTTATTAAGCTAAAATATATGTAGCATACTTCGTAGCGCAAACTGTTTTCTTTACTTTATGCTTTGCTTCTATTGCCGCCCTAAATCATTTCTAGCGCCTCAAGCAATTACATATATTATATGAATTTCTCCGAAACAATTTCCATATTAAAGTTGCGCCCAAACTTTGTACACACGCCATATTTTGTATTGGATTATTTGAGCGTAACGGCGGCGCTGATTTTGCTGAGTTGGCCAAGCGGCTTTGCGTTTTGCTCAATGTCACACACGCGCTGCTTTCACACACACACACACACACACACACACACACACGCAACGTCAATTGTGAAGGGCAGACTAAGAAGCTTGCTGCGATTATAAATAGCCAACACTTGAAGCGTTGCTCCATAGATAAAAACCCTGGGCCATAAATTACGCAGCAACTGCAAAAAACAAAAGGCTAAAGTGCCGCTGGTGGGTGGTGGGTAATTGAGTGGATTTATAATTAGCCTACAGCTTACAGAGCTGCTGGCAAATGTGGCGGAAGTAATGGCAAGTTCGCTCATTAAACAAGTAAGCAACAAGCCAGAAAGAAATTACAAATTGCAAAACTAATTGAAATAAAAGTCGGGGCGCAACTTGTTTACAACAAACAAATGGCAAATAAACATTTCAATTATGTTGCAAAAACTTTTTGCGGCTGACTCGAGTCTTTCCAAAAAAAAAAAGAAGAAAAACTTTACTAATTAAGCGCAGACTCACACTCGCTCTCGCTCGCTCTCACTTTGATTGGTTAGTGAGCGTAAAGTAATTAGCAAACAAAAGCCGAGCAAAACTCAAAAACAAATGAGCCAAAGCCAACATAACAATAAATGCAGCGTCGGCGACGCTTCAAACAAAGCCAAAGCAACAACAATGGCCAGCAGGCCATTTCCGGTAGACAAGTGTGTGTGTGTGTGTGTGCGCTTGTGTTTGTATTTGTGTTTGTATGTGGGTGCAGCAACAGTTTGTTGCTTTGTTTGCCAAGACAGTGACAGCGACACGCTCATAAATTTTTAATTAAATTGTTTTTCAGTTGGTATCGGCAAACGCACTGATTGCCTTTACACACACACACACACACACACACACACATAACTGTGTATGTTTACCTTACTTTATTTGCTGTAGCTCGTGCACAAATTGAGTTGCAATTGAGCGGCGTTTTTAGAGCGCAAACGAAAGGCGAAATTAAATATTTATACATGATTACACTTCAATTCGAACAATTCGATTGAACAATTGTGCGTGATTTAGTTGAACGCGCCAAACTAATCAATCGATAAGGTTAGCAGCAATTATATAACACGTATGCTGAATTATATTGAAGTGAAACGCAAGCTGAGCAGTTAAATTGCTGCAATCGTTCAGCTTACATTTTGTTCGAAGGGCTAAGAACTTTTAGTTGTTAATCTAAATCTAATAATAAAATTTCAACAAGTTCTTAGTACTCTATGCTATGGAGAGTTAACCCATAAGAAATTGATAACTATGCTGACCTTTCGCTTAGCTGCCAATCAACTAAAGGCTAAAACCGCTTCGAGCTGTTTGCACGATTTGCAGGCAAAGGCTTAAATTCCAACACCTAAGCTCTGCAATTTCAGCGCCTTCTATGATTTGTTTTTGCGCCTAAAAGACGTCTGCGTAGCCAATTTGTGTGCGCGCGCTCTTGGCCATGATTAAGTTGTTTGCCAGTTTATTAGCGCACGCACTCAAAAGCCAAACGTCAAAGAAAATAATTGATCAAATGTCTGTGTGCGCATAAATTATTGATGCCGTCGCCGCATATGTATGTGTGTGTGGGCGATTTTTGTTTGGCTGTGCGGCTGACTGGGCGTATGAGCAATGTGTGAACGCCCACATTGCGTCGTTTTATTTTGCATTTGATACGCAGCGGCTTAGTTTTTCGTGTAGGCAGCACACACACACACACACACACACACATGCGTGTGCGTTAGAGAGTGAGATAGCAATAGGTCAAGAGGTCAGGCTGATAAACGATGTGAGTATCGTTCGGCAATTGCGGTCAAAGTGCAAACGTCGACGCTCAAAAACTAAAATTAACATAATTTGCAAAAGCTCTCGCTCTTTTAATTGCCCAGACGCTAGCAGACGACGCTGTGTAAGGATATGCCACGCCCCCCCGCATGCCGCCCCTTTGAGCGCTTGTTTATATGTAGGGCCCGTTTGCTGGTTACTGCTTTGGCTAATTTCGCATGCAAATAACTGGAAATTAGTGTAAGTGCTCACTGACATGCCACACACACACACACATAAACACACACATACATACATAGAGAGAGCAGCAGTAGCTGCCACTTTAGCTACTAGCGGCTGCTTCAAGGTGAGCAGCGGTTATGGCGACAAAGATAAACAGACGATGACGCTGGGGAATAAAGTGGCAAGCGCTTACACACATACATATGTCTGTGTGTGTGTGTGTGTGTGTGTGTGTTTGTAGCTGCTGCTCAGCGCTTTGGAAAAACCCATTAAAATGCAATGAGCGCTCCACAAAACGTTTTATGCCAGCAACGTTAGCGACTAAGCTCTGATTTAAAATTACGTTGCAAGCCTCACTAGCTGAGCTGAGCTGAGCTGAGTTAGCTCAAGCAGTTGAGTTTATTATAGATGCAATCCACACACTCACAGCTGCTATTACACAACTCAATTTATGGCTATACATTATTGAAGGCGCTTCGAACTAGATTACAATGGTAACAAATAACTACTAAAAAAAACAGTTAAAGACATCAACAAGTGTTTAAAGTGGAGCTTAGCATTAGTTTGGCAGCACTAATGAGCACTAGAATAAATATTTATATTTAAAAGCTTGTGCTTAATCTAAAGCTGAGGTCTAAGTCACTCAATTATTTATATTTCAAAGGTTTAAGTTGCTTTCGGGGCTCGCTCAATTGCAAAATGATATCAAAAAATAGTTCAAGACTAATATATTAAATAATATATTACAATTATTCAAAATAATTACAATTGTAAGCAGAAACACCGAAGATTAATTTGATTATTATATTCTATTAAAATTAATGAATTAAAATAGCTTAAATAATTACAAATTATAAACACAAAGAGCGCAGTTTAATTTGATTATATGAAAAACAAGCAAATTATTCTAATTAAAAATTGAAGTAGCCACTTTTAAAGTTGTTTGTAAATTATTTTTCATAGTAAACAATTATTATTGTATTATTTGTAATTATTAATTGCAAATATTTCACTTTAATTGTTGATTGAAATTTAGAAGCTGCGGCGCTTTAAAACTTTGAGCACTCAAATTTCGTTGTGCGGCATTGAATTTAAATGCTGCAAGTAACAAGAATTTTACGATTAAAGTTTACATTTAAAATAAGTTGGTGGTATATGCAAACTTTTGCAATAAATGTAAAGCTGGTAAATTGATTAATATATTGAGGCCGCAGCAAATGAAGCAAAGCGTAGCGAATGCCAAACAAATTTATAAAAAAAGCGAACTTCAGCACAGTAGTTGAACTTAAGTAATAACAAAATGCAGCTGGCAGTTAACGTGGCTTGTACGTTGCTAATATATGGACTGAATCAAGTGTGTGCTAGTTTCTTAACCGAGGTGCTGCGTCGGAATGGAGACGACAATGTGGTGGTGTCGCCGTTCCTATTCCAAGAGGCCTTGATGCAGTTGTATGCCGGCGCCGAAGGCAGCACGGCCAAGGAGCTGAAGCACGTGCTGCAGCTGAAGGGCCATGGCAAGGAGCGGCTGCTCGAGGAGTATGTGAGGCAGCGTGGCAAAACAGTTGTAGGCACCCATAATATTCGCATAAAAATGTCCAACAAGTTGTATGCAGCAAAGGGTATGAATATATTTCATTCGTATCAGCAAGAAGTACAGAAATTATTCGGCAGCACTGTTGAGTTTATTGACTTTGAGCAGCAGAAGGCGCTAAAGAAAATCAATGTGTGGGTGTCGCAGCAGACGAGTCTGAGATTGCACAAAGCCATAGACGAGATCGATCCATTTAATAAGCTCATACTAGTAGCTGTGGGCTACTTTCAAGCCGATTGGGCGCAAAGGTTTGACAAAACGGAAACAAGGCAGGCGGACTTTGTTCGACCCGATGGCAACATCATGGTGCACATGATGCACAATCAGCTGGAGCTGGAGCTGGTGCGGCATCATGAATTGGATGCAACAATATTTGCATTGCCCTTTTCGGGTTTAAACTTTTCAATGCTTGTGCTGCTGCCGCATGAAGCCGATGGCCTCGCCAAACTGACCAGGCAATTGGCTCAGTCAGACACAGATCCGCAGCACTTGCTCAACAATAGCGAACGAACTGTGGTGCAGCTGTTTATGCCAAGATTCAAATTTGAGTACAAAATCGATTTGATGGGCGTGGGCAAGCGCTTGGGGCTCAAGCATATTTTCGAATCTGCCAATTTGCAAACGATGACGGCCGCTTCAAATTTGCAACTGAGCAGCATATGGCAAACCACTGGCATAGTCATAAATGAATTCGTGGGCTCACACTACAGTGCAAACGGTAAGCAACAATAGCAAACAACAATAAGCAGCACTAACTGTTGCCTTTTTTTTTTTGTAGAAATCAAACTCGTTGCCCGCACAGCGCTGCCCACAATAAATGTGAACCATCCATTTATATTTTATATTAAAGATAACACGAATGTTTACTTTGCTGGACGTGTAAGCAATCCATAATAAATAAAATATAATATACATATATGTGAAAAAGTGCAAATGAAATTAATTACGCGGCGAGTGTCAAACGAGTGTAGCGGCATGCCCCATGCGGCAATGTTTACTGCGTTGCTGCGCATATTAATTGCCTGCTTAAGCAAATTAAGCACACAAATTTTCGCTTGTCTCGCTTTGTCATTGCTGTTGATACAATTAATTTGCTGTAGTAGTTAAAGCGCAAACAGTTAACAACAAGTGATAAACATTTTATTATCAAAACAAATTTATTATTAAGATTAAGTGCAGCACAGCAAGAAAAATAAATTTAAAAGCAACAGCTTAAGCTTCAAATTCAATTTCATAAGTCGCATATTTGTAAGCTTGTCATCAATTTAAAACTCATACGCCGCGTATGCAGTGCATTATATATTTATAGCAAAATCTGCTGGCGCCTACTTTTTATACACTTTGACATTTTTGTAAAAAATGAAAAAAGGGAATTATGAAGTTGCTTCAAATGTTATGTAAAGGGAGAAGGAGGGTGCAGACCCATTAAAGTAATATATATTCTTGATCGACTCGACGAGCCTGAGTCCGATACTAGCCATTCCGTCTGCCGTCTGAAGTTCTCAAGCACTATAAGATCTAGAGC
The DNA here is from genome assembly GCF_011750605.1 of Drosophila busckii. Lineage (NCBI taxonomy): Eukaryota > Metazoa > Arthropoda > Insecta > Diptera > Drosophilidae > Drosophila > Drosophila busckii. The sequence goes on from NC_046606.1 coordinate 1,963,752, forward strand.
AACCAAATTGGTATATTAGTGCTACCTATATCCCAAACCAACGCTCGGTTATGTTTTTTTTTTTAATTTCCCCCCCCGTCTCCCTGCAAAATCGAAAAAAAAGATATATAAAGCAGTAAAAAAATCTTTAACAATCTGAAATTAGAAATCACAAAATTGCTAGTCATGTTTTCAACCGATTGTGCAAGTTTCAATACGATCGGATAAATAACTTAGGAATTATTCACATTCAATATAGCCAGCGGGGTGCACGTGCTGACGCGCCATACAAACGTCGCTGCCGACGCAGCGGCGGCGTCGCTGCTGAAGCTACAGACAGCGAAACCGAGCTGTGACGCGTTAGCTATTTTGTGTGTAGTGTTGTGAGTTGCATCGTGGTGTTTGCTGCGAATACCCTAGTCAAAAGTGTATTAAATGTTGGTGGCGCCCAACTTTAACCTGTCCACTTGTTACTTTTTACTTTTTACATTTTCATTGTGGTTTTGGTTAGGGCCAACAGAATTTTTGCTGCTTGCAACTCTGACGTGTGACGAACATGGCCAATTATTGAGTTGCTATGCGCAAATTAAATTTGCCAAAGCTGCACAAAATATGCAATTTAATTAAAAAGCTAAAAGTGTTTCAAAGTAAACGCGCTTAATTGAATTGAATGCAATGCAAGTGCAAGTCTCGCGCATTGAATTGACAAATGGCGCGTTTGTTTTTTTAGCTTAGATTATGACCTGGTTAGCACGCCATATTAGCGTGCCAAAATGACATCAACTGAAATCACTAGCGAGTGCGCAAATATACAGACACGGGCATAAAACGAGCTCTAACGACATTGACGACGCCAAAAATTGTGAGTTGTGAGCTGAGCTGCTTGAATTCGGCTTAGGCGAAAGTTTGTGAGTAATCGATACACACACACACACTTACATAGTTGTGGCACAGCTCTCGCCCAACTGTTGACTATTTGCTAAAGTTTGACTTTTGGCTAACTTTTGGCTTTTATTGAATTTCCACACGGAAGCGGCTGTTTAAATAAATGCGCTGCGCATTAAATTTAAGCACATTGACTATCGATAACAATTTGTTAACGCAGGCCATTGACTCGTAACAATTAGAAAACAATTCATCAAGCCAAAAAGAAAATAAAAGTCGCATAAATTTTTAAGTTTCTGCTGCTCTTAACTTGGCCGCGTGCCACGCATAGTAATTGAGTTGGCAAGACCCCATTTTGGGCGCATTGTTGTGGCCACAAAATGGCTGGGCGCACAACAACACTTGAGTTTAAGTGAGTGCTCGAGACTTGAGGCCCACAACAGCAACAACAACAAGAGCAGCAGCAACAACTGGCGCACAAACTGAGGCTGGAGCAGCGTGCCAGACTGTGGGTTAAGGTTGCGCCAAGAGTCGTCAAGCTGCGTGACCGGAAAGTGTTTGGCGTTTCCGGTTGCCAACATAAGCCGCAAGCCCAACAATAGCCTAGACAATAGCGACCACAACAACAGCAAAAGTTTCGTTGCACGTGCTTATGCCACAGGAAACGAATTTGAATGCAACAGCAGGCAAATTTTTGAAAATAAAGTTGTTGCGCTAATTGTAGTAACAACAACTAAGTGTAGTTCAACAAAAAGTTTGAGTTTAGCAAATTGTTTTAGTTAATGAGGCAAATGCCGAGCGGATGCAATTGATAGGAATAAAATAATCAATAGCTCACATGAGATATCTTTATATATCCAGCTTTGTTGTTTGTAGGGCAAGAAACATCGGTCTAAACATCGATCAATGTGTTGACTTTCATTGCTGCAAATAATTAAACAATTAGAATTAGAGTGAATTCAAAAATATTATATGATATAAGATATATTATCAATATAAATTGATGATTAATAGCTGGGAATAAAATAATCGATAGCTCAGCTGATCGCCTTGTTGTTTGAATGGTGAGAAACATTAACAATGTTATCGATATAGGAACTATCAATGTGCTGACTTCCATTGCTAGCAAAATATAAACAATTAGAATAACAGAATATTCAGAATTATTATAATAAATGTTTGCTAAACAATTACTAGCTGTGAATAAAATAAAGTCACATGATCTCAGCCTTTGTGCTTGGATGGGCAGCAATGTCATCGATGTTTGCAAAATATCGAAACTATCAATATGCTAACCTCCATTGCTGCAAAAGAATAAACTATGATAGTAAGTTAAAATTTACAAATAATATTAGAAATATTTTTAATGTTCACTAGGCAACTACTAGCTGTGAATAAAATAAACAATTACTCAGTTTATCGCGCTATCAAATATAAAATAAAATCAGTCATGCAATTCGCTTTCCTGGCGATCCGGAAGCAAACAATATTATTTTAAATTTACACTTACGGCTAAGCCTTAAAAACAACAACAACAACAACAGCAGCACAAACTTGTGTGAAGAAGCAGGGAAAAGGCTTTGGGGCTAAATCGAGTATTTTATGTTTGCAGCTTTTGTCTGGCAAATTCGACACGTTTCGCCAATGCCAATGCCAATGTCAATGGCAACAAATGTCACGTTTCGGCTATAAAATGTGTTTAAATGTTAATACGCAAGCACAGCAGTAAAGTGAGCAGCAGAACTAACAAAAGCCACAAAGCAGGTCACACTGCTGACCCTTGTGTCGGCCCAACTGCCGTTTGCCATGCAAATATATAGCCCTCAAAATTGAGTTTATACTTACTTATGAGCGGAAGCTGTTGCATAAGCAGCAAACTGCGCAGCGCGAAAAAAATAGAGGAACGTGAAATGCCATGAAAGAAAGTGAGGTAGCCCCAACAACAAGTTAAGTTAATTGCTTTTGCATAAAGCAGCCGTCAAGCAGCAAACGCCACTGGCAGGGAAACAAAGAAAATTGAAAAGCAAGGCAAATGCGCGTGCTATAAAAAAAAAAAGAAGCGAAGGAAGCGCTTCAGCCAGTTGCCTGCCAGTTGAATTGCTGCTCAATTGTGCGGAAAAAAAATATTTTCATTGGCGCGCGCTTCATGCTGGAAAAAACGCGAAAGAAGCCAATGGGCAATAGCAACTGACGATGCTGGTAATCAGTGCGCAAAGCAGTTATTAAATATATATTTAAATTTGCAGCACAGATAGCTCAACTAATAGCTAAGCTCAGCTAAGCTGCAGCTAAAACTATTAAAGCTGCTTAAATGTACGTTGAGGTCAATGTACGCATCATCGATTAGCCATAACACAACTTAAGTTGACAACTAAATGCCAAAGACCAAAAGTTGAACTCATAACATTTGCTTGCGCACTAATGTAGGCAACGCTTTTCATATACCGTAGACCGAACGCATTGCCCACTAAAGCATGCAGCACTTTATAAAAAATACAAATTCAACGCTTCACTGTCATTTTGCTTTAACAAAAAGAAAATACTTTGTATGCGGTTTTTTTAAAGCTAACGCGTAGTAAAAAATGGCAATAAAAACTGCATAAATAATGCACATACACACACAGACACATATAAATGTGTTGTGTGGCAATTTGACTAAATGGCGTGTAATAAAATTTCAATTGCCTTTTGTCTGGTTTGGCACTGCTTTGGGTGTTTCCTAGAAACAAAAACAAGAGCGAATGTGCTTAAATCTCATCATATGTGTGTGCTGTTGTCATTAGGCAGACAACTTTGCAGACGGGCATGGGGTTAATGGCAAAGGTAATGTGTGTCCTTGCCTTTAATTTAATTATTCATAATTGCTGCTTATTAAATATAATTTGGGATAGTCCAACGCGCGCAGCAGACAAAGCGCCAAGTTGTCAATATTTCAGTGCAGAGCGTGTAGTAATAGTAAAAACACGTTAGCAATGTGGCCATGTCCTTGCAAACGCAAACACAAACACAAACATACACGTGATATCTGTTGGCCCTGACCTTTGGCATTAGCGAACGGCAACGGCAACGGCAGCGGGCAACTGGCAACATTGCCGAACGAGCCTCGGGGGCAACACAATTTGCTTATAATTTGAAAACACGGCGAAACAAAAACACAAGCACAAGAAATTGGTAACAAACGGCAAAAGAAAAACACGTTAAGCAAACACGATAACGACCGCGTCTGCTTGGCAATATGTTTTTGCTCAGCTCAGCACTAAGAACAAGGACAACAAGACTCAAGCTCGAAGCAAAAGAACTTTATTTCAATTTAAAAATTTTCGTCACGCGCACAGAGCGAGTTAACAGTTGTGGGTGGGCGGTTGGGCGGTCTGGTGTGGGTGTCATTCGTCTAATTGCTAGAGAGAGAGCATAAGGCAAAAGTTTGTCGCCATTTAGTTTATGCCATGACACGCCTGAAGGACGCGTCACAAAAGATAAACCATGACATGGGGTTAGAAAACACAAACAAAAAAAAAAAGAAAATACAGAAAAAGCCAAAAAACGTCAGTCTAATTGAAATGATAGCAACAACGATTTATGGCCAAGCCATGGATATATATTGCCAGCAATAGTCCTTGACCATGGCTAGAGCTAAAGCTCGTTGACAACAATTGACAAGGCCACTACAAGTTCGACCACGAGGACTACATTTACTACTACTATTCTACTACTACTACTACTACTATTACACAGGCAAAAAAAAAGTGCAGTAGCTCGCAGTAGCGAAAAAGTATTGATAAGTAACTCCAACTTAATGACTTCAAATACTAAATTTGAAAAATGAATAAAAATATATTTAAAAGTATTTAAAGTATTTTAAATTAATTAAAATATGTAATAATTTGCTGCAAAAATTATATTACTGACATGATTTCATATTGAAAAGCAGCCAAGTCAATTTATTCGAATTTAAAAACAATTTAATGCGCGAAATAATAACAAAAAGAAAAAGCTGAAAAATAATAAATTCTACAAACAGTGTAGTAACTGCTCAAAGCTAATAATAATTTAATTTATTAACAAATTTCAACAATGAATATTTATTTTGCACAGTGTAGTCAATGCTTGGGGCTTTAGCTTGGACAGCGGTTTAAGTTTTTGTTGGGCACCACGTGTTGTCCTTCAATTGACATGGAATGCAACAAGCAGACGACGCCGCCACCTTTGGCCCGTTGCCAGTCGAGTCAAATAGCAGTTGATGCGGCGGCCAACACCACCACAGGTGTTGTGTGTGTGGGGCGTCTGTTTGTGGCAACAGCTTTGATTTGTTATGGTTTTTGTTTTGCTTTGTTGGCGGACTAGACAGCTGAATTGAGCTACTAGGAAATGCAGAGCGAGGTCAAGCAGTATATTAAATATATAATAAAATTATATATAATTTACTTGGCAAATAAATAACTGCGTTTAAATTTAGTCGAGTTGTGTAACTTTATATACAAAAATATACAAAAAAAATTATTTACATATGATGCGAACTATTTACATATTTACAATTGAGCTGTTTGCTTAAGTTATGAATCTGCTAAGAATCTTGTTGAACCAACTAAGGTGCGATCAGCGCCACAACAGTGCGCAGCTTCTTTCCGGGAAGTTCGTCCTGGAAATGCATTGGAGCTGACAGGGGCCGCACGTTTAAACATCTACCAGCTCAACTATTAGCGTAGCGAAGTCTTGCGCATGTGTGCTGGACTCTTCGATAGCCAAACACAGCAGAGAAGAGGCAGCTGCATCCTCAATCCAGCCACGCCCACAGCATAACCAGAACGCAGCACACCCAACTTGCCAACTAACCAGCGCTTTATAGATTCAGAAGTTCTCAATCTCAATCGAGAATAAATTATGACAATTGGAGCGAATTAATCAGTTAAAATATCACAGCTGAAAATATATGTTTATATTTATATATGTTTATAAATATATATTTAGCAACTATAATAAAATGCTAAATTTTATTGGCACTCACCTTTTTTGAATTAACTACAAATCCATGTGCAATAAATGATTAAAATTGCATTAAATTAAAATATCACAGCTGAAAATATGAACTTAGCTCTAGCATAGGTAAAAATAAACTGAGCTAATGTAAGGCTAACGCTATAGACGTTAATTTGCAACAAATTCATGGCCAACTTGCTTACAACAATTGAGCAAATTATTTAGCTTGAAGTGCATTTAATTAAAAATTAAAGAAACAATTCAGTTTGCAATAAAATAAATTCTAATTGCATTTTAAAAAAGCAATTAACTCAATATCAAAATAATGCTGCTGTCTGTAGTAAATATTCAGTTGGGAAAATAATGAATGCATTAAAATAACGCTAAATGTTTATAGAATGTTTTAAGCAGCAGCTGCGACTATTTTTTGGCTAGAGCAGGTGACTGCGTCAAATGTCAAATGTATTTTTACTTGGCTAACAACTGGGCTATAATTAATTCAGTTGTGTAATTTTCTTTAAACAAACAAGTACAGAATTTGTAAATATTTAAACACTATAAGATATATATATTTTTTACAATGCGGCTATTTGTGCCATCTACTAGTTTCTGGTTGAAGCAAGTGAAATGCGGACAGAGCTGCGTCCATGACCACAGCTGGAGTAGACCGTAGGCAGTCAGGAGTTTCAATATTTGTGCGCAGCACGCTGTGGAAGTGAATTGGGTATTAATTGAGCCAGCTCAACTATCAGCGTGGCATAGTCTTGTGCATGTGGAACAGACTCTGCGAAGTAAGGAGCAGCAAAAAGGGCAACGTCGAAGATCAAGTACAGTCCGCAACCTCATCAAGTATACGCAGCATATGCAAATTGACAACTAACTAGGCTATTTTATATCCTACGCAAGCTTCAATATTCGATGCAGTCAATCGAGCGTTGATAATGAGAATTGCAGCGAATAAATCAGTTTATGTAAATATGTAAATAAATGTAAATAGACATTTTTGAATTTCCTGCACTTGAGCAGCACAATGCAGAAACTAATTAGCCTGGCCCAAAGGCTAACCAGGCACACATGAGTAGAAGAAGCAGCAGCAGCAGCAGCAGCTTTGGCTATTTGCTGATTTATGCTAGAGCAGGCGGCCTTCAACTTGACCAGACTGTCTAGTTGGCTGTAGTGGGTGTTGGTTTGGGTTGGGGACTCTTTGCTTCGTGCGCTTGCATCTACCATGACTCAAATGTCCTTGTCAAACACTAATGGCGTCGTCGCCATTGTCCTTCCTTGTATGCGTGTCTCTTTCACTCTGCCGCTCTAACTGTTAATGCCTGAGTCTGTCAAGGCGACAAGCGCTTTTGCTGTTTATGCATTTTGGTAGCAGCTCAAATCGAATAAACCATGCGACATGTTTGTTTGTTTGTATGTGTGTGCGGCATGTAATTGAAATGTGTTCACCATTTTCTTGCTTTGTGTGTGTGTGTGTGTGTGTGTGTGTGTGTGTGTGTATGATTGCATTCCTCTGTGAAGCAACTGCTGACAACAAAAATTTTGCTTTTCATTGCTTTTTGCACTCAGCGCAATTTCTTTCCATTCATTGTTTTTTTTTTTCTCTCTCTCTTGCAGAATTTATGCCTCTGCAGCTTTCCATCGATTTTCATCTTGCGCCAACAACGGACTGGGGATGAAATACCAAACATATAAAACGGATTTGATACTACAAAAATATGCAGGTATGAAATGCAAATATTTATTTATTATATACACTCACACACACACACACACACACACACATGCGCTATGCGCTGCGTGAAATGCCAATATTTTTAAGTAAACTTTCTGCGAACAAATTACACTTGACAAATGCTGCAGCGCCCAACTGTATTGCAATCACCTGGGATTAAAGCCAAAATGCAACATGTCAGCCACAAGGCACGTAGTCCCATTGTCTATGCATTAAGCAAGCTTTGCATTTCCTTTTATTTTTTCGTTTTCATTCGCTTTTGTTCGAAGCAAAAATACGAGTTCATTCAGTTTCATTAATTTTAATGCCATTTGCTGTGTGGCCTACAGGATTAAATTGTGCAATTGCAACTTTTAGCGCATTTTAAAATACAATTTGGCATAAAAGCTCAGCTCAACGCAAATAACACACACACACACACACACATACAAATGTAATTCGTTGTGCACATCGAAAGTCATGCGGGCACAGCAAATAGCGACAGCAGAAAAATGTAATAATAATGCTTGTGTATGGGCCAAATCCCAATTGGTAAACTGCAGACAGGTGGATGCCAAGCTAATGCAAATATTTATTGTCACAAAATTGCATTTGTGAAGCTCTGGCCACACAATTTCAACAAAAGTGCAGTTAAAAAAAAACTCGCACACACATAACTGTATACGAACAGCAAAGCGAGAGAGAGAGCGCACATTTTATACTCTTTAATAACAGCGCGTGCGATGCTCCGCTTGCACTTGCGATCGCTTCAACTGCTGTTGAGCAACTGCTGCTTGACTAATTAATTCGTTCGGCTATCAGCTCACTTTGGCAGCTTCAGCTTCGTGCGCTTTAGGCTCGGCACGCTTGCAGCTTCGTTGCTGAGCGAGCGCAACGGCGAGCATTCATTTTAAGCTCTCTTCGCCTCTGCTCGATCGCTGCTGCTTCTTTGAGAGTGTAAGTGACTTAGCTTGCATTTGAGTTAAGATCTCTTCGGCTCTGCTCTCTTCTGCTGCTGCTAGCGCTGCTGCTGCTGCCCTTTGCTTAGCTACCGCACACAATTTCTTTAGCACATGTTCTTTTCATTTCTCTCTTTCTCTTCTCTGCTGTTATTATTTTTACATTTGCTGGCATTTAATAACATCAAATACTCAAGCCTACATATTTTTGATTGCACTGCCTTTCATATGAAAAACAATATCAAGCTGAAGTCATAATTAAGAGTTTTGATAAAGAATATAAAGCCATTAGCGCTTATTGTGTGAGTTTGATTGTAACACAATTACACAATTAAATTCATATTAGGCTTATGTTTATTTTATCAGATTAAAACGCTTGACTTAACATTGCATGTTTCAGTTAAAATATGGCAACATTTATATACAATGTATTCCCTATGATTTAATCCATTGCTCTCTCTCTCTCTCTGTCTCTCTCTCTCACTTTGCAGAAACAAGAAAAAAGACGCGAGCTGCGTCTGAAGCGATTCTGGCGCTCGCCAAAGACAACATCATCGGACGATTCAACGGGCTATGAGAGTCCGACGCGTACAAAGCCCGCGGCCAGCGATGGTCAGCGATTCAATCATCTGCACTACACAAGCCTCTCCCAGGGCTCCGGCACCAACTCATCCACGAATGTCAATGGGGCTGGAGGTGGGCCGTCGACTAGCAACAAACCATCCTGCTCGCTGCCATTGTTGCAAGTGTGGCCCAGCCAGGTAGGCACAACAGCAGCACACAGACAAACACACACACACACACACACATGCGTATGTGCATCTGTCTCTCTTTTTTGTTTGCGTGTGTGTGTGTGTGTGTGCAATTCAAGGCAGCAACAGTTACTGCTCTTTAATCAAACCAAATCGTATTTGTTTTTCTGTTGTTGCCACAAAGTTTGTTTCTCTTTTTTTTTGGTTGTTTTGAGGTTATGTTGTACGTTTTGTGTTAATTTGTTTTCAAACTCTTCTCTCTCCCACAATACACCCGAAACTTTTATACGCCCCCCTCTCTCTCTCCTAACACCGAAACCAACCGCTTCTTGAATACAACAAAAACAATAATTTAATACAAAAAAAATGTTTCTGTGTGTGCGTTGCGTGTTTTCGGTTTGGTTTTGATTGCTGGTTTGCTGAAATTTCCTGATTTCCTGGTTGGTTTTGGTAGCCGCTTTTGCGCCAGGAGGGCTTCGTTCAATTGCGTCGTAACAGCGGCCCCGAGGGCCAGCGGGTATGGTTCTCACATCAAGTCTATTTCTCTCTCTCTCTCTCTCTCTCTTACTATTATACTCTTACTCGCTCTAGACTGCTAGACATTTTTTTAATAACTACTTCTAGACTTTTTTGCATGCCTTGATTAACATAAATATTCAAATTAAGCAGCTCTCGAGCTCATTCTTCCCAAACAAAGAAAACTTTTTTTCCCTATTTGTAAATTGTATAGTTGTAATGAAAAAAAAACCCAACCATATAACCGAAGGTTTTTTTGATTGACTAACATTTTTTTCTGGGTCTAACATTTTTTTAAGATTATGCACAATATTTTTGAAAATTTATTTGTTGCTGTATTCAACAATAAATTCTTTAGTACACCAAACACAACCCCAAGCCACTGTAAATAATAAAAAAAAAAAAAAAACACCAACAATTGCTCACCAACGATTGTTCACCAACAACTTTTCACCAACGCGCAAAAACCCAACACACTATAAATAAAAAACGAAGTCCCCACAGCCTTAAAGAGCACCCCGAATATTGCTTAAGTAACTCCCTCAACCAAATTGCCTGTCGCCTCTCTCAAGCGTTTTGCTATTTGCAGGACTCGCCGCGCGGCGAAGCCGATGGCCAATCCTTCATCTTCCCCGCCATTGTGGAGACCAGCATCAGTGTCAATGCACCCAACAACAACAACAGCAGCCAAGCGGAGGGACTCGAAATACGAGGCAGCAACAATCACTTGACACTGAGCACGGACAGACGCAGTTCGCTCTACTGTGATACGCTGCACGCCGGCGACTCCGGCATCGATTCCGTGCAGGCATCGCCCTCGCCGAATGCGTTCATAGCGCCACCTGGCGTGCATGTGCTGCCCATGGGCCAAACCGGCGGCGGCTCGTGTCATGTCTCGCCCACCAGCACGCCCACGCAGGGATCACCGAATCTGTCGCTGGGGCGGCGGCATATGCGCAACAATAGCATCTGTGTGGTGTCCAACAATTATAGACGCAAGTCCAGTGCGCTACTGCATCCGGATCATGCGCGGCTCTTTGCGCTGCGCATGAAGCACGCGGCGGCGCTGGAGCGGGCGCAGACCTCGCCCGATCAGACTTCCATTGAGGATGCAACGGAGTTCCATGACAATGGGCTGGCGACTAATATGCGCCTGTGCTCGGCCTCGTCGTCGACGACATCGTCGCTGACATCCGTGGCGGCGGTCAGCCTGGGCGGTAGCGTAGCAGCCGCTGGCAGTGCCACCGCCAGCAGCGGCGGCGGCGGTGCTCTCCGCGCTCGCGTCGCGCGGCTGGGCGCAACAGCAGGCGTCTCCGATCCTTGGCTGCAGCCACAGTCCGATCGCGATTCGCGTGGTCATCAGCATGATGGCCGCCGGCGCTCCTCGACAATGACGGCACGCTACTCGCTCTTCGATGCACTTGATCTGGAGTACGTGCTGCTGCGAGCGGCGGCGCGCGGCTCCGTTGGCCCCTACTCGTTGAGCGAGTCGATACATAAGTTAACCTTTACCCAATCGCTGGCGTTTCCAGCGCTGGCGCGCGGCTTGGCCACCAAGCGTCGCCGCTCGGCCACGCACACCAGCTCCAGGCCGCTAAATCCGCACGAGTCCGGCCTGAACACCTGCGCCAAGGTGGTCACCGCCGTTGTGCTGGTGGCCATCTCCTTTATGGTATTCCTCATTGTCTACAAGTTTGTGCGCACGTGAGGTTTGCTCCTGGCCCCGACGCCAGACTTTGCCCTCACATATCAGACCACGAGCACGGGCACGGACACGAGCTACGAGCCAGCACTTGACTCGTCCGCGTCCGCGTCCGCCTCCGCATCGACGGGTCGCAGTCTGGGCAAACACTTGTCGGGGTTCAGGAGCCAATTTGGTCTCAGGCAGGCGGACTTTGACTTTGACTGGGGCGCTGAATAGTCCACGCCCCCCTCATATACTCGGAAATTGTAAACAAGTATTTGTGATAAACTTTTCAAATGACAAAGCAAATTTCCACACACACACAAGGGCGTAGTCAACACTTTGTCAAGGGGGTATTTCAGGCTTTTAGTAAAAATTTAAACGCTTTAGCAACTATGAAATTCTTAAACAACTTTAATTATGTAAACGAGCTCCCCTTTGCGCACGCCCATGACCACACAAAGGCGTAGTCAACACATGCTTAGGTGGGCTGGCAACATTTCAAGCTTTTAAGCGCTTTAGCAACTATAAAAATTCTCAAACATCTTTAGCCCCCCCTTTGCGCACGCCCTTGGAACACTTGAAGGCTTAAGCTTGCCACAGAGCGCGTTTCAATTGCAGTAAATATAGCAATTAGCTAAATAAACATTATTTTTATATAAACTCATATGTAATTATAGTTAAATTTAGTCTTAAGAGCCACAGAGCTCGCCTGCATTCTTGCATTTGGTAGCCTAGGCCAAGTTCTTTTAAATTTAAACAATTGTATTGTATTTTAAGTGCCTAACTAACTAAACTTTCGAGCTACAATACAAAAAAAAAACACTAAACGTTTCATTTGAATAACGAATTTAAAAACTTAGCTAAACTATTGGCAGCCGCTTTGTTAGTCAAAAATAAATAATATATTAGTACTATTTGTTAAATGCTGCTGAGTTGGAAGGGTTGCCGCTTTTTTTATTACTATGTTGTAAGTCAAACGTACCCGAAAGTCTTCTATGCATATGTCTTAATCAAAAACCACAGCCCTTCCGCGTTTTTTTATAACCGCAATTTATTTGGAAAACATTTGAAAATTAATTAATTCAACAAAAAACTTTGTACTGAGTTTAAATATATTACATGGCATATAGTTATCATACTTTGACATAAGTATGTGAATTTAAATATTTATGGTAGTTATTTATAGTTATACAATGACAAATATATATAAAACTAGTATAAATGTTTATAAAATGCTTTAATGTGACAAAGCACTTGCTGAATACAAAAGGATAAATCAGAGAAAAAAAATAGCGTAACTCTACTCTTAACTTGCTGCCTTAACTCCTCCCAATAAGTAAATCTTGAAAACTCATTTAATACTACCTTGCTGCCTTATCTTTCCTATAGCATTTCTACAATAACTATAACGGGAGCACAGAAATTAAATCTCAGCGCCTTTTTCCAATTTCCACTTTCTATGAGCTTAGCTTGAACAACTCAACAAACAAAAATAAAAAAAAAAACATTTTATAAAATTGTAAAGCAAAAAATATGTTAAATTTAATGTTTAAACAAAAAAAAAACAAATATTATATATGTATATGGAAAATAAACGCTGGCCTATATAATTAAGTTTGCTGCTGTATTTTTTGCATAAATTATTTATAAAACAAAAATGATGTTGACGTTTATTAAGGTTTTAATTGAGGCTGACGTTTGGGGCTGGCCTAAACAAATATTTATGCCATGCAATGAGAAAACGAAATACATTTCAAAAATATGCAACAATAAACAAATTTTTAAATAAAGCAATTCCAGGAATTTTACTTGCAAGTCACAAATGGAAAATCAATGTTTGCCAACTAAAATGAGAGAGAGAGAGACAAGTATTTAAAGTTGCACTAATTGTGACTGACATGGATACAGCAGGAACAGCTGATGATGAAGATTTATGAAGCAGCCGAAGCAAGTTAATTGATTTGTTAGAGGGACACAAGTAGGATTAGCAACTACTCAGACCAAACATAAATTACACGCTCAACTGCTATATATTTAAATCGATTTTATATACTGCAGCTACAACTCTTAAGCGCTTAATGCGTTGCTGCTGATAAATTGGCATGTCCTTCAGCGCTGGCTGGCTGTGAATTTGTTATCTAAATAATTAAACAAACTCAATTAGTGCTGTCAGTTAAAATACAGAGAGAGCAATGCGTACTGGTGTTGATTTGATTCGCAAATGGCAAGACAGTTTGATAGAGTAGCGCAAGGACATATTAATAACTATCAAGCTACAATTGCTACCCCTATGCATGTTTGACTTGGCATAGCATAATTAAGCGCAAAAACCACAACGCAAGGCAAAAAGCACAAACAGCAACAAAACCATTTCAATGGCAATGCCACATATAGCCGGAAACGAGACATACAGAGAGTTCATATATATATATACATGCTGTGTATATATAATCAGATATGCATGTACTCACTCAGGCGTGCATATGTATGAGAATATATATGCAGCAAATAGTGAGTATCGATGTTTGTTTCCTTTTTTTGCAGCTTTAAGCAAGTAAGAATATTTTCATAGCCTGCTTTTGTGCGCTGTGTAGCAATTTAAGCAGCGCTGCCTTGCAATTCACTTAAGCTGTAAAAAAATATAAACAACAAAATATGCTTTCACCTACACAACCACAAGCAATCGCCATTTGTGGTGAAATTCATTTACAGCATATGCAAGCACCGCATGTGTTTAAATATATATATATGCACTTACATGTACGTGTGTATTCGTGTGTGTGTGTGTGTGTGTAATATAAATGTCCATTTTATGCGCCGCTGCTGCTGCTACGTTTGTGTGTTAGGCCGACGCGCCACGTCCATTAAAAATGCTCAACATTTTTTGCCTTTTGATATGCCTATATAGGGCCCAGACCTGAGCCTGAGCCATATATTTTTAGCACTCAAGGTTGCCAAAGCGACGGATGCGAATACGGATGTAGATGATTTGAAAAGTGGTAGGCAACAGTTAAGCGTACGTTTGGCTGCGGAGTGTGTGGGGGACAGCCAAGGGTTAAGCACACACGCGCTCGTCCGCCTTGAGAGTAAAACAAATTCAGCGGCAAAGCAGCAGCAGCAGCAGCAGCAGCAGCGCAGCTGATGTGTATGAAATTCCAAAACTTGTTGCAAAAAGCGCACTTTGCACCAACGCTTGGCCTTGACTCTGTGTGTTCGTGTCCTTGAGGCCGCTGCCACCTGCGAAAATTGAAAAATTGTGTAGCGGCCAAATGCGAAAATAAGTAAGTAGCAACTTTAAGCAACAATTTGAGCTTCGGGCTGCTTTTTTTTTCATTTCAATTAATGCTGATTAAAGATATACAGCCAGAAAAGGGTTCAAAAGTGTAAATAAATTTGGTGTGGCCAACACGCAACATTTTAGCCAAACAAAACTTTTGCTGAACAAGTATTTTCTGCTATAGTATGTGTGTGTGTGTGCATAAATATTTTATGCATGCGTCGTCACAACAAAACTGCCCTTTGCAACAATGGAAATTAGTTTGCCAAAGCAGCAACAAATATTTAACAGAGTCAGTAGCAAAAACCGTTAAATTCGTTTTTGTTGTGCTCAGAAAGAGCGAGAGACGCATGCAAAGTTTTTTTTTCATAAACGTCACGCAGCGAAGTGGACAGCGCTGCCAACTGCGTAAGCATCAACGACAGCGACACTCTGTCTGCCGTTGGCTGTCTGCTTCCTCTCCCCTCTCTTAGTCTCTTTCGCACGTTCGTTTGTTTTTGCATATCTTTTATGATTTCCTTATGACAAACGCACACACACAGACAGATTTACATAAGCATAAGCATAAGCTCTCGGGCTAGCAGCAGCTGCCCCCATGCAATTTTCAATTCTCTTGCATTTAATTTAGTTTTGTTATTTTTTGGCTCTTGGCTAATGCTTGGCAAATGTTTTAATGAATTTTAAATTGCGCTCCACTTACGCAAATTTAATAAGCATTTCTGGATATGTTGCTATTCACAGTCACAACAACAACAACACAACAGACTACAAATTCAATGCATGTCCATGCCGAGGCAAAGCAATCAAAGCTCCACATGCTGCCCACCTTGCACCTCTTGCTCTCACTCTCTTTTACTCAGTCTCTTTATTCATAGTCTGCTGGAGCAGCAACATTGTTCACTGTGCTTGACAGCTAATTGGGAGAAATTTTCTTCTTACGACCGTTTTATAGCTCTGGCACATAAAAGGTCCTGCCTACAGGGAAATGGGGGAAAAGGTACCCTTGTCTCTGAGCTGGCACCTGGGTACTCATAAGACAATTATGAAATGACCTTTTTATAGCCTATTATTTGCTTGGCTCAAGTGGGATGACTGTGTTTTCAAATTAGATGGGGGGCAGGCCGAACGCTTTGAAAAAAGGAGCACTTAGAAAAGCAGTTTTACATAAACTTACGCAATTATCTTGTAGCTTGCCCATAGAATTGTGTTTATAATCAATTGCCGTTGCCAATTAAAACGCACAAAGTGTAAGACGCGCTTTGAAATTAACCAAACTATGTTTGTCGTTGCCGCGCGAAAAATAAACATCGCGCAAACAGCTGTTCTTGCTATTGATGCTCGATAGATAATAGTTGACGATAGTCTTCCAAAATTGCAAGATTTAAACTAGAAAATAAGTTTTCAAAATGTAAAATAATAATTAGAGCTGCCTAAATATGTTTTTTTTTTAATCTTAGCTGTAATATATTGTTGATAAACATTATAAAATACATATCGCTTGAAAATATCGATATGTTGGACTGCTGGCAACCCTACAGTTGATGAAATAAACAATAACAGCTTCGCATTAAATATTTAAATAGCGCAAGATGCAGCGACAAACAGAGGAGGAAACATTTCAATTACAGGCACTGGAGATACGCGAGCCAGATGAGAACTTTGATCCACAGAAAATGCCGATGACGGGTGAGGAATACCTTACCCACATGTTGTATGAGCGCAAACGTTGCCCGGCTGTGGTAACAAAGCGCTGCAGCAAAATCAAAAACGATGTAACCAACATAGAACTAATAGACGCCGTAAGTTTGACATGAACATATATAGATAAGTGCAAATTAATAAATGTTTGCTTGCAGCCAGCACTGCCGCCGCATAAATGCCTGTTGCCGACACCGGAATGGCGCGATGCGCAGGTGGGAAGCTTCAAGGAAGCACGCGAACAGGTGTTTATAATGCGTCAGGAACTGCAGGCACAGCAATATGATCAACTAATTGAGCCACCGCTGACAACAGATACCAGCAAGTGGTTGCAGTTTTGCCGAGAACAGCAGCCACTGCTCAGCACCTTGTTGCGTCTTAGCCAAAGCGAGCTGGAGCAGCTGCTGGAGAATCTAAGCAAATGGCTACAAGATGCTGATCAGCTGTTAGCTCATGCTGCTGAGGAGCCAAGCACTTCCAGCGCGCCCCAGCCACCCGCTGTAGACTTATCGCGAGATGCTTGGTTGGCGCGTTGGCTGTACGCCACTTTGGTCTGTCTGCATCTGCCGTTGGAGCCGTATGTCTACAGCACACTGCGTTGCATAGCGCGCAGCTGTGTGCAACTGCGCAATGAGCTGCAGCCAGTGAATGTAAAGCAAGCAGCGCCCTATAATTTGCTCATAACACTGATTGTTTTAGTATTTGGCCAATCCGACTTTGCAGATTACTTATGAGCAAGCTCTCATCATAAACTTTATTAGCATTTAAGCTCAATTTTGTATTTTATAAATACTGCCTAAGCACAATTAAACATGCGTCCATATGCATTACATATATAGCAATTGCAGCAATGCGAGCAGCCATTGTTTGAGGCACAGCTCGAATCCTGACTCAGCGTCCGAGAATCATTGCTTAGCTGTGTGCTAGCAGAGCAGCTGGACAGCCTGCGCTGTTGTGGAGCATTCAACAAGCTCTCCAGACTATCGCAGCTGGAGTAGTTACTCATATAACAGCTGGACTGCTTGGAATGGCATACAGCTTGCTGCTTGCGTGGCTGCTCTTCGCGACTTGGACTACAAATCTTCACCTGACGTCCCAAGCTACGTTCTGCTTTGCCACAGCAGCTATCGCATTGCTTATCCTGCGTGCTGAGCTGTGCCGACAACTCAACTTTGGGCGCCAATATACCGGGAAAAGCAGGTGTTGCCTTCATAAGCAGCTGCACCAGATCGCTATGGGCGCAACTAAGACGTGGCACTCCGGGCTGCATTAGCATTGACAGCGTGCCCATATAGTAGGCCAGCCGGCGTCCATTTTGCCACAAAGTTATCTCCAGCTGCTCCGCTCTCACCATTCGCTGCATCTCTGCGAGTGAGCTCACATTTTTAAAGTAACCTTCCATAACAAATGTGTCATGACACAGCAACGGGAAACGTGGCTCCATAGCACCAGTGCGAAAATAGTAGCCCAAAGTCTTCAGAGTAACCTCCAGATAGCCATGCGAGCACAGCCAGACGCCGGGGCAAGTGATCTTCATGCCACAAAAGAAAGATTTAAATTTATGAGCTCAAAACTCTGTGCTACCTACCGCATGAAGTTGGAGCTGTAGACGCAAATAAAATCTCTTGTCCAACATTTTAATAATAGATGCCGAAAAAAGAGGCGCCACTAGTGGGGGCTTTATATATTGGCTTTTGTGTTTGTTTTGGCGTCCAGGTTGCCACTGGCAGCCATCTCCATTTTAATATTTAATTTGCGCGCGCAGCCGATAACGATTGACTGCAACTCTAGAGATGGACACGGGCTTTATTTTTATGAGCCGGTGCCATCTCCAATATACACGTCAGTTTTGTTATCAATTTGCAAAAAATGCAGCGCTACTTGTTGTTAGCCTTTTTACTGTTAATTGTGCCCATAAGGGACACGCTTTGTGAACAGACGCCGGAGGAGGAACAGGGCGTGCGTTATGCCAATCGCTGCGAGGCCTGCAAAATCCTGGCCACAGAGCTGGAGGCACGCTTGGGCGAAACCGGCAAATCGCACGATGTCATTGAGACGGGCTACTCCGTGGATGATGTGCGGCCCAAGAAGCGCACCGAGTATAGGCGCAGTGAACTGCGCTTGCTAGAGTCGCTGGAGAATGTGTGCGAGCGTGTGCTGGAGTATAATCTACACAAGGAGCGCACGGACAGCACAAGATTCGCCAAGGGCATGTCGCAAACATTCCAAACACTGCACGGCTTGGTTGACAAGGGCGTCAAGGTAGATCTGGGCATTCCTATGGAGCTGTGGGACAAGCCGCCAGTTGAAGTGACGCAAATGAAGACGCAATGTGAGAACATGCTGGAGGAATATGAAGACGCCATAAGCAACTGGTACTTTAAGCTGCAGGAGGATAAGAGCTTAACGCAACATCTATGCGAGGAGCATGTGCTCAAGAAGAAGGAGGAACGCGAATGCCTAAGTGAGCAGCTGCCAGCGACAAAGCCAAAAAAGCAAAAGAAGGCTAAAGGTGATAACGAGGAACTTTAGGAGCAATTCTCACACTCAATGAATTTAAGTAACCATGTTTAGTTTAAGTTAAAAAGTTCATGTTTGTATTAGCTGCCAAGCGACTGAAACATCTTGTAGGCAATTCCAAAATGTAATTAAAATATACTCATATTCATTTTTATCTACTTTATTGCGTTAAATTTATAATCACGCTTAGGGGAACTCGGCAGCATATCTGTATGGTAAAGTATGTATATAGTATAATAATTTATATCAATATGAGTTGATTTAAAATTAGCTTGGAGTCTACGCAGTGGTGTGGGTGAATCACTATGAAATTCTAGAATCAGCTTGCAACTGTATTCAGTCCGAGTTTGCTTAGGAATCCAGCTTATAAGTATTATATGTATATGTATATTAGAGCTTCATCACATCGTAGGGGTCGTCCATGTAATGGAGTATGGGCTTCTCGTGCAGCTTGTCGCCAAAAACTTCGCGCAGCAGTCGTAGCACCTGCTCCTCAATGAACGCCACCTGGTCCTGTGGACAATAGTCGTCCTGCGCCGAATGCGCCATGGTAATGGCTACAGGTGGCACTGGCAGTTGCTGCAGAAATCGCTTAAAGCTGACAAAGTAGTCCTCCAGCTCCTTGGTACTGCTTATGTGATGAGGTAAACCATTGTTGTCTGTGGTGCTGCCCGAGTCAAAGATGAGCATCCAGTCGATTTCATCGTCTGGATACTTCTCCTGCAGCTGCTCGGCTAAGCTAACAATTTTTGCATAGATCTCTGCTGTTATGACTGCCTCGTCGGGCTTTTCAAGCCCATCGAAGCTGCGATGCTCCTCCAGATGCCAAAAGATGCGCTTTAGTGCATCCAGCTGCTTCTGTCGTATGGCCGCCGTAGCACAATAATGCGCTGTGGTAGCTGTGCCCGCCTGCTTAGCCGGCTCCACGCTCTCAAAGTGAAAGATTTCTGTGAGCTGCGCATAGCAGTTGGCATCCTTGTAGATTTCCAAAAACGGATTCGATGTGCTAAAGAAATCCAAGTCTATGTCAAGCACAAAGCTTGTGGCATCCTCTGTGCTGAGAAAGTCCAGCGGATTCAGCTTGTCGTTGTCGGCATCGTGTACTTGCAGCTGCACTGTGCGAGATTCCTGCAGCTCATCGCCGGTGCAATAATTGCCCTCGGCTATGAAATAGTCCAGCGGACAGTCTACGCCAATGCGATCATCCTTGTGTCCAATTTTGAACTCGTGCTTGCCTGTGGGTATTTGCTGGCACCACGAGTTCTTCAGCCAAACCACGCGATCAAAGTGACCTAAAGAGGAGCACACAGACTTTAGTTAGACACTAAGCCATGGGCGCTATAAAAGAAACCACAAACCTGCATAGAGTGTGGGCATAATCCAGTTCTCGATGCTCAGCTCTGTCAGCATGGTGTCCTTATCATAGCTTGCACTGGCGGGTATATCGCGTGCCACCACCAAATCGGGATGCGAATCAAAGTGCACCAGAATATTCTTCTCCAGTGGCAAATGTCGCGTGGCCAGACAGCGATAAATAAATTCCAATACATCGTTGTGATAGTCTACAATGAACACGGGTATGCGGCCAAACTTGCGCAAGCTGCTCTGTGTGCTCTGTACGCGCTCCACAGCCACTAGCTGTGGCGCCTCTTCTTCCTCCGCGTCGGCTGTGCCCTCATCTAATTTCTGGCGCTTGCTTGGCGGCGGCGTCGCATCACCCGCCGCACTTTCACTTTGCACTGGCGACGCTAGCTCCACTGGTTCCGTAGCCGTACTTTCTTTTTCCGTCGTATCCGACTCCATGTCTGCGATGCTGCGCTGCGATCTTCACTTAGAGCCTGCAACCTGATTTTGAGTATTTCACAAAGCACCAATTGTATGTATCACAAGGCAGACGACCTCGACGCCGTTTGTTTTAATGCAAACAATACAATACAGCCAAAAGTGATTTTTTTGGGTGGTAAGCAGTAACACAGTAAGAGGATGGCGCGGGTGGGAGACGATAGAAAAGGTAATGAACCCGTACGATAAAGACAGCGGCAACTTTCGCGTGCGTGCAAAAGAGACATAAAAGCGAACTTTCAAACTTTGTGCGACGGGCGTGCAAGCGAGAGTTCCGTTGCTCACTTTAACATGAGCATAACATTTTTACTCAATAACAATAACATTTTCTGTTAAGACATTTTCTGGTATCACAGCGAAACACATTGTCTAACACTGTTATTGGGCGGCATATTTTGAAATGAGATAATAGAGAATATATATTGTTCAAGACTTCCACTCCACATTTAATCCAAATGGGCAAATTAAATAAAATTTGTTTGTATGGTTCCAGTAATTTTGAATTTGTTGTTTGAATCGAGTTTATTAAATAAATTATAGAAAAATGCAATGACATTTTTCAAATACCTGAAGCTAAATTTGGCTTTTCTTGCGTGTTTGTATTAGGGTAATTATGTATATATATATATATATTAAATGTATTATTAAATCTGCTTTAATAGTAACAAAACTTTTCAGTATCACAAGTTATTTAAACGTTAAATTATAAATTTTAGCTCATTAAACTGTGTGTATGCATGTGTGTGTGTATGAGTGTGAGTAACCCACAGCACTTGCAACGCCCAATACCGAAAGCTTTTTGTCTGCCCACGCGCAGCAGCTTTTCATTCATAAGTTTTTTTTGCTGCTACTCTTACTACACACGTTTGCAGGCAGTGTATATGTTTGTTTGTATGTATAGCAATACACACCCATGTAGCTGTATATATAAACATGGTGCCGCTGTGGCAGTTAAAAAGGGAAATGGATGCCTGGCCGCCCACGTTGGCATATTTGCTGGCTGATTGGAATGCGTAAAATGTTTCGCCCAGCTGCCGTCGACGTTGAGGCTCTTGCTGTCTTGTACACTCACTCACACACACACACACACACACGCACAGATACATGCTTAGGCAGCGGGTGGCGTGTTGGGGGCGTTTGCACGTGTATGTGTGTGTGTGTGTGTGGAAATGAATGGCAATGGCTTGCTGGAAACGAAAACGTCGCTGTCGCTGCCGCTGCTGCTGCTGCTGTAGCCGTCGCTGTCTCAATGCTGTTGCCTGGGCCTGGCTCTTTGCGTGGGCGTTCAATCCGCTGCGCGTTATCAAAAATAAAGTGAATACAAACTTTTTGGCTATATACACACACACGCACACACATACATATACTATTTATATACGTGCATGTATATGCTGTAGCTGTGTTGTTTGTATATAACGCATTTTTGGCCAGGCCAACTGTTACTGTTGCGTGGGACGCACATTTTGCCTTCTGTAGCAAATTACAATATCCAAGTGGCTGTTTGGGCCGTTGATGACGGCGCACTTTTATGTGAGTGACGCCCACGAAACACACACACACACACACGCACACGCACACTAATGTGCGAGAGCTGCACACGCTCCACATTTGATTTACAAATTACTTGGGTCAACATAATTAACGGCCAGCCCAAATGCAAGCAGCAGCAGCCAGCGGAAGTGCCAACCAACAGCCAATTCACAATTAAAAATCAAGCAAAGAGTTGACATTTTGGTTTATTGATTCAATTGGCAGCAATTGCCCAACTTAGTATATAGCACATAGCTTTAAGCATTTGTATCAATTACAGGCACCCAGGAACAACAGCTCACACTCATCCACTCCACATCCACATCCAACAGTCATTCACAATATGCGCTCAATTCTCGCAATTAATTTGCCTCTGGCTTGACCCCAGAGTTCAAATACAGCTGCATTAACCTTCGTTAGCCCCCAACATGGTTTAATTGAGAAAAAAAAAAAAATGCTGCTGTTCAATGCTGAGCATTCAATGAAAAGTGCCCCCAAACTGAAGCCCCAAACAGCTGCTAACACTACAAAAAGCACAAAGTGGCAAAAGGCCGCCAGTTAGGAATTGATTTTGATTCCAACAGCTATAAAAATATAAAGCTAACAATTAATTGTTGCAGCTTAAAGCACATAACTAATATTAAGCTGTTACTCATACGCACTGTGTGCATAACAAAGTTTGATTCGAGTGTAACTTTTTTGTTTTTCAATCAAAAACTAAGCTGCCACTTAAGCTAGTCCTCAGGTAGCATTGCAAGTGTCTCGCCGTGTATTTAATTAAATTTATGTTATGCGCTCAAAGCGTTTTACAGCAGCAGCAGCAGCAGCAGCAGCAGCAGCGCAGCAGCAACTTGTCTTGTTCTCAGTGACGTCAAAGGGATTTTTGTGTTATTTTTGGGGCGTAGGTGTCACGAAGGCATAACACGTGTAGCTGCTGGTTGCTTGGCCAACTCACAGGCTGACTGAATGGCTGAATGATTTGCAAGCTGCGTCAGTAGCTCGCCCACTCGACATCGGTGTTAACAAGAAACAATAGACACAATAACGTGCAACACAAGCGTACAACGAACGTGTATGAAAAAGAGTTTGTAGAGCACACAGAAAACTGTTTTGTTTTCAATCAATCGACAGCTGTGAAGCTGTCCGCTGTGACGTCACCCAGAACTGCCTGCAAATTGGTCAAAAGCGTAGATCGAGCACAGCTGGGGCGCCCACCAGCATCCGCTCGCTCGCTCGTTTGGCATGAATCAGACGCGCGATACCCGTGGGCAGAGGCCGGCTACACTCTGGCCTGGTATGCTGCGGATCAGACCGGAAGTAAGCAAGTCCCGCCCCACCCCGCTGCCTATGGCGTGTCTTTCAATAAATTCTTAATGCTCGCTGCGTTGCTTTAGGTCAGTAACGTTCTATATACGATAAATGTGAACTGCCTATTAGATAGTGTTTTAATCTTTTACACAGAACTTGTTTAAAGTGTATTAAGTACTTAGCAGCCAGCCCAAAGCCGTAGCCATATCTAAAGCCTGCACAATTCCAATGAACTACAATGAAATGGAAATTTTTAGGTATTTTTCAATGCCATTGCTATGATTTGGATATTTGGCTAAAAATATGATTATTATTCTGCTGAATTTGTTGCTCATTAAAGTAACAGTCTATATATATATAAAATATATATATACGCTAATTAGCTATTAAATTGCATGAGTGTCTTTTAATTAAAAGCTGCGCAAGTCGTCGCAGCAGCGCTTTGTTCATATACTTTCTTTTTAAATTGATTAATTATTAAGTTATTGGGAATTTCTAGTGCCAACGATAAAAGTAAAAGCCTCAAGTAGGAAACAAATACTTAAGTCAAAATTATCTTGCTACATCTACAAGCGCGTATTTCTATATTTATTTGATTGATTGTTTTCCTTAGCTTATAAACAATGATATTGCTAGTGGTAATTGCGTTAGCATATAGATTAAATCCTACGCATTCACTGCTCTATCTAGCTAGCAGTCAAAGTACAGGTATTTCTTGCAGGTGAGTCAGGGCAACACCACGAATTAGTCAGCAAAGAGACAAATGTCTACGCATATGAAATCACACATAGAGTTTCCTAGAATTTTGGATTGGGGCCTGTGCTTTGTCTTAACAAGTAAATTAGGCAATTGTTTTTTTTTTTTTTGGCGCGCCTATGGACGCACCTCCTTGACCTTGTGTGTAGCGCTCCTTTGAGTGTGTGTGTGTGTAGGCTGCACTTTGATGTTGCTAGGTCGCGTAATTTTCACCGCAGGCTTTACCTAATTTTCAATTTTCTCAAAGGACGCCTGCACAACTTGGTCCTGGCCCACGCCTTTTTGCCTGGCTGTGTATTTTCAGCTATCCTCTGGGTTACTCCAAAGTGTGGAAAGCGCCAGTGCGTGGGCTGCGCATAGATTTTTGCTAAATTGAGCGAGAGCTGTGCAGTGTGAGAGCTGGGGGAAGCGCCTTGGGGCTGTCTTTGGTTCGCCTTTGCGTGGGATTTTCATTCATGAAAATTTTGCTGTTTCGAGTTGCACTTTCGCAGCTGTCGTCGGCGCCGACGTCGCTGTCGCACATGTTTGTATGTATGTATGTATGTGTAAGCCTGGGAATCAAGTTCACATTGGCGCTCACTCGGGGCTCCCACTTTACTGTTAGTTGGCCAAGCGCCTGCGCAGTAATGCACAGTTTTTTTTTTTTTTGATTTGGGGGTCGGTCTGCCGCTTGGGGCAGCTTTTGGAGAAATTTTTGCACGCGCATAGGCATATCCTTGAAATATTTCTACTTGTTGTTGTGCTCGTTCTTCGTTGTTGTTGGCTGCTGTTTGCAAATATCAGGGTCACGGTTATAAATTTAAACACTCGCTTGGTCTCCAAAAACGACCCTGCTGTCGTGCTTATATACTTATGTATGTATGTATATGTGTGTGTATGCGTGCGTGTGTGTGTGTGTAAGCTTTCAACTTCATTGATGAGTTGGGTGAAATGCTTACCACAATTATTCCTTCTCACCACACCCCATTTTGCTTGAAGGCTGAAGCCAACCTCGCTTAACATTCGCCTAGTTGAGCTTACAGTGTACATGTTCACTAATTTCTCCACTACTCCAACATCTCCCTCTCCCACACCTACTAAGCTGCTCCAATGGATTCACATTCATAAGAAATACACATGCACACACACACACACACACACAGCAAATATCAATGAACTTTTAAGCAAGCCGCTGAGCGTGTGTATTGGTGAGAGCGTATTAATAAGCCAACTAAATTAGCAAATGGTCATCGTAAAATTAATAACAATGCAAATTATTACTCATATGTTAAAGCAAAATTAACGTCTGCATAACAACATACATATTTAAAATAAGTAATACGCCTTTTTTAAATTCATCCATTTGCTGTTGAACAGGTTTAACAGCTGCCTAACATGCTTGTGGCGGTCGGTAACAGCAACATAGTCAGTGCTGCCATGTTAGCGCTATTTTAGCTAGGCCCAGCCAGTCCACTAATGTTTGAATTTGCTTACAACCAGCAAATTTGGTATTGTTTTTATTTGCATCTGTATTATTTTCCTCACAGTAATTTGGATTTTTATAGCTCTATAAGTACAATACATAATTTATATACAAGCATATTACAATTTGTGGAAACTCCTATTTACGTTGTAGAAATTAAACAATCTGTATGGCAAAATACTTTTGAATTTTCTATGGATTACTTTTATACATAACTGACTTGATCTATATAGCTTTGAAAGCTTACAGATAGAGCTAACTACCATAAATAATTTGGAAATTTTACTTTGAGAAATAAAACAAAGCAAATGTTGTATGCCAAAATAATATTTATTTTATTTTCAGCGTTTTTTTTAATTTTAGCTATTTGCCAAGCTTAGCGGTTTTCTGGCCAGCACGGCATGCACTTAACAGCGCTGTTAGCAGAAATATCTTTATCTAAAAAATTCTTCACGCTTAACATTACTGTTAATTTTGCTGTTGAACGGACAGGTTGTGTCGGTTTTTAGTGCGGGTGTTTTCAAAATTATAAACAATAAGAAACGGCGAACGCGCGGCAGCAACAAATATAACAACAATATAGCAAAACATTTTATAAATATTAACGCATCGCAGCGGCTTGTAAAAAATCGGTAAATCGGTAATTGAATAAAAAAAAACTCCGTTCGCAGCAGCAGTGATCTATTATTGCTGTTAACTGAATAATTTATGAAAAGTAATCTTGTTAACTTGAACTAAGCCACACAGTGAGCGTGAGCGTGTTAAAGCTTATAACGTTTAAGTGCAGCGATTTATAAAATTAAACAACATTTATGCTTATAAATTGAGTTTAAGGCTCAGCTCAGCTCATTGTGTTACATCTGTAATAGCGATACATACATTTGTACATACACATGCCAACAAACACACACACACATACACATACTGAAGCATAGCATGCACATACAGCATACAAATACATACATACGGCAGTGATTTGGCGGGCGCTGGTGTGCGTGTGTGAATGTGAATGTGAGCCTACAACAAAACAAGAAACCAAGAAACGAAGAAGAATTGGAGTGTGAAACATAAACACGAAAGAAAAACACAGTGCGTAGTCAAATAAAACGTAACTATTGCCAAAAAATAAACAACAATTTCAATTTAAAGCAAATGCCAATAAACAAATGCAGTAATAGACCGAGCGAAAAGTTTGTTTTAAATAATTTTCCATACTAAAAAAGAAAAACACAACACAGCCCACAACACAAATATTGTTGCTTTTTTAGCTGTGTGCGCGCGTACGTGTGTGTGTGTGTTCGTGTGTGCGTGTGAATGAGAAGCACAACACAAAAAGGAAAGCAGAAGCACTCGTCGCAGCAGAAATACACAAAATAAAAGAAAAAAAATGTGCGCCAGCCAAAGGCAACAACAACAGCAGCAGCAGATGATGTAAACTTATTGCTGTAAGCAGAGCGGCTTTAATAGAAACTAAAACTTCAAAAAAAACAAAAAATAAAAACCAAAAACTTTAATTTTGAGAGTGAGAGTGAGAGTGAGAGTGTGCAGAAAGCTTTTTCAAAATGCCGGAAACGGAGTACGAGTGTTGCAACAAAGAGTGGCTGCAATCGAAGCTTAGAGCCAGCTACGATGCCGAGGAGCTGATCATACTCGATTGTCGTGGCTCCCATGAGTATAGCGAATCGCATATACGCAGTGCCGTTAACTTTAGCATACCCAGCATAATGCTGCGACGTCTGGCTGCGGGTAAAATTGATTTGGCCAGCACGATCAAATCGCCGGAGCTGAAGGAGCGCATTGAGAAATGCTACAGTCTCAGTTTGTTTATACTCTACAATGATGTGGGCGTGCTGCAGGAGCAGCAGCCAGAGCAGCAGCAGCAGCAGCAGCAGCAGCAACAGGACATGGCCATGGCTATGTTTGGCAATGGCAATGACGCTATTAATGCCATTAGTGTACTGCATCGTCGTCTCAAGCAGGATGGCTGCCGTGTAGTTTCGCTGCAAGGTAAGTTTGTTTTATTTTATTGTCGCAACTCTACGATTTGCCCTCGCCTGCATATGCGGTTATTATTATTAATAGTCCCCAGTGCAAAAATAAATGTGTAATTATGTTTATAATCAAGCCTAAGAGGCTATAGCCTGGCCACGGCTATAAATACGCACTCACATGTCTCAGTCGACGCTGACGTTGACGTCGCAGCAGCTGTAGCAGCAGCAGCAGCGTCTAACGTAAGGTGTTGCCTTGTATGTGTTTGTGACGCTGATAAGCGTTAGCCGGCTCTATGAATAGACAAGACAGACAGACAGACAGACACATCTAGCGTTATAGACAGACAAACAAAGAGATCTGCTATATATGCATATATAAAGTAATCTCTGTAAAGAACTTAGAGCAGCAGGAACACTTTTGCGACGTCCCATAATTCATTTGACGCTTTGAACTTGTTTGGGTTGCAAAATGTATTTTTAAATGTTTGCCAATTGATAAGCAGGCAAAGTTTGCTAAATATGATGAAATATTAAAATGTAAATCAAAAATAATGTGCAAGAGATTAGCGTTGAATTAATTACTGAACTCAAATGCAATTGATTTGATTTCATTTCTTTCTTTCTTCAAGTGTAGGTTGCTATATCTATTTTGAAGGAATAATATAATTATTATCTACGACTGCCACAGAGCTGCTGTCTGTCCCTTTCGCTGGCTTCTCCATATATTTATTTATTTTTATCACTTCAATTTCCGTTCGCTTACAAGCGTAGCAAATACCCCGTTGCCCCCCAACATGCTTTCCGCTTTGGCTGCTGTCACGACCGAGCCCGCCCCCTACCCACCACCCCCACCCCACCAGCAGCTAAAGCAGGCTTGACATACGCACGTTTCATTTCGTTGTGTTAATATCCAGCAAATTGACAATAGAACGTCAACAACTGGACCGGGTCTATCGCCCGTTCTACTGCCCCCCACTGTTCTTTGCTTTTGTGTGTGTGTGTTTGCTCAACTCATCTGCATTTTTTTTTTAATTTTACAAATTAACGTAACATAAGCTTGCCACGAAAATCAGTGACGTCAGTGCCTTGTGGCAACAACTGTTAACTGTTAATTTTGAAGCTACCTGTAGTCCAAGCAGCATACACAGGTAATTAGTTAAGGCTCACACAAAGGGACAGACGAAATAATTTTATGACTGGAAATTCCCTGCTGTGTGTGTAGAGCGAGATAGCAATAGACTTAGCCTGCTGGACATACATATGTATGGATATATGTTTTCTTTTATATTTTTTGCGTGAAATTTCTGGCACCTTGTGTAAGTCATAAAAAGGATTCTGGACTCAAGTGGTACGCTCGTTCGGCTATTGTTGCAAATCGGTTTTTCTTAATGATGTCCGAAACGTAAATCGGCCTGGTCTGGTCCACTTGAATGGCGGTCATAAAAGGTGCAGGCAAAAGAGAGAGAGAGAGAGAGAGAGCGACTGACTGGCATTCATTCTTATGAATCGCTCGCTTGCCTTACATTTCATTTTGTTTTTTTGTATTTTAGGTGTTTTTATTTTTACTTTTTTTTTTTTTTGTAGTACCTAAAGTATTTACTGTTGTTTCGAGATAAGCGAACGCATTCCCGTATCCCGTTTTGCTTTTCATATTCCCCATACTATTTCCAAATTCGCCCCCATACCTTGCCCTGCTGCCAGAGCTGCCACTTGGCCCAGTTTAGTGCTTTATATGTGGGGAACGACTTATCTTATCGGCTGACTGGGCTGTGCTGTGCTGAGTTGAGTGAATGCCTAGCGTCGCGCAATCCGTTCCATTCTTTTATTATTATTACATATATATGATTATTTATTTGCTTTCGCAAAATGCTAATGGCAAATAAATAATGCCCAGCCAAGCAACCAACGCACAATTCAATAAAGTTTAAGTTGGCACACAATTCATTTTGTTGCAATTAGCGACAATTGTTTGCAACATTTTCTGCCAATTAGCCTTGAAACTCAATCAAGTCAGCCAATTATAACTGGTTGCTATCCTTTTTGCTGCAGGACAATTGGGGTGGCAGCAGCATAATTCTATTAAGCTTGCCACATGCACAAAGCGCAGTTGCTGCAAGCTGCTGCGAAATTCGTTTTAATTAAATGCCACTTTGTATGCATTTCTCAGAATTAAAACAATTAAGAAAGAGGGCAAGTGCCATAGTTACAAAGAGACAGAGAGAGAGAGAGAGAGAGAGCGAGAGAGAGTGTGTGTGTGTGGGAGGGGCAGTTCGCGTTCGCTTGTATGTGTGGGAGAGTTAAGTCGCATAAACTAAGCATTTCCGTTGCACAAAATATTTAATTGAATTAGTTTTAGCAAAGTTTCAAACCCAGCAGCAAAGCCATACCTACAACATGATCAACTCGTCGCTCTCTTGCGCTCTTGCGCGCTCTCTCTTGCTCTTTGGTCTGCTGGCCCTAGCAAAGTCAACGAACGCTGCGTTGCGGTCGACGCTGACTGCGCGGCGTCGCCACTTTTATTGGGGAGTTGGAAGTTGTGAGTTAAAATTATAGACAGAGCCCCCGATGTCGAAGAACTTGTCTGGCAGATATTCTTGCTGTATGTTTTTTTTATTATTTTCATTTTACGCTCTTCTGCTTGTTGTTGTTATTTTATAGCGAGGCGGATACAAAGCTGCAGCACTGTTCAATGAGGTGTCGTCCGCTCTGCCTTGGAACGATGTCTGGCGGCATCGTTCGACCCTTTTATAGAAATTGAACTCTCGGGCAACTGTGGCGGCGTCGGTGGCGGCGGCGACGGCGGCTGCTGCGCATGCGCAAGCAGCACAAACTGGCGACGCCGTCGTCACCATAAAAAACAACTTTGTGGTATGCATTTCCACGCGTCTTTTGCTGCAACGTTGTCTAGCTGCAGCTCTCTATGTATGTGTATGTGTGTGTGTGTGTGTGTGTTCATCCCATGGCATTTTCCCAACTAGCTGCGCTTTATTTTTCTTTCTCCTCTACATATTTGTCGACTTGCGATGAGAGTTGTTTGCCTCATTTGCGCGCTGCCTGCAACCAACTTGCTTTAATTTTGTTTTTGGGCCTAAACAATTTTCACAAGTTTTCAACGCTTTCCACACACACACACACACACAACACGTGGCACAGCTACAAATGCAGCTAAAGTTTCTACGCTAGCGACTGAAGCTGTGTCCAAGGCCGCGCCGCGCCGCTTGCCTCATTACAATTTGATGATAATTCATCAGCCAGCAGTACAAGCGACCCCCTGCCCCCCTCTGCCCCTCTGTGTCTGCCACTGCTTGCTTAACATGCAACTGCAACTGGTCTGCCTTCACCGAAAAAATCTCAAAGCTGCCAGCGTAGCAGACGCTGAGGTTTTTTATATTTTTGGCTTGCAAGTTGTTGGCCAAATTTGTTGCGCACAGTGGTGCGCGCACAGTGTGTCCAACCCACTGTTTGTAGCTTTAAATTTTTCGACACCAACTGCCCACATGGCCAAATGGACGTGGCACAGACAAACAGCAAACGGCTACGTTGGCGTCTCATAAAGCAATCACACACACACACACACACGCTTATGGTTGTTTAATTTCATTGAGGGAGACACACACACCGGCAAAGCATTTGACCACGTTTTGGAGCCCGGCTCTCGGCTTGTGGGTTATACCCACAGCCTACGGCTCTCGCATTTGACAAGAGACAAACATTTTTCGTAGACGTTACGGATTTGGGTCAAAGTGTGTGTGGGTTTTAATTAACGGCGAGGCGACCCACACAGCCCCAGCGCAGCCAGCACCTGTTAAAGCAGAGGTTGTAACTCAGCGAGCGAGCGAGACAGCACGATGTGCATAACTAAATATTTGCAATAATTGTTGGCAACAGTGGGAGTCGCGAATTCAAACTTCCGGTCATAGGCAGGCGCGGGCGGCGGGTTTGCATACCTCAGCGTCGCTCACATGACTTCAGCGGAAGTTTCAGCTGTGAGTCAAAGATTCAACATAAATACAAGAGCGTCAGCGCTCTGCTCTCTCCTCTCTCTCTCTCCACTCTGCTTCGCCTACATTGTGCGCACACTTTAAGCAAGTTGTCTGCCTTGGCGGGGGAGCTGAACGCGCAAATTGTTGTATTCTTGGAATTAGCAGCAGAAATAGCAACAACAACAAACAGAGCGACAAAGCAACAAAAAAATAAAGGAAGAGACGCAGGCAGACAACGCGATTGAAATGCTGCTGCTGCTGCTGCTTCTTGTTTTCTTTTGCTTTTAAGGGGGCGCATCAAAAATGAAATGGAGCCAAAACCGTTGCGCCGACGTCGCTGTCGACGCTAGCGTTGCGCTCGCATGCATAAATCTACAGTAATAGCAACAACAACAACGCATTTCATCAAAGTGCAAATTAGCAGGCGGATGCCCAAACGAGACGCAAACTGCAGTCAGCGTAAATACAAACGATGCTCACTGTTCACTTGCGTATGTGTGTGTGTGTGTGTGTGTGTTTGGTTCGTGTCTGCGCTTAAGTCATGCATTACTTTTTCCATGCGTAAGTAATGTGAGATTTTAGTTTAGTTAGCGCTGAACTTTGACATACACTTTTACTGTCTCTCTCTCTCTCTCTCTCTCTCTCTCTTTCTATTACTCGCACGCCTGCTGTGCTGATTTTCATAGCAGGCAGCTTTAAATTGCGCTTACTTTAGTTTGACTAAGTAAATTAAACAATAAATTGCAAAATTCATTTGTATTGCATAAACTGAAAGCAGCTGGCCCATGGCGTCCTTGCAGATATCCTTTACTGCTGCTGCACATTCGTTTTACAATTCATGCGCTCATCTTTTCAGCATGCAATATTTATAAATGCCAGTGGACAAGAGCTCACTCCACTCCCCAGCAACTTGTTGTTGTTGTCTTGGGGCTTTTGCCATTTCATTCCCAAATGAAATTCTGAGCACGTTGCTCAATGGCGTCGCATTCTGAGTAACTGCTGCTTAAGCAGAAGTTCAGCAGGAGTGGGCTACTGTATGTGGAACGGAGCTGGGATTGTTATTTGTTATTCTTGCCCTTTGTTAAGGCGATTGGCTGGTCAAGCTTTAGCGACTGCCCAATGCGCTGCCTGCCACACGTTGCATGTGGCAAGCATAGAGCATTTGGTAGTCGTTGCTGTTGCATGCAACATAAGCTGCTTCGATTTTTATGCAGCGCGTGGAGCTCGCTTTGCAACGGAAGTGGCCGAGAGTCCGCACAGAAAATCAATAAATCTGAAATAAAATGCGACTTTAACTTTCTGGCTCGCTCTCTCTCTCTCTCTTTCTCTGGCTTGTTGGTGGGTGTTGCAGCACTTGTTGCATGCTACTAAGTTGAAAGCTAACTGTAATTAGTAAGCGAGCGCAACAGGAAACTCTCTGCACATTAAACTTGACCCCAATTTGGCATGAAAAGCTGCCCGAAAACCCCCAAACCAGGCACAAAAGTAACAGATACATTTACATAGATACATTGCTACACAGCTGCAGATACAAAGCGAATTTTCAATTAGCTGCAAAGCCCCAGCCTGGCAGCGATGTTGCCAAACTTCACTGCCTACATATAATTGCGTTTTTGCTCTCGACAAAATTATACTACATAATTAATTAATAATATGCGGTAGCTTTTTCACCCTCAAACGCTCCCAAAAGCAGCGTAGCTAAGCTTTGTACGCTATTTTTAGCTCAGGACCTCTCCAGCCCAAGCTAACTGCTGATTTTGGCATGGGTCTTGCTTTCTCGTCGCTGCGCGTCTCGTCTCGTCTCTTTTTGGTTTGGCCCCAAAAATAGAGTACAGGGGTCGCTTCACTTTGCTTATTTACATTTTGATTGATTGGCTTAGGCAGTTTGACATTTTGCCAAGACAGCAGCCCTGTGTGCCTCACTTCAGCCCCGGAAGCAATGAAATTCGTTGCGTTTGCTTTAAATGAACTTTTGCGTACCGCTTAACACACATTAAGTCAATCATTAGTCTTAAGCGTCTCTGCGGACCTGTTTATGGCCAAAAAATAGTTATACAGGTTTTTATTTATTTATTTGTTGGTTAATTGTTGAGCAGCTGCCAAATGTTTAAAAATAGCTTAAAGGGAAATTCAAATGAAGGCAAGCAAACAGATTGACCCACTCGTTGGTTTTACTCGCTATTGTTAAAGCAAGTAACGTTGCTTTGTAAATTGAAAATAGCTTGAAGGGAAATTCTGATTGACAAGCTGTGCTGAGGCACATTCGTTATACTTACTCGCTAAAGTTAAAGCACATAACTTTCTTAAATTGGAAATTGCTTAAAGGGAAATTTAGTTACTTTTACTCACTATAGTTAAACACGTGTGTAGCAAACAATTATGATCAAAGCTTAAAAGTAACTTTGTTTATTAAAAAGTTGGACACAGAGGAATTCCAAGTCTCGTTACTTTTACTCGCTATAGCTAAAAGCATGCCCAAACCTACTTTGTTTATTTGTAGGTTGATGATAGTAGGGAAATTCAAATGAAGACAGATTGAAAAGCTTTGCTCAGGTCTACTCGTTACTTTTACTCGCTATGGTTGCAAAGTCTTTGCAGCACACATTTTTTTACTGCGGACTGATTAACTAGCTAAAATGCGGAAGCCGCGCTGCAATAACAAAACACACACATACACACAGAGAGAAATGATGTCGTGCGTCCGCTCTATTGCTATCTCGCTCTAGCTGTTACGCTTTAGCTTTGCAAATTGCATCAAATTGACTGAAAATGTGGCAACGACGAATTCAATTGAATGCATGAATGGAATGAAAATGGCATGAAAGACTCTCTCGCGTTGACTTGCGGGTCATGAATGTTATTTTATTTCATTTCATTTCATTTGGAGTACAGTTCATTTGTTATTTGTTTTTACTTTGCTTCTCATTTTCAATGCAAATTCATTGTGTGTGTGTGTGTGTGTGTGTGTTGGCTGAACAAATAGTTGCGTGTTCAAAGCTTCACCTCTGGAACGCGCGCTGTCTCGCTCACACACACACTAATACATTTAAACATTTTGTATGCATAGTTTTCTTTCATGCCATGTGGCGCAATTCATTCATAAAAAGCAATTGGCGTTTTGGGTGCCGCCGCCGCCGCCGACTTTGAAGTAGAAAACAAAACTCTTTCTTTCATTTTTTTATTCGCAACACAAACACACACAAACACACATGCATATATAAAGTGCAGCCAGGCAGCGCAGTCAGCAGCATTCAAAGCTGTTTGCCGGTTCTAGTTCTATGCTCTGAGCTCAGCTCTCAAACTCAAAACGCAGCGCGCTGCGCTCGCTCTCTTTGCTTCGCTCTTGCTCTTCTTCAACATAATATATGTGTGTATGTATTTGTGCGCGGGCGTTGGTTTATTTAGAATTCTTTTTTCTTTTCTGTTACTTTGTTGTTGTTGCTGCCCATACACAATTCCAAGCTAACGTTCATTTTTGGTTTTATGACTGTAGGTGTTTTTTTTCGGAGGCTGTGTGTGTGTGTGTGTGCTTGTTCTTCTTGTTATTGTTATTGTTGCTGGCGTGGGCAGCAGCTGCTGCTGCTGCTGCTGCTGCTGTAACTGCGACGCCGTTACGTCAAGTGCTGCAAGCTTCATGGCACAGTGGGACAAGTTGTGCAATTTCAACAAGTTTTGTGTTTGCGGCCATGCAATTAAGCAGCTAATTTAATGCCTAATATTTGCATATATATGAGCTAACACAGTCTGCAGCACAGGTGCAAATGCATAGAAATAAATCACTAAAAAATAGCGGAAATTCCAAACTATACCTAAAAAATTTCAAAATGTTAGATACAACTTTATAAAGTCACTAAAAAATACACAAATTGTTTTAATTTTGATAGCTTCATACATTAATTGAATCATAGCAATAAAAAAAGTACCCGAATTAATCTTTTGACTATGCAAACCCAATAATTCTTAAAAATTACATTAGTTTTGCTTTATTTGAAACTGCAAATGATTTAATCATTTCATTTCAAGCTTTTATTGATAACAAAAAATACTAAGAAATATTTTTCGCTTTAACTAGAAATTTCCGATTTTTACAATAGCAGCAGCGATGAGTACTATAAATATGCATATATATAACGCCTTATGTATACATAACTGAACTGTTGGTGTATATAGTACGGCTGGCTGGCATGTTTCATGAATGAAAAGACAGACAGCAGCAACCACAGCGATGTTGCTGCCGCTGCTGCTGCTGATGACGAAGGCGACGACAACATTTGCCTGCAGTTCAATGCTATTTGTCAATGAGTCAGTTCAGTGATACAAGCGTCAAGGGGGCTGAGGCGCTGCTGCTAGCTGTTTGCTTAAGAAAACAAACTCACACACATGTATTACGAAAAATAAAGCATGCATGCGTATTGGTAAATAAAAAAATAATAAAGCAAGCAAGTCAGTTCGACATGGCCCCATTTTGTTTACAAACGCCCCAAATTTTCCAGTAATGCCTGCGCTTATTTTGGTAGCTCCAACAGCTAGAGAAAAATTTGTGTGCAGACGGGAAAAATGTATAAATGGGTGCCACTTCCGGTTTGCAAGTTGTGGCAAACATTAAATGCAAGCAACGCTGCATATTAATTTCCTGGCCAAAAAGGATGCCCGCGTTGACATTTAAAGTTGACGCGCTTGCTTGATTGATTATAACATTGATTGATTGATGTGCCGCCGCCGCCGAACGAGCCACTGTTGCGTATACGCAACGCCTGCCGCTTAGGCTTTGCTGTAATTACGACGCCTTGTTTGACCTTTTGCAAAGTTGTGCTGCAAGTTTGTGTGGTCTAGTGTGATCAATTTAAGTTTTTGAAAAGTGTAATTAGCTTTTTAGTTTTAAAGGTCGTGCTTATCACACAACGCCCACAAGCCCCATTCATGCTATATAATATATATGTATATAGCAAACTGCTGCTGTTAACGTTTATCAAGCTGCCGCTTGTACCTGTTTCTATCAGCATCAGCACACCTTATAAAGCATACATATACACATATATAACAGACAGACTGTGTGTGTGTGTGTGTGTGTTTTTTATTGTCGCTCATTCTCTGTATTGTTTCATTGATGAGTTCACACACAATGACGAACGAGTGTGGAAACGACCTTCAAAACGTGAAAAATTGTAAACTTGAAATACACACACAAAACAAAAAATGACTAAAATAATAACATTAACAATTTGTAAGCGCTGAGCGAGCGAGCTGAACAGCGAAACTAAAATACGCATACATATTGTCTACTTATTGTCATTTGTCTATTTTCAATTTCAAAACCGGATTTCTAAGCCAATGCTTACAACTCCAACGCCACAGCAAATCCGCAGCCACCTGGTTGTCTGCTCCAAGCTCCAAGCTCCACGCATAAGCGAGACACCCACCAGTTTCTCAGTTTGCCACACACTCAAAACTTCAGCCAGCGCCCACATTTACACACACACATACATACATACATTTATTTATTTGTATGTATGCGTGTGTGTGCTTGTCATGCTAAGCACAAAATTTTGATTATTTATTTATTATGGCAATAACAACAAAAGGCGAAATAACATTATAAATAATACATGCAAGTTTTTACAACTGACAAAATAACAAGTCGGCGGCTGTGCAAGCGAGATAGCTATAGGTCGCTTCCATTCATTGTTTTGCGCTTTATTATATTTTATTATTTGTTTGTTTATAATATTTATTTTACTTTTATTGCATGTCTGTGTATTTGTTTGCTTGCTTATCTAGCGCTGTTTGTATGTGTGTGAGAGTAAGCAAAGCTAATAACAGAAGTCTGTTAACTGGCAGGCAGCAAACAAAAGTAACAGCAGCAGCAGCATAACATAACAGCGGCTATGCAATTGCATTAAGAGCAACAGCACGTTAACAGCAGCATGCTGTTTGCTTAACAGAGGCAATAACAGTATTAACAGCGCTAGCAGCTTGCACATTAACAGCTGCTTAACAGCGGCTTGTCATTGCATTTACTGCATTAACAGCAGCAGCTGCTGCAGCTATGTTAACTGCTTAACAGCAGCATGTAACCCACTTAACATAAACTTTAAATAGCAGCTGCTATCATTTCTCAACTCAAGTCAATTATACCCTTTTAAACATTTTGTTTATAGCCCATAAAAACGTGAGGCAAAGTAACTTTTAGCTTACTCGAGATAAGTATAGAAAATAGATACACACACACACCCAAGACTATTCATTCACATTTGCTCAGTTGCTTGGGCGCTGTCTTTTGCCAGCGGATATGACGTAGGCTCAAAGCTGTTGCCGCATAAACAGTTAGAAAGACTTTGGCTCTCTCTCTCTCTCTCGCATTTGTTTGCTGTACTTTGTATTGGCACACACTTGTAACTATATTAGCCCCTTGGGTTAATTAATTTTTCTCGCTCCTCATCCCATGCAAATGACGCACAACACACACGCTGCACTTTAAACAGCGTGCGCCCATTTGGCTTTAAGTGGAGCGTCCATCCGCCGCTGAAGCGCAGCAGCGGGCACGTACTCATGCCCAGGCCTGCTACCGACTCCCATTGAGCTTAAACCGGAAGCGTAGCACGCGCAAAATATGCCAAACAAAAGCTAAAGAAATACAATCAACAATTGAAAATCAAATAAATTTTCTATTTATACAACAGCAACAACAACAAATTTCTATTGTCAGCACATACAATGAATGCGTAGCATAATTTATGTGCCAAGCACATAGATATTTTAATGAGTTTTAGATTATTTAATGGTCAGAACGTAAAGTACGAATTTTTGCAGTTGCAAGCGAATTATGTTGCGCATACGCGCTGTTAGCCCTTGATTTTGCTGCTCGATTTAAATGCGAAATCGCATTTATTATGCGCCAAGTAGGAAATTGTAAGCTTCCGTTTTGTGTTATGACAATTCGCAGTCACAGCAGTCCACATCATCAACAAAATTGAGTGAGAGCGCGCTTAGGTAAATTTAGAAACAGCCCATAATGTTGAGTCATGATTTTCCAGCGAGAATTTCTTATATGGCAGCCACTTCCGCTACTAATTGAAGTGGGAACGCTTTTCTTTTTATGAATGAAGCAGCTACGCACGCTTCAGCAAGCGTTGTGGGCGTGGCTGAGCGGTGTTCTCTTACGCGGCTACACTTGGCGAAGCATAACATAAAAAAAAGAGTTGACTTGAGTTACTTTATATTAAATAACAAACTTTTCTTGCTTTGCAGATGGTTTTTCCAGTTTTCGTCAAGCATTTCCGGAATGGTGCGAAGATGATAATCAAGCACACACTAAAGAAATGGAATCTAGTCGCAATGCACAGGCCGATCAGCTTATGGGTCTAAGGTAAGTTTATATAGCTCAAACCTATAAATGAATTAATTAATTATGTTTGGCAGATCGCTGCGCATCTCTACGCCACATTCCGATTCGGCTTGCAGCAGCTCCGCCGAGTCCTCGGACTGTGAGAGCACCACACATCATCATCATCATCATCATCATCATAGTTTCAATGAGGCGCCCGTGGAGATTATACCGCATCTATTCCTAGGCAATGCCACGCACAGCTGCGACTCGAATGCTTTGCAAAAATACAATATTAAGGTAAGTTATACACACAATAAACAATTCAATTGTTGCTTACATATTTTTCTATGTCCTCAGTACGTTTTGAATGTCACACCAGATTTGCCAAATGAGTTTGAAAACTTGGGCATTATCAAGTATCTGCAAATACCCATTACCGATCACTATTCCCAGGATCTGGCCATGCATTTTCCAGCTGCCATACACTTTATAGGTAAGCGCCACAAGACAGACACAAAGCTAAGCACTCATATTTTTAACGCTTTTGTCTTTCTTCTGTAGAGGAAGCGCGCTCTGCAAATTCGGCAGTGCTGGTCCACTGCCTGGCGGGCGTTTCACGCTCCGTGACGGTGACGCTCGCCTATTTGATGCACACGCGTGCGCTCAGCCTGAACGACGCTTTCATGCTGGTGCGCTCCCGCAAACCGGATGTGTCGCCCAACTTCCACTTTATGCAGCAGCTACAGTCCTTTGAGTCCCAGCTGCGGCTTAGTCCCTGCGCTGGCCAGGCCATGGACGAAAGCGGCAGCGACGCCGGCTGCTCATCGGCCAATCAAAGTTTGGTTGCCGCTCGCTGCGGTCGCGGCTCTAAATTCTCTTGCAATTGCATTGCCGCCGATTGCAAGTGCATGCAAACTGGCGGATTTATTGCTGCGCATTTGGCCAAGGCAACGGGCGTCTCACCCGATTCGGGCATTGAATTCGACCGCTGGACACCATCCTCGGATACGGGGCTTAAATGAGATCAGCTTGTGGGTAAGAGTTTCGTGCTGCCGCCCAGTCTATGTCAGGATCTAACAACAGCCTGCAGCAGTGGCTCTCCGCCGCCCAATGGCTCCGACAATATATCGCCGGCAAGCACCACCAGCAGCTCCACCTCCACTACGACCACAGCCGAGGCAGTCTCTGTGGTTGAGGTGGTCTTGGCCAATGCTGTCGAAGCCATGGCCGAGGAGACGCAGCTCTAAACTCTTATGCCCAAGTTTGGAACTCACACACACACACACACACATATATAAATATATATAAAACATAATATTAAACTACTTATACATATAAATTGTAGTTAATTTGTTAAGTCTAACACAGAAATGAGAAAAATTGTTTAAATGATTTGTAAACGCAGCAAATTTTAACCTTATTCACACACAATTGCGCATAAATATGCATAAATTTATTTATATAAATTTACATGTTTGTAATTAAACTTAAGCCAAGTCAACAGAATTATAAAAACGCAAACATAATGTTGAAAAATTTATAAAATACAATATCTTGTTATTAAAGAAAAACGAAAAAAACTAAAGTTTCAACTTAAACCATTTTATAGCATATAGTGATTTTTTTGATTTTACTAAAAACAGCATTCATTAAAAAAATACTTTAATTAAGTTATATGTATAATTGTTATATACATGAAAACCAATTGCATATGCTATTATCTAAATATATATATTAAAAAATAATGAACGTGAAGTCATATAAAGAATATTAAAAAGAAAAACAAAAACAAACACAAGTTGAAGTTGAAAATATTAAACACTAAAATGATGAATAAAAAACAAAATACAAACTTTTTTGTACAAACTCCACAGCAAATAACAAACAGCAACCCAAAAATATAATAACAATTTATTGTTATTCAACTTTTTAGTGACCCAGAATATGCTTACAGTTTGTCAAGTCGTTTTTTACATATAATTGTCATAGCATCTAAGTGTTTTTAAATGACGAATGACAAATGCTAATGAAACATGAACATATTGTTGAAAGAAAGTTGCATATACTTTCCATTTATATATAGTGGAAGTCTGGCAATTGTTGGTACAAAAATTAAATCAGGTGTCTGTCAACATGGAAAACGGTTTACGAAAATATTTAACTCTTAAGCAAACACACAAATATTTTGACAACAAACAAAACAAAAAGAAGGCTGTGCGCAAAATATTAAACAAACAAAACAAAGTAACAAAACATACATATGTGGAATTCAAAGAAAATCCATTAAATTTAGTGCAAAAATGAAACGAAATGAAATGAAATTGTTAAACGAACATGGAAAACCTTAAGAGCGCCCAAACATTAAGGTAAGCTTAACGAAATATAATATGCTATTATTATTATTATTATAAATAATTAATTGCAAAACAACTTTTTTGAAATGTGAAGTTATGGCAGCTATATAACGGATTGAGTTCCTGCATTAGATGTTGGAAAATTTAAGCACATTAATAAAAAATATAATGAAATTTAGTAAAAAGCTGTGCACAGCATAAATTTTAAGCGCAAAAGCCATTTAATGTTTTCGATTGCATGTTAATAAACAATGCAAAAGATAAAACAATTTTTAAAAACACAATTATAGCAAATGTGTACCCCGCAGACAAGAAAGCGCACAAATTATGCGTGTGTGTGTATTTCTCAGTAAAAAGAGATTTAAAATTTAATTAACATTTGCCGTTCGTTAATTGTAACGAAATTCTTATTTACGCATAAAACAAATTGTGTGTAAACAACATTAATTAAATTGGAAACGAAGCTGGCTGCTTGGCAGCTTTATTTGTTGTTATGCAACGCCCCACGCCCCGCTCACTAACGTTGTGGTGGGCGTGGCCGCATATGTGTATGTAAGTTTTTTTTATTAAAACTTAACATCTGAGTGTTGAATTTTTTCCATCAATGTTTAGAATTTTGCAAACAGTGCCAACCACAAAAGGGATTATATACATTAAAATAAAATGATATACATTTAAAAATAAAAAAAATACTTACAACTTAAAGAGAAATTCATATTGTACCTTATTGTCGCAAGTTAAGCTTATTAAACAAATAAACCAAAACACAAATTGTTGTCGACAAAACTCTGCACAACAAGCTGCCCCGAACAATAAAACTAAAGTCTCCTTAAAACTAAAATATTTATAAACTTTATGATCTAACTAGTTGTGTTTTGCACATTTTGTAAACTTTACAACACAAAATTCATATAAGAAAAAAAACCAAAAAAGCGAAAAAAAAACTCTAAAAACCAAGAATGAAAATGAAATGCCCTGCAAATGTTTGCTAATTATGTTATATATACACACTTATATACGATGATATATACTATATACAAAAAAAAAAAAAAAACAACCATATACCAAAATAAAACCGTTTATGAAGCCCGCATAAAAAACACACAGCTGCTCGATTTCAATTAACAACATTTATTTTGAACGATAAGCACACGGAATTGTTTGTAAATGTAAAATTTGTTCTATGGCATTTTGGACTAGTGGCAACAAAGATTATAAATTATTGTTGTACAATACTTGAGACACATATGCAAGTTGTGAGATACTTTCTGGCTTAATAACTAATAGCTCTGCTGTTTAAACAAGGAACAATTCGTAGCTGTTGCGCTCTTTACTAAATGCCTAAGCAACTAATTGACTTATTGTCCTGTTTGAAGCCTCTGCTCTGGCTAATTCATAGTCCTTTGTTGAAGTAGACGCGCTTGGGCACATTGCCCTGCGTGCGCTGCTCCATTTGCTCATACAGCTCTGGCTCAAAGCGGCGCATTGTGGAGCTGTCCAGTCCACATTGTTGTGGAAACAGCGCGCACGCAGTGGGCACCATAAAGCACAAGCTGTAAATAAATCAGTTACTATATATAACATATATATAAATAGTACCGAAATACTTACAAGCAGCCCACCATGAGCGTTTGGAATGGCGCATTTATCCACTTGATGCGGTTGTAGACGGGCCACTTTTCCAGTCGCTGCATTATGAAGGGCAGCACCAGCATCCCAGGCGCTGCCATGGTGATTCTCGATAGCACCACCTCGCTGATGCCCTTAATGGCCGCCAGTCTGCTCTGGCCCACTACTTCGCCATCGCTGTTCTTCACATCGATGCCATTGAGTATTTCTGTTTGCCGCATAAACGGAATGTTGACACAATTGGCTGCTGCCACTGCAGCAAACGGCACAAAGCGCTGGAAGAGCGGTGGCGCTTTTCTGGACCAATAGTTCTTGCAGCCTATGGCTGCCACCAGCGCTGAGGTGGTCGCCATTGCATAGGATATGCCCAGTTGCTTTACACTTGTCGGCGAGTTGGCATTGCGATTTGTGTAGTTAACGACAGCATTGAACGATTGATTGATAAACTGCCAAAGCACTACGGCGGGCACCGTACGATAGAAGGCCAACATGCCACCCGTGATGAGCATGCCACCGGGCACCTGCAATGCAACAATTGTATTGGCAGCTTGTTAGCCACGCGACTAGCACTTGCCTGAAAGCTCATGCGACCGGCAAAGTTCTGCAGCTCGCCCGTATCCGGATGAAAGGCAGAGCTATACAACTTCATGTTGTACTTCACTTCCTGCGGCTGCAGCGACACCGGCTGCTCACCTGCGCGGCATTTGTCTATCATCTGCTTGGCCTGCAGCAGTCTATCGCTGGAGAGCAGCACAGTGCGCGGATCCGTCATCCAGGCATAGTACTGAAAGCGACCCGTAAACGTTTTGAGGTCAAACAGCGGCTTGTCCACATCGATGTGCACTGCAATGAGCGTTTAGCATTATTTCGTAGTAAGTTATGCTTAATATTTGCTACTCACCTAATTCTTGAGCCATTTTGACAGGCACCTGCTTACGTAAACTTTTTGCGTTTGCTGTTCGCTTCCTGCTGGCTTAGCCTCTATCTTGTCTTTAATTTTTTATGCGCTGCCTTTGCCGCTGCCACTTGATGATAATACACTTGAGCTATTGTTTACCTAGGGCTAAGCAGCTGTGATAAGCTGTAACCAGGTGTGCTACTTCTCACGCTGTTTTCTGTTTCCACTTTTCTTTTTGTTGCATGTAATGCAGTTCAATGCTGCAGTCTTTGGCGCTCGTCCAAATATTCAAGATATTTCACTTGTTCTTGTTGCGCTTGCGGTCGACATGCATTCGCAGCTGTGAAACGCTGAGCAACTTGCCTAAATTAGCAACTTTTGTTATAAATATGGCAAAAGCGTGTTGGCAGATTTTTTTTTTTTTTAATTGCAATGCAAAAAATTTGGAATTGCGCAGTTATCGATAAAACGCAACGGGCGCCAACTGAAATTTAAATGTGCAAACTTGTACAACTAAAAACAGCTCATTGAAGCTTAACATATTTCAAATTGCATTTTTTGCACATTACTTAAATTTTGGTTAATTTATAAAAACATTTACTTATGTTTGTTTAGGTTTGCTCAACTGCATTTGTTATGGCTCTGCGCGCAAGC
This sequence comes from Drosophila busckii, assembly GCF_011750605.1. NCBI lineage: Eukaryota > Metazoa > Arthropoda > Insecta > Diptera > Drosophilidae > Drosophila > Drosophila busckii. The sequence continues at coordinate 2,008,453 of NC_046606.1, forward strand.
AATCGATACTTTTTGCCATTCGCCTGTCAACGCGCATAACAGCGACGTGCGCCGCAGCCCTGGCGCAGTATTGTCGATTATTTTGTGTTGTTGCTGTTCTTTTCACTTTCGTTGCGCATTTTAAGCAAAATATTCGTCACAATTAAGCAATTTGCATTAATTAGCACCTGTCCAAAACGCAATGTAAGATTACTCAACCATTGGAACAACTGGCAACAGCGAAATGCAGTCAAGTTGCAGCATCAGCAGTAGCAACAGATAATAAAAGCAGCGCGACGCGCAGTGGGAAAGGAGGAAGTAGCTGCAAACCGGAAAAACTACCAAGGACACATTGCAGTTCAACGTACTCAATGCGTCAATTGCTGCTATTGCTATCGCTAGCGCTGCTGGGCAGCCTGGAGACAGCAACAGGCGCCAATGTGCTGGCCGTGCTGCCCAGCGTATGGCGCTCCCACTATTTATTCGGACGCCGGCTGCTGCAACAGCTGGTGGCAGGGCCACAGAATCATTCTGTGACGCTGATCAGTCCGCATGCCTCGCTCGACTCGGAGCTGCCCAATATACGTGAAATACGTATAGAGGATCAGGATCTAATGCAAAACTGGCTGGATATGGGCATGAGTTTTGAGGCCGAGCAAATGCATGCACAGAGCGTTATGGAGCGCTTTACGCGACTCATCTATGCGGGCACTACCAATGTGGATATGCTGCTGTCAGATGCGCAGGTGCGCAAGCTGCTTACAAGCGGAGAAAAGTTTGATTTACTCATTGTAGACCTGTTTCTCAGCGATGCGTTGCTTGGGTGAGCCATAGCCAACAGCTAAATTGAAATGAATGTTTATATGACGTGTTTAAATTGCAGCTTGGCTTATTACTATAATGTGCCCACCGTTGCAATTAGTCCCACCGGTGCCAATGCATGGCTAAACCACATGTTTGGCAATCCCCAATCATCCAACTTGGATCCCAGCAACTTTCTGCCGTTTACCGAGCGCATGAGCACACGCCAGCGCATCATAAATACGCTCATGAGCACCTTCGAGCGTTTAACCTACAAGTAAGTCAAACTGCTCTTATTATAAAGTGAACTAAGCTGATCATAATTGGCTCTTGCAGCTTTTTCTATTTGATCTCGCAGCAGTCGGTTTACTCGAATCACTTTGATCTGCTGGCACATAAGGAACTGCCGCACTATCGTGACCTGAGCAGAAATCTAAGTCTGGCACTAATCAACTCGCATCCCGCCTTGGATTATCCACGCGCCTATTTGCCAAATATGCTAGAAGTGGGTGGATTACATTTACTGGAGCAGTCACAGCTGCAAGTGCCAAATGTAGGTAGCTTAAATATCATTTTACTATGCTTAATACTAAATATCTTTGCAGCATGTGGATGCTTTTATGGCAGCAGCGCCTAGTGGCGTTATATACTTTAGTCTGGGCGCTGATGTGCAAACAGCGCAGCTACCAAGCGATAAGTTAGCTGTGCTGCTGGATGTGTTTGCGCATCTTAAGGAGTTTCACTTTCTGCTCAAATGGGAAACGGAGGAGTTTGTGCAGCAGCAGCTGCCGGAGAACATAATGCTCAGCAGCTGGTGGCCACAGCAAGCGTTGCTAGGTAAGCGCGCCAAGCTAACATAAAGTGACAGCTTTAAATTTGCATTTGTTTTGCAGCTCATCCGCAGCTGAAGCTGTTTATAAGCAGCTGTGGCCAGCTGAGCGTTTGGGAGTCCATTGCGGGTGATACGCCCATACTTGCCATACCCATACTGGCCGAGCAGCAGGTGCTGGCCAAGCGGCTGCAGCTGCAGGGCGCAGCGCTGAGCATTAGCTATGAGAGTCTCAGCTATGATGCGCTGCTGCATGGCATACGACAGCTGACGCTCAATGAGAGCTATGTGCATGAGCTGGCAGCGCTTAAGCTGCGTCTCAACATGATCAACTCGCAGGCTACAGCGCGCGCGCTGAATCACATTGAGCTTGTGCTGGAAACGGGCGGCGCGCAGTTTCTCAAATCGCATGCAAATACGCTTAACTTTTGGCGCTCCGAGGGTTTGGATGTGCTGCTTATTATAGTGCTAGGTCTGTTTACTATACTGACAGTGCCCTTTGTGGTCACCTGCTGCATTTTACGCCGCTCCTACTACAGCCAGGCAGCGCAGCAGCAGCAGCAACCCTATCGCTCTACACTCAAAGCTGTGGGTCGCATGCATAGCTATGGTGAGCCCAGCAGCTGCACTAGCGGCGCTGGTGGCGCCTCGGAGCCGCTGCGACGCACGCGCTCCGCTCAATCGTTGTCGGCGCGCTCCAGCTGCTCCAGCTTTAGCTCAACCACGCCCACAACACCCTCGACGGCATCAAGCACACCGCTGGACTTGACGCCCACATCATCGAGTGCAGTGCCAGCGCTGCAGCTTTATGTTAATCAAGGCGTTTATGCAACGCCAAAAGCATCACAGGATATCAAAGCAGGACGCGCGTTCTTATAGCCAGGCTATAAGCTATTTTATAATACACACACACACACACATATTGATTTCACAACTTACTAAATTGGCGTTTATAACTAGTCTAGATAAGATTACTGTTTACTTTCATACGTTTTAATGTCTTTTTTAACTAAAAGTGTTGGTTGCTTAACAGCAAATTATTTCAATATTATTTTTTAGGCTTATGTCTGTGCTGTCTGTTGTTGGGGGGGGTTTAAATAACAGTTATACACTTGGCTTACTTATAAATAAATAATAAAGCATATGGCAAGTCTTGCTATTGTTATTTAGTCAGTTAAGCTTGCAAATAATTCAAAAATAAGTTTGTTTATGTATCAAATCAATCATTTCAGCCAGCTGTTAAATATTCGGTAAACATCGAAGTTTATATTTGTTTAAATTGTTTATAAAAATTTCTGTGCGCCGCTGCTGTTCTTTTTTTTTGGTTTGTGTGCTATTAAAAAACAATAAATTGTTTGCTAGCTGTTGAAAACGTTAATGTGCAACATTATTTGAAGCCATTTAAGGCGCATAGCTTTGGTTAGGCAACGCTGTCACTTAATCCTGTTGTGCTTAGCTGCGCCTGCAGTTCAATTGTAAGTGCATTGTGAGTAATCAATATTTTTCGCAGCGTGTGTTGATCAATATCCAAACGGCAGTTGCCACAGGGAGCTGCTGCTGCTGCTGCCTCGTCGCATGTCAACCGCAAAAGAACAAAGTCAAGTCTTCCCAATGACAGTCCAATGCAGTGAGGCGCACATTTTGACATACCAAAGGTCTCGGGTTACCACTGGGAACACAGATCGAATACGAGTGAGGCAGAGGCGCAGCCATTAGCGCAACTGTCAACTGAGCGAGGAGTGTTCGTTTGTATGTGTGTGTGCAGCAGCTGCATCAAAGGTCCAGCGGCAGCGGTTTGTGGCGCCTTTGAAGTGCATGCTGCTGAAATTAATTGCATGCTACAACACAAAGGCTGCAACTAAAAACTAAATACTTAATGCTGTAAATCAAGCAAACATCATAACTAGAAGTTTAGCCCACAGTTGCCACTGGGAATTGCTGTCAACATGTTGCCGTTTGGCTTGTACGTCTACATCCCACTTGGCGTACTTGACTTTTGGCTCGACTAAATCCCACACATAGAAATTCATGTGCGCCCTTTGTGTGCAGTTTGAAATTTAATTACTTTTGACTTAACGTATACGCAATGTGCAAGGACAAAGTTTGGACACAACATGCAGTCTTGTTTATAATATATATATGCATAATTCAGAACACGCTTGTATAGCTTTGGTCATTGGTCAGCAAACTAAAGCAAAAATAAAGACCAAGTTTTGTATAAATTGCAAAGCGAATTTAAGCGAATTTATAAAGCAAATTCAAAGGCTATAATGCCATAACTACAACGAATTGATTTAATGCTATGGCTATATAAATCGTTTGCATTTAACACTAGTACACAGTGCTAACAAAATGTCGAAACTTTCAATTGTTTACGTGTTGCTCTTACTGTTTTTAGCGACTGAACTTTCGTCAGCTACTTTGGATGCACTTTCCAGTGCGCTTATATCGCCAGTGCTTAGAAAAGCAAAGGGTAATACAATATTTTCGCCACTGCTTCTAAGCGAGGGTCTAATGCAACTTTATATGGGCGCGGAGGGCAACACTGCAGTGGAAATAGCGAATTTGCTACAAATCAAATGCACATTGAAAGCGGCAGCAATCGAAGATTATTACAAATGGCATCGCACGCTGATTGCGCCTGCAAATGTGAACTTGAAAATGGGTAACCGCATTTACTTGGCAAGCAATGTACCCATAATGGAGGACTACGAGCATCAAGTAGCTGAAGTGTTTAATGCTACGATACAGCATGTGAACTTTGCTGACAGCGACAAGACAGTTGGCATTATAAACCGCTGGGCTAATGCATTAACTCAGGGTAAAATAACTAAGCTGCTGGACAAAACCACTGAGCAAACCAAGCTTATGCTGCTTGGTGCAATCTACTTCAAGGCCAAGTGGCAGCAACAATTCAACAAATTGCATACTAAACTACGCGCTTTTAGTATAGCGCGTCCAAATGGATTCATACGCACCAAACAAGTTGAAACTATGCAGATTAGTGCAAATTTTGCTTATCGCCGCTTACTGGATGTGGAGGCCACAGCTATTGTTATGCCCTTTGCAGCAAATCTTTCAATGGTTATACTGCTGCCTGAGAGCATCGATGGAGTGGATAGACTTTTGGAGAATTTAAGTAAAGTCGACATCGGCTCAGTTACGGAAGAGTTTGAAACTTTCATTACGCTTACATTGCCGAAATTCAAGTTTAATGTGGCAATTGATTTCATTAAAATATTAAAGAGCTTGGGCGTCAACGATTTGTTTGACATGGCAGAGTTAAGTGCAATGAGCGAGCTAACGGGTTTAAATGTGTCCAAGTTCTTGCAAAAGGCATTTATTGAAGTTAGTGAGCAAGGTGCGAAAGCGGCGGCTGTTGAAGGTAAAACGCTCATGTTTTTTATTAAAAATCATTTTTTAATGCACTGCTTACAATTTTAGCCATACAGTTTGCTCGCGGGAAAAGTCTAACTGGACCCGAAGTTAACATTGATCATCCATTTGTATTTCTAATAAAAGACGAGCAGCGAGTTTATCTTGCGGGCGTGGTAAAGGATCCTGAAGACAAAAAATAAATAAAAGCTGCAGCCAAATGTCTAAATTAAGTTTGTTTTGTTTAAATGAAATCGATAGTATCGATTGTAATGATGTTGCTGCTGCTGATCATAATGTTCGGGCTTGACTAATGCAGCTGCCGCTACGTTGACGCCCTCGCGTTTTACGCCACCTGCGTTGTAAACAGTTTGCTTGTGCCGCAGGCGTTGGTGGCATGCAGGCGTTTGATGTGCCGCCAAAGCAGCGACGCGAATGTAGCCAAACAGTTGACTGACTGGTCAGTGTCTGTGTCTGTGCCACCCGTGCGAAAATGTTGCTGTCGACTCGGCTCGCTTATCAACTGTTGTCCAAAGCTTTAGACGCTCGTTCAAATCAATTTGAAGCGCTCGCCACCACACAGAGCGAGAGAGCGCATGAGGGAGAGAGGTGAGTTGCGCCTGCGCGGCGTTTGAAAGCCACTTGCATGACCGACACATAGAGGGCGCGCGCTCTTGCTCTCTGCCGCGCTCTTCAGCTTCGCGCTCTTCGCGCTTCGCCCAGCTGTTTGTCGGCGGCTTTTTTGGCTTTGCGCCTTTGTTCTTTGCCGTGCGCATTAAATGCTTTTTATATTTATTTCTCTTTTTTTTTTTTTGCGGCTTTTATTAAATTATTATTTACTTTTATTACAAAGCGCGTTGCGCCGCATGGCAAATTGATGTGATATTTCAATTTGTTACGCTTGACATTTCGTGTTTGATGTATGTGCACATATTACGGCTATACTTGAACTTCAAAGAGCTGTGGACCAACCAACCCTTTGCTAATACGTGAAATTGGTCCGAAAATAAAACAGACAGACTGACAACTTCAAAGCAGCGCGCGCGCGCCCCTCTCTTTCCACTGTGTGTGTGTGTGTGTGTGTGGGTGTGGCAGAGGCTTATTTTAAGCCGCAGCGCAGAAAACTTGAACTGCAAGCGAATCAGTGTTTTGCTTTTATTTCTTTTTCTTTTTCATTTGTATTTGCGACGACCTTCTTAAATGAAATGTAACCCCCCCCCCCCCTGTTAGCATCATGCTGCGCAGTCACATTTTAATTGTTGTCAACCCACACAGCAATGGACAAAGGCAACGCACCCAGAGTGCCACGCCCACTCCACACAGTCGCTTGGCTCGGTTCGGCTCCACTTGGTCGGTGTACATGAAAAAGACATCAAAGCAAAAGTCTTGACAACTTGCATGCCCGTTATCTGCATCTAACAGCCGCACACACACACACACACACACACACATAGATACATATGTATGCTTGATGAGCGACCACAGGAAATGCTTGACGATTGCTGCTGGCAACACACACACACACACAGCTATATCCTGCCTGAGTTTCAAGTTTGCACTTGGCCAAACAGCAAGCTGCACGTTCATTCGTTAGCAACCAAAAATGCAGCTCAAAAATATGCAACTGCAACATGTCAGCAACTTGCAGTTAGCATTGTGTTTAATTATAGGCAGCACCAGCTCCCAACTCCAATTGCAGTTTAGAGCATTAGCTGCAGTCAGTTGCTGCAAAATTAGAGCAGTTGTCAAACAAAAGGCAAATCTACAAAGCAATGCAGCTATTTAACTAAAATTAGTGCTAAAAGGCACAGCATAGTTTATTAAAAGACTAAATTATTTAACTAAAATTAGTGCTAAAAGGCGCAGCAAACTTTATTTAAAGCAATAGCTTAGCTATGTATATATTTTCTACTACGAACTTTAATTGAAAATCGAAAAGTTTGATCAGCACTCTTAGCTTCATATTTAAATAAAAGATTGAAGCTTTTGAAACGTAAAAAGCAAAACTTTTTTCAAAGCATCTAGCAGCAACTTATTCTTAATTTAACGCAACTTTAACTTTAACGCTTTATTAAAATAAATTATTTAACTAACATTAATGTTGAAGGTTCAGAATAATTTTTAAAAGAAATAGCAGCTTGAAAATCTTTTCTACTACGCATTAGAAGTTATCTACATTTAAAAATCGAAAAGTTTGATCAGCACTTTTAGCTTTATATTTAAATGAAAGCTTGAAGCTTTAAAAATGTTTAAAAAGCAAAACTTTTTTCAAAGTTTGATGATTCGCCTGATTCATACATCTTGAATTAAAATATTTTTCCCCCAACTGAATTAAAATTGCGTGGATATTTAAGAATGCTTAAGCAACTATTTTGATATTAAAATAATTCGTTTTTTAAACTCAATTTGAATGCTTATTCTGAATTAATTCAAATTGAATGCATTCTACGAATTCTAGCAGCAAAGCGCTATAAATTTATTTTATATTTTATATACAAACTAATACCAAAGCTGCAACTTTTTAATTGAATTTAATTTTGTTTTGGCACTTTATGACTTGATTCAGCCAAAATCCAATTAGTAATGCAATTGTGCATATTACTTAATTATTATTGCGCGATTTGCTTAATCAACAGCTAAAGTCAACGCATGCGTTTGAGCCGCTGAGTTATGGCAATCAAATGAGCCACATATGTGTGGCCAGCAGCGTTGGCTAGTAAATCAAATTTTTTGGCGTGGCGTGTAAACAATGTTATAAATCAGTAAGGCGCCCCCAACAGACAGAGAGACGGACAGACAGACAGACAAGGAGCAGCAGCAAAGGCAGCGCAGCTGCAACCCACGCATAGCAACAAAGGCGCAGACAAGGATGCAAACACATAAATTGCTCAAGTGGCAGTCCAGTGGGTGTAAGCGATATATATATATCATATATAGCACGCCGACAATTTCGTTTGAGACAGCAACAGGCGCTGAAATAAAACTACGCAACATAAACAGGCAGCTCAATTAATATTAAACAATTGCAAATTAGTCAAGCTATGGCAGCGCTAAAAAATATATATATGCCTTATATATATACGAAAATAATAAAAATACAAACTGTCTGCGCTGGCAGCCAAAAAAGTCATTAACGCGCAGCAACAAAAAAATAAGAATAAATCTTTAGCTGCGACGCTGCTTATATTTTTTATTATATTAATAACTTGCGCAACAATTTGTGACTTTAAATTTTAAATTTAAATTTTTTTTATTGTTGTGCAAGACAAATCAATTTTTTACATACAAAATTTGTTGCGTCTGTGAAATGACGAAAGATGTGAAAAGCTGAAAATTGATTTTGGCCTTGGCGAATGGACATGGATGAATTGCCTATGGTTTGGGTTTGGGCTTGGAGAGTTGAGTGATGTGCGCATGGGTAATGAAGCAATGACGGCATGAATGACTGACTGAATGACTGAACTGTTGTGTTGTGTGGCGGTCGCTTGTTTGTTGTGCCTGCGCTGCATGCAACATCGTCTGTTGGCGTTTTTCGGTATATGACAACGTAAGAAAAGCGCGTCAAAGGGGCAGCCGCTTTATGTGGCACGACGCGACTCGAGAGCTTGCAACGCGGCTTGCGCGTTTAATTAAAAGGCAAAGGCGCTGGCCAACGGTTGATCATTATCCCAGCCAGACAGACAGACAGACCCAGAGACAGATAATGCAGCAGCAGACGCCGTTGGAGGCTGCCATGGGGCAGTTGCATGCACGTTCTTTATATTTTTTTTGGGTTGGGCGCGCACTTAAAATAATTATGTTTTTATTATTTAGTCAGTCTACACTGTTTCATATATTATTTGATAAATCTTTTTTAAATGTAAGCTATTGATTGCTTGCTCAACAGTTGGTACAATAAATAAATATTTTTATGTAGCAGCCGAAACAACATTTAATCTATATATGTATGCATATGTGTGTGTAATAATTTTCAATAAATTATGCCTTGCCACATAAATTAGATACACAGATACAGCTATAGATACAGATACAGCTCATTGCCTTTAGCCTTGCGTCAGCGTTTGGCTGTTGTGCTCATTAAAAATATAATTTTTAATAGAAATAAAAGCAACAACAAAACACTTGATTGTTGCATTTATATGTGTACGCAACTATTAAATAAATTAAGTTTGTTGTAAGTGCTGCTCATAAATATTTATGCCCACAGCTAGGCCTGTCATAAAATTCAAATGAAGTTGTTTTTGTTTATTTTCGTCAGCAATTATGAATTGTCTTTTCTTCGAGCAGGAAATTATTTTGTAGCTACAACAAAATGTGGCAACATGTGCATGCAGCTCGCCTCATTTTCCAAATGACTTTTTACGCAGAAGTCGTTAAAAGAATCAACGAAAATTTCCAATTAAGTTTGATAAACGCGCCCGTACATATGGAAAACTTCTATTTTAAAAAGAAATATATTTAAGCAGCGGAAATTGTTGTTACAAGTTGTTCGATTGATTGGCTTTGGCTTTGGCTTTCGGCAGCGCAGCGAGTTGTCGGCCAATTGTTGCTTATGCGGCCGAAATCGTTAAAAATCAGAAAATAAAGTCATTGGAGCTGCTGCGCTGCTGCCTCGAAAGTTTTTTTATGAGCTGTGTGCCCAACTCATTTCAATTTTATGTATGTATCTTTCTTTTTAGGCGATTTATTCATCAAACGCTTAGACTATGGAAAGTGTCCAAATTGCGGTTTGGGGCTAGTTTATGGCGTTGGATTAACGATGCCAAAAACACGATTAACTTGATGACTCTACTCAAGAAAACTTTGACTATAAAAATACCAAACAACAAAAAATGCAACAGCTTGCAAGCCCAAAAGCTCATTAAAGCTTCTCAGCTTTACCTGCAAATTGTGTTTACCAACAAACTGTTTGTTTTAAAATCCAATTATTGCATGTACGCTCATCCTCATATGCGCGTCCAGGGCTGTCCAACTGATGGCCCCAATGTCAATTAGATTTCGAGCAGTTGCCATGGCCTGTCAGTCACAGCAGGCGTGCGACCACGCCCACTTTTTGCAGCTGCAGTTGCAGCTAGACATAAACGCCCACTTTTGGCGCCCATTTTGGGTAATTACATTTCTCTGATAGGGACGACTACGCTGATGAAATGTTGAGGCGAACGACAGGACTGACTGTTCATCAACTTTTGTCAAGCGCATGGTGAAAATTTGTGTGAAATTTTACAGACAGCAAGAGAGCGAGAGTGAGAGAGAAAAACATAAATCAATAACAGGCAGGCTGACAGACCAAGAGGCGTGGGCGAGGGTGTGGGTGAGGGGCGTGTGCGGCGGCGGCTGCTGCTGCTGCTGCCTTTGGGGAACAAGAGCAGAGACATCAATCAAAGGCCTGTATTAGGTTAAATGAGTGCTTGGAACAATCAAAAATTGCCCGCATCCTTTAGAGAATACAGCACAAGATCTGAGGTTGGGCTGTGTCGCTGACGGGGCGGGGGGTTTCGAATTATACAAAAGAACTGCATGAAATTAAGACGACTAGCGATGGATCAATGCTGCTCTTGCGGCTGCTGCCATTGATCATAATGATGTTGATGATGCTGCTGAAGCCAGAACAAAGGCGCTGCAGGAAACGATACCAAAACCAAAAAAAACTCAAAGGTAGAACGAATTTTGAAAACAAAGCAGAATGAGCCCAGCCCTTGGCGCTGTTAGTGAGCGAAAGAGAGAGAGAGCGAGAGTGAAGCGGCGGTTACTCCTTTTTGGCTGCTGCCCGCTGCGATCGCGTGTTCTTCTTCAATTACCAGCGCGGAACGTTTACGGGTATCCAACTGCCGTTGCCACCACTTGTTGCTCCCTCTCTCTGATCGAACTCTTTGGTTTTTGTTTTTTTTCTGTGAAATTTGCAGCGTAATTCAGGATTCTGCTTACTCTGTTATTATCTTAGCTCTGAGTGCTGCTGTGGCTCAGCAGGCGGCAACAGCAAGAACAAAGGTGGTCAGAGCCCTCGAAATTTTTTCGAGCGAATGCGTTATTATTGCTGCACTTAAAAGCAGCTAAAAATATGAAATTTGCATACGACAATTTAAGCATCAATAATTTTACCGCAGCGCATAATTATTTAATAGCAAATTTTACAATAAACAGACTTGACACAGCCCCAAAGAGTCGCAATCGCACTTGGCACGCTCTTAAATAAACAAAACATACGCTCCCACACCAAATACCCAGCTTGCCGCCCACTCTCTGCGCTCTCCCACACGTTTCTATGTCATGCCCCGGAACGTTCGGCAAGTGGCTGCTGTGTTCCATATTTCAGTCTATCGCGCGCGCTCTTTGCTTGCAACTCATACAATTGAGTCGCGCCTGTGGTGAATTTGTGCTGTGTTGAGTTTCGCTTTGACTGGCTTGCGCTCAGCTGTGTTTGTGCTCAAATTTAGTCTTTAACTAACCACCACCTTAAGCAGACGTGCGCTGCGCGTTAATTAAAAATGTGCTGAATGATCACACAAGACGTAAAAAATCGCAACAGTTAAAACGTAAACAATAGTTTAAAACACAAGAGTTGTAATAACATAATAAACGTTTTGTTTTAATCGGTAAATTGAGCGGGCCGCGCGTGGAAACTTCGAGAAACAAGCAACAACAACAAGACGAGACAATTTTTTGTTGTTATCGCTTTTGAAGTGCATAAAGTGAATAACGTGAATAACAAGTGAAATTTTTTGGGTGCAGCGCAGCGTAGAAAGTGCCCGCAGTGAGCACTGACGGTAAAAACCTCCCCCGCATAAATAAGCAAACAACAATTGCAGGCAACAACAACAACAACAAAAATAATTACACCCCAAAAATTTTTGCTGTCGAAGTCGCTGCTGCCGTCGCTGCTGGCGTCAGTCGCCCGCATTTGGAAATACAAATCGTGTTTTGCGCTTTAGCATTTTGCAGTTTGTTATTTGTTGTTAGCGCCCATTGTTGTTGTTCGTTTCGCCAAGTTATTTACGTCGCGTCGCGCAAACAATAATAATAACAAAAACAACAACAACAACAAAAGTCAAAGCGACTACAACGAAATTTACAATTAAAATTACACGCGTTCTACGTCATACAAAAAGTAACTGCAAAAACACACACACACAAAGAGGCACACAGCGTGAGTGTGTGTGAGTGAGATAGCAAGAGCGTGGAATGGGGCATTGCTAAAACGTGCGTACAGCTCATACAATATGCGCAAAATTCAACTAAAATGCAGCATATTACAGCTGTAAAAAGTTTTACGATTCAAGCTTAATACTACGCCCCAGACACCCACCCACTCAACCCAACCACCCACTGCAAAAAGCAAAAATAATGCCAGATACAAATTAAGGTCGCTACATTGCTCTGTGTGGCACCTGAGAGAGCGTCGCAGTCTCAGCAGCTGCAGCAACAACAACAACAAAAGGATAACAAACATATACAGCGCACAAAAGTCGTAAAACATTTTGTGTTTTTGTGCAAAGCAAAGTCGCCGCTACAGGCTCGTAAATTGTCAACAAAATAAACAACAACAGTGGAGAAAGAGCGAGAGCGAGAGAGAGACAACAAAAAGCACAAACAACAAAACTTTCGAGATGGCTGGCAACATTGTCAAATGGTGGAAACACAAAATTCTCGGCGGCTACAAACAATTCTCAGGTAAGAGTCTCTTAACACTCAAATGCATAAATAATGTGGCTGCAAATTAATTTAAATATTTAGGCATTTAATTAAATATTTATTTGCAACTGAGTGTAAGCTAAAAATATTGCTAGGATATATATTTATGTGATATATTTTAACTGAAAGTTCAAAGAGCATTTAATGTTGCTGTAAATTAATTTTAATATTCTTGAAATTTAATAAAATATTTATATGCAACTGAGAGTGGTAAAAAATATTGTTAGCATATATTTTTATGTAATATATTTAAACTGAAAGTTTAAAGAGCATTTATTATTATGTTGCTGCAAATTTATTTGAATATTTTGAAATTTAATAAAATATTTATTTGCAATTTCATTGGTTCAAATATATATATTTCTATATGATATATTTCCACTGAAAGTTCAAAGAGCATTTATTATTGTTTTAATTGTAATGAAATTCGTTTTAGCTGCACACAATAATTTAAAATATTTCAAAATATTTATTTACATTTGATTTATAATGCAAAAGTTACACAAATTTGTTTTTGATATTTATTTAAAATTCGTAGAAAATAATTGAATATTTATTTGCAATTCTATAATGTGTGAAATGCTAAAAATATTTGTTTTGAGTAAAACAATATACTTACAGTATATATTTATTATTAATGGCGCATACATGAGAATTTTGCATTTCCAATTCAATATTTGAAAAGTTCAAAGAGCATTTATTATTATTAATTGTATAGAAAATGCGGCGCAGCTAAATTTTCAAGATTCATTCAGTCAAGGGCTTCTTCCACATCCTTCTAGTACAATAACAAGCAACAACAACAACAAAAGCAACAACAACTGAGATATAAACTAAAAAATAGAAATGTAGGCAATCGACAGCGAGCTGTGCGCTTTATCTCTAAGATACACAGAATGAGGCAGAGGCAGAGGCAGCGGCGCTGGCGTCGTCGTCGTCGTTCGCTTGTGGTCGAAGAAGCAGAAAAAAAAAAGACACATAAAAATAGAACCTAGAAAATCCATAACAACGAGACTAAGAATAAGAGCAACATCAGCGGCGGCGGCGGCAGCGGCAGCGGCAGCAACTTACAAATAAAAAGAAAAACATCAAAAGAAAACGACGCACGAAAAAAATAAATAGAAAATAGAAAACCCAAAGAGCAGCAAGCAAAGTGCTTAGGGAGAGAGAGAGAGAGCGAGGGAGAGGGAGAGCGCAACTGGAGGGTGAACTAAGTGTGCGCAGAGATCAATGCAGCAGTCGTGATCAACACGCAGTGGTGGAGGGGAAGGGGGGTGGGGGCAAACGAAGCAGAAGAAGAAGAAGCAGAGTACGCAAAGGGTTTCCAAAAACACTGCGGACGACCTTTCTGCACAAACAAAACGAAAACCGTCGCGTCCAGACCGAACATCAATCAATCAATGTGCGCATTTTTTTTTTTTTTTGCTTTTTTCTTGTTGTTGTTGCTTTCAGTGGAAACGTCTTGGGCTGGGGCTGGGGCATGTGGCAGCAGCTGGTGTTTCAATTGCTGCGCCAATTAAATGCCAGGGCAACACTTTGAATCCCTGGACTGCAGGATGGACTGGTCTGCTGGTAACCCTGGCATACCACAAGCCCCCATACACTAATTGCTGCTGCTGCTGCTCCTCGGAAAGAGCTAGAACCAACTTGAGTGTGCGAAAGAGAGCGCAATAGCTGGGCAAGAGAATTCGAATTCAAAGGAAACCCAAAGGCACGCCGAACTATGCTGCATGCAACTTCAAAGAAAGCAGCAGAGGCAACACCAAAAAAACAAAAAAAATAAAAAAAATAAAAGAAAAACACAAAATCCGAAAAGCGAGTAGAAAAACACATTGAAATGCCGAACGAAGCGAACGAGCAAGCGAAATATTTCTTACCTGTTGCAGGTAGAAGAGGCAGCTGCTGCTGCGCTTCATGCCACAAAAACCTTTTAAAACCCTCACAACGAGCAACGCGCAGTTGCCGCAAGCAAAAATAATAATAACTGAGCTACGGCGGCGGCGGCAGTGGCTGCAACTCCTCCATTTGTGCAGTCGACGTCGCTGTTCGCGCAGCCTCAACTTCAGTTTGGAGCGGCGGCGGTTCCAACCAGTTCCGCGCTTTCAACTATGCCAAACATCTCGTCGGCCATACACAAAAGCGGTTTAAAGCCGACGATCGACGGACAGACGGACAGACAGACAGACAGTTCGACAGAGAGGCCGACATACACATAAAGCGACAGACAGACGGCAAGAAAGACAAACGAGCGTACGTTGTTTTGTATCTTTGAGATACACACACCGCTCGTTGAGTGCCTCATCGGTTGTTGTTGTTGTTGCTGCTGCTGCTGCTTGGGCTTGGGCCTAAGCCGTAGCCTCAGAGTGGCCCGCGTTACAAGCTGCGCTTTGCGCACTGTTCAAAAGATGCGCTTTTTGCTTTGAGTTCGTATGCGCACAGTGGAGCAAGAGCAATGAAACTATAGAAAATATAAATATTGAAAAATTTTAGCTTTAATAAAGTATTTTTATATATATTTACAAAAAAAAGTTAACTTAAAATTTAATAATAAGTAACTTAGCAAAAGCTAAAAAGCAATTTCTAAAAAAATAATAATTAGCTGTCTTATGAATTAAAATTAAAGAATTTGAAAATATAAATATTGAAAAATATTTATAATAAATAAATAACATATCAATATGTTAAATGCTAGTACAACAAATTTTACTAAAAATTGAATAATTAGTAACTTTGACAAAGCTAAAAAGCAATTTTATTAAAGAATTAGTAAAATTAAAATTAAAGAGTTAGTAGCTTAGTAAAATGTTAAGAAATTTAATTTTATATACTTTTAATATTTATTGGCATTTAATATTAATTAAAATGCAATACTTTGAGGCTTAATAAATGTTAAAAATAATAAAAATGCATATAAAAATAATTTTTAGCTCTGTATAACTAAGACTAGAACTAAGACTGCTTACTAGGCAAGCAGCTCTACTTACATTACTTTCTGGGGAGTCGGGATGGAATATATGCAGAGCTAAAAGTAAGCTGCATAGAGTTTTTGTATAGATTTAATAATAAATATAGCTATAGCTATTTGCTAAAATTCGTTTAATTTCATTAAGCTTTAAAACAAAACTAAATGCGCTGCGGAATCTAATTAGACTGCAAGTGGCCAATCAAATATAAATATATATAGCACTATATTTAAAATTAGCTGCTGGCAATTTTCTATAGCTTGCTGCCCACTGTGCCACTGGCGAGTTTCGCAACATTCGCCTGGGCTCAGAGCTCAGCTCAGCTCGCTCTGTGAATTACGGTAGAAGGCAACAGGCGACGCCAATGGCAACTTGGAGACTCAGAGACAGGCCAGCCGCGTTGCTGGCATTCATGACAGGCTCAAGCTGCACTTTTGGCTGATCCTGGGCGAGGCGCGGAGTCAGAGACGAGACGCGTGCGGTCAGCAGCGACGGCTGCAGCGACGGCTGCAGCAGCAGCGAACTCTTTAAGCAATTTTCGTAATATTAGCCAGGAAGTTGGCGGTTGCCGTTGTTATGGTTGCTGTTGTTGTTGTTGCTCTGACATGCCAGCGACCTTATAAGGCCTGAGCTGCGCGGCCCCAAGAGCGCGGCCAGCAGTTTCAACTGGTTTCAACTTGTGGCAAAACGAGAGGCTGGGGCAGGCTTTTGGCCTGGGCCGCCAAAAACAAAGCCGCCTGTTGCCAAAGATAAAAAGCTGTTAGCTTGTAGCTTCTGCATTTTGCGGCAGCCACAGAGAGAGAGAGAGAGAGAGAGAGACACACACACACACACTACTGAGCGTAGAATCAAAAGATATATGTAATGACTTTTGAGGTTTTTGTTTTGCTCGTCAGAGTTTGTTTGTTGTTTTTGTTGATTTAGCAATTGGCTTCTTGGAAATGTGCCGCCAAGCGAGTTCAATGTGCAAACAGAGCCAAAAGCACATAACTTAACTATAAAGTACACACACACACACACGCGCACACCCACACTTGCATGTGTATTTGTTAGCCTACTTATGTATATGTAAATTACAAAAGACAACAATAAGAAATTTTCGTTTGAAACGCTCGTTACATTCACTTATGCTAGTTACTTTCAATAAATATGATGGAAATATCATGTCGCTGTCATTTCGCGCTCTCTCGCTCTAACGCTTGCTATCTCGCTCTTGTCGCTATGTCTGACGTCTGATTGATAAGCGCGCACTATGCCTTATCTTAATAATATTTAATGCAGGGCCCAGGCCAGGCGCTTGCTTTGGAGGCCGCCAACAATTTGTGTGTGTGTGTGTGAAAATGAAAAGCACAAGAAATAACAGCAAAAGAAGCAGCACAAAAACCGCTTTGTCGGTCATTAGCTCTTTGAGTGGACGCCGACATTTCGAGCATTTCGGTGGATCGTCTGCTGCTGCTTCTGCTGCTCTTTGCCAGTCGCTGGGGTTACGTTGATTGTGTCAAAGCGAAAAGCCGCCAAAAACCAAACCGAACCGCATTTTCAAATAACAGCGCGACAGACAGACAGACAGAGACAGCGACCCACAGTGCGACCGACAGTTGCACAAATAATTGCATTGGGGACATTGCATGCAACAAAAGCGCCACAGACTAATGCAGAAATTTGTTGCTGCAGATTTAGCGAAATTGTTAAATGCGCTATAAACTATAAATTTGCAAATTTAGAGCAAAATATTCATATTATCTTTACTTACATTTGAAATAAACTTCAAAAAAAAGCCCAAAATTAATCTTCGTTGTCGTATTTAATATTCTAAGCTATAATATCAAGCTAGCTGCTTTATCTCTAGAAATTTCTGGTACATACCTAATGCAGAAAGCGTTGCCCATATAGCAAAAAATAATCTAAATTGCATAGAAAGTGAGTTTTAAGCTATTTATTATTTATTTATTTATTTAATGTCAAAAGGATTACAAAAAATATTTAAATTTAAATTTAAAAATTATTTAAAATTATGTATTTGTTTTTAGAATTGATAAACTTATAGTTTGGGAGTGTTAAACAGACTATAAATATAAATTATAGATACTATTATTTAAAATATTAGAATCGCATTGTTAAAGCTTAAATTGTTCATTGATTAATCAAAGCAAGAATTTGCTCATTGCTTGTAGAATTTGTTTTAGTTTTTTATGGAACTGTTGCTCTGCCTGCATAAAAATTAAAGCGAATAATTATAGAGTTGCTTGTATAGTTAATTTAAGTATAAAAAAGTTAGCAGAGTTTACTTGTATAAACAGGAAACTGCTCTTATCATTTTAAACATATTTTTCATTACAACCATTTTGATAATTTTATTTTTATTGTTACTCAATTTATACATCATTTTAACACATTTTATTGTACAGCACTTCAAACATTTTTGATATTCACTGCTTATGTGATATATCCCATTTAAAGTTCTTGAAATCTGCTACCAATAAATACAAACCCTTGTGCTGCTTTAGCTTTTGTCGCATAAACTGGCGGCATTATTATAATAATCATTTTTTTTTTTAGTTTACGCTTTCAATTCAACAAAATGTGGCAGCAAAAGTATTTGCCACAGAGAGATAAAACTAAAAGCGTACAGCGCGACAACAAAAAAAGCAAGCAATGCATTTGTATGTGTGTGTGTGCTTGTGTGTGTGTGTGTGTGTGCTATTTGGGCGTCTGTCTGTTTGGGTTTGAGTTCGCTTCTTTTGCTTTTTTGTGTGCGTGTCAACGGCACACAGACACTTTCCGCTTTTGAAGTGGCTTTTAATTGATAAAAAGCACAAAAAGCAACAACAACAACAGCAGCGTAAAATAAAGCCATAGAAAAAAAAAGTAAAATGTAAACGGCATTACACATACGCCATGGTGGCTGTGCAGCCAAACTGCTGAGCACTGATAGCAAACACAGCGACAACAGCGACAAGCGACAACGACAACGACATTGATATTAATTCCCACGCTGTAAAACGTTGCGGCATGTCTAGTGGGTAGTGGATGTGGTGGTGAGTTGGGCGCTGGCGAGTGATGCAGTTGATGCGTTTTAATGCAAAACTGGGCAAGTGCTGAGTGCTTTTTGGAAAAGCGCACGACAAGAGCTAATGGATGGCAGCTTGATGATGTTGATGGATATGCAATTGCCATAGCCACAGTCACAGCAATGAAAAAAAATATTGAAAAATTGATAGAAAAGCTTTAATAGAAGTTAAAGCACTCGAATTTATGCTTGCCCCCAGCGTACGCGTCGTATGCGTAACAAGCAATGCTCAATGCTGCTTTGTTATTATGTTTATTTGTTATATATGCGTGCGTGTGTGTGTGTGCGTATTATATTTGTGGCCAAGGCATTGTTCAATGCTTTTAGCATTTGCTGTTTGTATTTTGCTCTCGCTCTCCCTCTCGCTCTTTGCCGTGTTAATCATGCTACATTGCAAGCATGCCACAATAATCATAATAATCAACAACAACAACAACAAGAGCAATAAGAACAAAAGCATCATTATTTTAGATATTTATGTATTTATGTATGGCCTGGCCTGGGTCTCTACCCAACTCTCAGGCTCAGGCTCAGTCGCTGGCGCTGGCGCTGGCTGTTGCCATGGCTCTTGATAAAAATTTAATGTAGCATGTTAACAAGCGAGCCGTTATGATTACACACACAAGCAAACACACACACACACACACGCACACGCATAGACTTGAGCCCCACAACAATAGCAAGCGCAAAATGACAGGCAAACTCGCCTTGCAGTCCAATTTTGGCATTTCAATAATAACGCTGACGACTCCATTGAAGCTCAAGACGCAGCAGGCAAAAGCAATCACAGGACTCGGAAATTAATAATCAATATGGCCAAATTACTTTTTCAGTACAATTGCAGTCGCTTTGCTGCAACTTTAATTTAAATTGACTGTTTTATATAATTTATAGCCACAATGTAAAAACAATAACAGCAAACATAATGACGCGCATGGCATAAACGAGTCGCGTCTGACGAAAAGTTTTAAACGCAATGAGTGAGAGAAAATGCGCTGGCTGCCTTTATCATACATTCAACTCGCTATCGGCGTCAGAAAAGAAAACAAAAATCCCAACAACGTCATAAATTTGTAGCGCCAATTAATCATTTTACTTTTTCGTTGGCTGGGCTGGGTGGGTGGGTTGTTGGTTGGTGCTGCAGTAGATTGAATAATTGATGGCAATACATACAAGAATTTTTTGAAAGCTGCGCTATAATTAACACTATATATATATAGTATAGCTTAGCAACAAGTGTAGCTAAAAAGGTTACAACGTGCCTGGGCATTCATTTAAAAAAAGCAGCAGCAGCAGCACTTGAGGGTCAAAAGGCGCTGCCCTTTGAGCCTGATAAGCATGCTTATCACAAAGAGCAGCGAAAGAGAACTGAGAAAAAAAGGTTACAACAGTAGCCCAAGTTAGTTTATTGCTTTGACAAATGCCTAGCGTCTAATATTTTCCAGGAATTCTTTGAGTGTTATTTATGTTTTCTCTACAGTTAATTTGCATACCATTGATGTTGGCCATTCAACAGTCGCCCGCTCTAGAGAGTTTGTTAAAAGTAGAAAAAGGTTCAAAAGATATTTTATGCGTGCATAATTAATACTTAAGCTGTGTAGAGCGAGAGAGTGAGAGCGAGAGAGAGAGAGAGCGGAAATGCTTTGAATCGACAACTTCGCTTGTAGCTTGGACATTGCTTTGCTTCATTGTGTGCTGTGCGCTAAGCTGGCATTAAATTTTCATGCTTTAAACAGCGACTCGAAATAGGCTTAGGCTACACACACACACCAATACACACACATGTGTTTAGGCCCTACATATATATTTAGCGTTGAGCTGTAACCGAATGGTTTTCACTTGAATTTCTGTCGGCGGCCATATAATTAAGGCGCACAGCGGCAACAAAAATATGAGTGCAACACTTTTGAGCCCGCAACACGCAGAACCTGCAATTTGTGCTGCGACTGCGACTGCAGTCCGAACTGTAAAGCAGGCTGACGTTGCTGCTGCCTGCTGTGGCGGCTGCTCATTAAAAAGCAAAGAAAACAAAAATAACATACATTCTACATATACCCTTTGTATCTATGTGTTAGTGCGTGTGTGTGTTGCACAAACCTGACCAACAAATTGCGGCGCGCTGCCCCCAAAAGTGCCACAGTTAATGGGCAACAGCATCCCATTCTCCAGCTCTCCCTCCCTCCCTCCCTCCCTCACTCAATTGCCAGCCCATACCCTTTGCCTTTGCCTTTGCCGCTTGTGTGAGTCTGTGTGTCTGTGTTAATTTGATATGCTGCAGGCCTGAAGGAACCCATCGCCAGCTGTCAGCTTGTGGCACTCATTGTTGTTGCGCCAGCAGCAGCAGCAGACGCTAGATGGCGTTTGTCACTGTTAGTGGGTCGCTTGATGCATTGCAGTTAGTTAGTCATAACTTTAAGTGAGTAAAAGTTTTAGATAAGAAATAAATAAGTGAACTTGCATTTAGTTTGTAGTTTCGCTGCAGTATGACTCATTGGTGAACAGCTTAACAATCACCAACGTTTACTTTTGCCATTGGTGAAACATTGTTGAGCTTAACAAATGAAATTAAACTAAACTAAACACAATTAAATTCATCGTCAGCATTAATAAGTACAACAACATCACCAATAAACTCAACAACACTACAAGAAAGTTCACCAACAGACAGTCACCTGCTTTTTTGAAACATTGTTGAATTTAACAAATGAAATTAAACTAAGCTAAGCTAAGCACAATCAAATTCATCGTCAGCACTAATAAGTACAACAAACCACCAAGAAACTCACCAACACTACAAGAAAATTCACCAACATGCAGACGCCTGCTTTGTTGAAAGCATTGTTGAAGCTTAACAAATGAAATTAAACTAAGCTAAACACAATTAAATTCATCGTCAGCATTAATAAGTACAACAACATCACCAAGAAAATTCACCAACATGCAGACGCCTGCTTTGTTGAAACATTGTTGAGCTTAACAAATGAAATTAAACTAAGCTAAACACAATTAAATTCATCGTCAGCACTAATAAGTACAACAACCACCAAGAAACTCACCAACACTACAAGAAAACTCACCAACATGCAGACGCCTGCTTTGTTGAACTTAACAAATGAAATTCATCTGAGCTAAACACAATTAAAAGTCATCGTCAGCACTAATAAGTACAAAAACATCACCAATAAACTCACCAACACAACAAGAAAAATCACCAACAGGCAGACGCCTGCTTTGCTGAAACATTGTTGAATTTAAGAAATGAAATTAAACTAAGCTAAGCACAATTAAATTCATCGTCAGCACTAATAAGTTCAACAACATCACCAATAAACTCACCAACAGACAGATGACCCCTTTGTTGCTTATTTTAAAACATTTGAGTGCAGTTCAAATATTTCACTCTATTATAACTAACATTGCTGCATTCACCAACAAACTCACCAATTGTTTCTTCTTACGCCGTAACTGCTCTGACCACCCACGTAATCAGCTAGCCTAAGTGCATTGCACTTACTACTTTAGAGCCCAGCACACAAATACAGTCACAGTTAATGCAATTTGTTTAATTAGTTTTCGTAGAAAGTTTTACAGACCAAACGAGCCCAGCAGCCAGCAGCTTAGCCCAACAACATTTTGAGTTTGTGTGTCCTCGGCGTATCCGGTCTGTAATATTTCCGTAATGCATTTGCAATGCACACTCTCTCGCTCTCGCTCTCTCTCTCTTCCTCTCTGACACTCTTCGCGCTGTTTGGACACGGCCAATCGTCTCGAATGGCATCATAAGCTGTCAGTAAATGAGGCAAAATTCCACGAAATTGGCGACCCGAGGCCACATAATTCACTTCACGAGCAGCAAACTGAAAAACAACAACAACATTTTGACGTATATGAATTGATCATTATGTAAAATTATGATTTGTGGCGTTCAAATTACAAATTTGTTACAAGCAAGCAGAAATTCGCGAACGCGACTCGCACGCATGGGCGGCAGTCAAACCCCCTTGCCCCCCACACGCTTGAGTCAATTTCAGGCAACCACAAATCATATTTTGGTACGTAGAAGTTATAAAATTGACTTTTTCGCAAAACGTTAAACGAGAATTATTGCGTGGGGAGCAAGAGAGTGAGAGAGAGAGAGAGCGAGAGGGGTATAGATATTTACGCATAATTTGTGTAGCGCTCATTTCTGGCAAAAATAGACTTTGGGTTGAGGCTAAAAATATGCTTAGGGAGCAATGTAATATGTCTTGGGGCAAATATATATAGCCGAGTTTAGTTTTTATCAGAATTCAAGGCAAATGCGCCTAATTATCAAACCCAGTCAGGGTTGAAGCGAGAGCGAGAGCGCACGGCAGGAAGCGACTGCGATAGCTGCGGCTGGAGACGTAGTGAGTTCCAGGAAAACCTGACACATTGTTAGGCAGCTATAAAAACGTCAGCAAGCAAAACAGGCAGACAGACGAGCAGACGCAGATAGCAGGAGTCGTCGTCGTCGTCGTCGTTGTCTTAGCAGCGGTTAGGCCAGGACACATGGCGAGTTTTTGGGATTTTGAGATTTTCGGGACAACAAACAGCGTGACACATGCAGCAAACTATGCGACACACACACACAGAGAGAGAGAGAGAGAGAGAGAGAGACACAGACATGCAGCTAATGAGAGAAACGTCGTGTGTGTCTTGAGCGTAACTGGCAGGGGGTTATGGCTTACCCCTGCTCCAACTGCACTTCAGTTTACTACTACAACTGCAATTGATTTTAATTGTTTGTGTGTGTCGTGTGTGTGTGTCGCAGTTAAAACTTCCGCCTGCATAGTTCATAAACCGCATGCACAGCTGCTCCAAAATACTTCCCCAGCTACTCGCTCTTCCTCTCTTTGCTAATGCTTGGCCATTAGCGCTGGGTAGCAAGCTCGCCCTGGCTGCTGCGGCTGCACTTCCGCTCTAGCAAATCTCATGCTGCCTACCTCACTCTCCTTCGCTCTCCCTTTGACTGTCCATCAACGCTTAGGCAGGTGTGTGCACGTCCGTTCTGCTGGCAGTTTGTGGTTTTATGTCCAAGCATCTGGTTGTGTGGTCTACACTGCAAGCAAAAGCGCTACAGTTATCATAATTTCATATCAGCAACACAATATGAGTCATTATAGCTCAGTCCCTACGTCTTTCTGTCTGTATGAGCTGCAATAACTCAGCAACTAAAAGCGCTAGTGCAACTAAACTTGCTATGCATACACTTTAGACTGCGCTGCAGCTGCTTTTTATTTTTAAACAATTTTATTCCGTTCAGCGCACGAAAAAAAAGCGTATCAAAACGTTGACTTTAATTTCTATTGTTAGCGCTGTTTGTTTAATTCTTTTCTGCTCTGCAGCAGCTTTGCAAACTGCTTGTTAACTTCGTAGCCGTAGCCGTAGCCTAAGCTGCTTTGAGTTTGCTTTTGCCATTGTGCGCTTCCTGCAACTGATTTAAACTATTTAGCATGGAGTGTAGTCTTGTTAAATTAAATTGTGCAGACAAACTGACTGTCAAGTTGGCTGTGGCTGTTGCTGCTGCTCGTTTAGCACTTGTCGACTGACATTTGTAGAATTTATGACTTGCTGTCAATGCAATGCCACCCAGAGCGTTTACACACACACAAGCACACACACACACACACATGCAGTTTGTCGCATAGTTGCACATCTTTTGCTTTTTGCAGCCATTTTCAATTTCATTTGTGGCACAATTTAATATGCAAAACACATGGAAAACAAAGGCGTCTTTGTCTATGTCTTTTTGGTCACATCCGACATTGTCATTGTCTCTCTTGGACTTTGACAAATGCCGCTGCGTTTAGCTTTAGCTAGGTGCTAATAGGGCGTTGGTGGTCCGTACGCTCGCCGCTCATTGAAATTGATGAGCGGCCAAGTACGTGGGGCCAGCTTAGCTTAAATGCCCGAGCCCAAGTCAAGCGAATGAACGAACGAACGAGTGAGCGCCTAGGCTGACTTTGACATTGATTGATTGTTTGCTCTGGCGTAATTTATCTGATTGTATTAGAGAAACAGTGAAAGAGAGAGAGAGAGAGAGAGAGAGGGAGAGCGCATGAGTGAGCCTATTACAATCCCCGAGATTATTAATAGTAGTTGCCTGCCCCGCTTTTGTTTCATTTATTTCAACAACAAATTTCGTTGAAAATTATTTTCTTTTGCCATAATATGTGCGCTGGCATTTCAGTTTTAATGGTCTCCATAGAGACCTCTCCCCCACCCCCCCAACCGAGTCAGCGTTAATCCACTACAGTTGTGCTAAAGTGAAAAATTATTTACGACAAACTATATACACACTATAACGCTAAGCTGTAAATATTATTCAAGTCGTAAATCAAATAACAGCAGGCACTAAAAGTTCAAATCGCTTAAGTTGTAGGCCTAGTAAGCGAAGAGATAAAATTAGTTTAAAAAATGCAAAAAATATGCTACACATGGAATATTTTTAGGTGTCAAATGCCAAGGGTAAGAACTAGAAATACTAGAGTAGTTTGTAGCTTAGGCCCAAATAGTCAAAGAAAAGTTTGAGATATATTAAATTGTAAACTTGAAGTTTCTTTTGAATGAAATGTTGATGTAGAAAATGTTAAAATAGGGTCAAATATATTTTAAATATTTTTCATAACCCTTAATACAGGCAAATATAATTTTTACTGAATTTAAAGTACAACTTACAACATTTAACAATTTCAGTTGAATTTTTAGTTTACATGCTCAGCTTAGCGATAAATTTAGCATAGAGCGCTTGAACTTTTATATAGAAAGAGTATAGCCTGTAAATTTGTTGCCACCGAAAAAAAAAAAAAAAACTGTATGCTATATTTCCCCATAGAATTTTCATCGAGCTGTGAATATTGCGCAGAAAATTTAATACACAAAATATGTTGCAGCTACCGATAACAAAACACGAACAGGCGACCGCAAGCGCTTGCCGCTCAGTCGCTCACACCCTAAGCGAGCAGCATCCTTGCAATTTTGTTTGCTGGCAAAATTTGCATTTTATTTATGGCTGACGTTTAGCGTGTGGTAAAGTGGGAGAGAGCTGAAGTTGATTTTCAATTTAGCAGCTGCTTTAAAAAGTGGCGCTCAAATTTTTTTTCCTGCAGTAACTTCATTAGCCATGGGGAGCTGAGCGAAAGTTTTATGTCTTTTCTGGCTAATTGAGTAGCCAAGGCACACAGACCAAGGGCTGCCAAGTCATGCATCTAATTACAAAAATAAACTTAAACTTCCAACTATGCAGGCAACCCCAAGTGTTGGGCCTGGGCATGGGCCTGGCCATATCTGTGTCTGGTTCAGGGTCCACTCGCTGCAATTAACTGTTACTTGAGCGAACGCGCAGGCCAGACATTAATTGAGGTGCAAGGCAAATAAAAAATAGTAAAAAGCGCATTTAGTGTTTGCACTTAATTATAAAAAATAAAGCATTTGAACTAACTCTAATTGCTAATCAAGGCAATTGGCTGTCATACATCAATGACTTAACTTTAGTTAATTGAGCGCAGGCAATGCGTTGGCATTGATATCAGAGTCGCTCTCTCGCTCGTCTGTTCTTTGATTAAGCCGACCTGGTTTATTGAATTAAGCTAACGGACATGCACATTGGCTAATAACCCAACTCTACCAAGTCAAGTTTAGTCGCTGTCGCTGTCGCTGGCTTTAAAAGCAATTCCCTCTGTGGTCTGTTCGCTTCACCTGTAAATAAATACTATTGCTTTTTCAATGTTGCCTTGCACCATTTTTTATGCCGGCCTGCCTGCCTGTTTGTAACCTAAGCGCCTCCTCTTGACTCGACTCTCAGTGGGAACAAGAGCGACCTAACGGTACGCCAGAGGCAGCTGGCAGCATTGGCTTTGGCTTCATCCTGGCGCCAACTGTTCGTTCATCCGTCTGTCTGTCCGACCATAAAATTATACATACAGTCAATGTCTCCATTTCAAAGCGACAGAGAGAGAGACACACGAGTGGGCCACAAAATGAAAAGCTGTTAGGCTCGCTCTTGCCTCTTGCTCTATTTGTAGCTGCAACTGTTTTTTTTTTGTATCTGTATCTGTAGCTCTATTTGCAAGCTGTTGCCCGGCAATTAAACTTTGTGTCTGCATTTTGCTAAATTGCCAATGCCATATAAAATGATATTAAAGCTGCCGAGCGTCTCGGGGTCTTCGAGGGTACCAATCCATGGCTCTGATATTTCCGTGCACTTAAACACTTAGCGCCATTGTTTATACACTTGAGTGCACTCGCCTCACAGCCTTTTTTCGCTTTTGATGTGGTGTGAAAAGTCGTCGAGCAAACAACACGCCACACCCAGACCCCAACCCCAACCCCAACCCCAACACCGACCCCGACCCCGACTTTGAGACATTTTCTTTTGCCTTTTTTTTTTGGTTCGTTTTGAACGCATATCCATGGCAATGCTCATAAGTGTTCAACTAAATGGAAAAGCATTTCTCTTAAGCGTTGACAAAACAATAAAATAAAAGACGCTTATGCTCTGGAGATTTTTCCGTCCCTACACACGTTTCGATTTCTAGACTACACTTGCCTATCATCAAGGTTTGCTGACTGCCAGTCGCGTGAAGATTTCCCATTAAGGTGGCGCACTTGTGGGCGTGTGCAGCAATTTGAGGCAAGCTTGAGCGGCAGGCGACAAAATCTAAATTATATGCTGGGGTGACACAAATTCGAAAATGTCTCAAGCAGAGAATCTGATTGCAGTTCGTAACTGATTTGATTAATTTTTGTAACGCTCTTGCTGCTGCCACTTTTGTCGCCTGTCGCTTAGCCACAAAACTGGGTCAATTTAATGCCATTTCTGTGGCAGCAGCTAAATATTGCTGAGATGCTACAATTTGAAGCTGCCACAGCTGCTGTGTGGCAAATGCCAATGTAACCAATTATGCTGCAAAGCCTCCTACAGCCTTAACCCCCTGACTGACAGCTTGGGTATGGCCATGGGCATGGGCTGGAGCTGCAGGTAACTGCTGCCAACTGCTAACAATGCAAAGCCTCCATTTATTTTTACTTTTCGGTTTATTCTATTTGGTTTGTATTTTTGCTTATTTTGCGCTTTGTTCGTTATCTATGCTGCATGTGGAAAAGGTCGCTCCAGGCAACAGCTGTCAGCCAGGTTACGTGTGTGAAACAGCTTGGAGCTTGGAGCAGGGGCTGCCAGCTTCGCATAAATTTAAGCTCTGAGAAAGGACAATGACAACTGCAAGACAACAAGCTCACGTAGCGAAGAGAGAGCGAGCGAGCGAGCAGTCTAATTCGATTTCAAGGCACACAAAATTAAGCCAGCATCCAAAGCTTTTGTTTTCCATTCGAGCCAGATAGCATGCTGGCCTATTGAAAACTCATATGGCTAAAGAGCAGAAGGCACAAAGCACACACACAACATGGAAAAGTGAAGCCACATCGATACGTGCTCGGCATTTGGCAGCTTGGATTAATTTCATTTCGTGTATCTCTTACGCTCTCAAGCTCTAACTGTTTGTTTTGCTTGCAGGCCTCAATCTTGGCCCTGAGCGTCGTTGTAATGTTGTCATTAATTTGAATTGCATAATTTCAGCTTTGGAAAAGCAAAAAAGAAATTAAGTCAATGGCCGAACAAAAACAAAGCATAAATATCGATTAGTGTGCGTGTGCGTGTGTGTGTGTGTGTGGGAGTAAATGCAATTGACTGAGCCCACTTAGCCAGACATGGGCTAACAACAAAAGTGCTGCGCTTATGGTCAACTTGATGTCACAGCCAGCGACTCTGGCTGGCTGGCAACCCATTTAATTGGTAAAGTTTAACACGTACGCCACATTTGTATTCATTCCTTGGTCTCATGTCGCTGGAAATTGGATTAAAGACATTAAAGCGTCGCTATTTCTTTCATGCTCATGTGTGTCTGTTGCCTTTTCGCAGCAACTGTAAATTACATTGCATACTTAGCACAGAATGCCAAACAGCAAAAGAGATAGAAACGAAGAGAGGGAGAGAGTGTCTTGTGTGTTTGTCTTAAACGAACTTTGTTAGTATGCCATAATCGTATGGGGGACGCTTTATTTATAGCATTAGCGCATATTAGGCCTAATGGGCCCAACAGACGGCGCAGCCGAAAGCGAAAGAGTGTGTGCCATGCAAAGCGTAAAGTACAACAGAAGAGAAGATAAAAGTGCCAAAAAAATTGTGATAAACTGACGTATGTGCAATTAGAGCTAAAGGAACTAGAAAGTGGCTAAGAAAATCAGGCGCGAATGTATAGATTAGAGAAATATTATTAGGAATGGACGTTAAGGAAAATTTATGCTTTTTCTCTTATAGAAATATTATTCATCTTCTATTTCAATAAAAGAAATGTTCTATATTCTTCCGAAAAGACACAATCTGGAATGGATATGAAATAAACCTTCATATAGTATTCCATATTATTAATCTTCATCTCAATAAAAGAAATCTTCTATATTCTGGAATATTCCATATTCTCATATAGTTATCTAAAGAGAATATTGTTTCTTCGCTTATAGTAATACTTTTTATCTTCTATCTAACTGGAAGAAGTACTCAACAGCCAATAGATTATAGAAATATTTTTAGGACACAATCTGGAATGGACGTCCAATAGTATTCCATATTCTCATATATAATTATTTATCTTCCATCTAAATGGCAACTACCCTTTATATGCTTCTCAACTGATTGATAGCTTGCCTGATTGAACTTTTCAGTCAGTTGTCAGCCTCTAAGATTTGTTTATATCTCTCACATATGCATTACTAACTCGAACCCTTTCTTTTTCTCTTTCTTTCTTGCAGGTATGTACTCTTGACTGACTTAAGGTTTATCCCTGCCTATTTGGCAACCCTTAAGCAAGTGTGTGTGTGTGGCTTCGCTTCGGGGGTTTGCGTATTTCACGCTTTAACAAACTGCACGACAACGACAGCAATCTCAGTTTTTGGGAATATTCTTGGCATTATAATCGCATTAAAGCGATAAATGCTTGGAAATCGATGGCAAGTCAACGTTTTGAGACCATTTCTATTTAGTTCAACATAAATATATAAATTTATTCCAAAAAATTTTTTTGGGGAGCTCTGCAGAAATCAGTGAGGGTGACTTTTGCTAGCCCAACGAAAAAATAGTCACGTACACGTGTGTGTAAGTGTGTGTGTGAGTGTGTTGAGTTTTAAAGCAACCCTTAGACCACGAAATGCTTAAAGAAAATGAAAAGCATGCGGACTTTAACGTCCCTAAATTAGTAAAGCCGCCAGTTGCCAGTCGAGTTGAGAGAGAGATTGTCAGGAAATATGACAAGAGTCGAGGATTGTTATCGCTGGAATTGCAGGCGCTTAGGTTTGCTGCAGCGGAAACGGCGGCGGCGACAGCAACCACCCAAATCCAAGCAAGTGGGGTTGGTTAGCTACCTTGCAGGCCTTGCAGTTTTTCCTTTTGGGGGTTGCTGGTGGGAGTTTCGGGGCTTGGCTTGCGGCTGGCGATGACGCAATGCGTCGTCTCTAGGTATCAAAAGGCAACAAAGGGTTAAGGAAATGCGCCACAATTACGACGTTTGGAAATTTAACGCTGCAGCAAGCGATAATCCGCTCCAACTTTTTGCTTTCACACTTCTCAAGTTGCGACTTCCTTTCGCAAACAAAATTTATTTTCCATTTAGTTTATTTTTATATAAAGCGCAAGCAACACAACACAAGACGAGAGAAAGAAAGCAGGCAAACCATAAATAAAAAAGCAAAGCAGCTAAAGGCAAAGCCAAACAAAGTTCAATCAAGTTAACTTTTGTGTTGCGCCAAAAGTTCCCAAAAGCCGAAGCCGGCATGTCGTACTTTTTAGCTAAAAGTCGTGGCCGTTTTGACCGAACTGCGACTCCAACTCCACTCGCACTTACTTAAAAGCGTGCCTCGGAGCTAGTCTCTAGGGTCTTATCACTCATCTCTTTGCCTTTCGCTCTCTGCCTGGCCTGGCGTTTAGTTCAATCAAATTTAAAGCCACTGCCAGGCCAGTGGGGTAGAAACTTTAACTTTGGTGGTTGCTCTCGCTCTCTCTCTCTCTCTCTCTCGTTGACGCTTTAGTGGGTGTCAATTTGTTAGGTTTGTCACGTTTTGTGCTGTGACAAAGTAAATAGCTCATTTCATAGACGAAACTATGAGCAAACTATCTATGAAAATGCAAAGAAAATGAGCAAAGTGTGTGCTTCGCTTAGATTTGTTTGCATATTAAAACAAAATTTAATTTGGCCACAGCTTTAACAACAACAATCGAGTGCTGGCAACTTTTCCCATAATGAGCGACTGTGTAAAATTGGGTCAAGTGTAGTGCCAATATGCTAGATCTCTAGCCAATGTGCAGCTGAGCGACTGAGCGCTGAGCATTATTTGCATAGCACTTTGGTTGGGCCCGAACGTGTTCTGCGGTCTGCGGCAGGCAATTAACTGTAGAAAGAAAATCAATTACAAGACGCTGCGGCGGCTGCTCTCGAACGACTTCCGCCCAAAGAGGCACTGCGCGCCTTAATTGCCAGCACGCTGAGCGAAGGCTGAGCGACGACGACGACGACCCTTTGCCTAAAACGGAAATCATGTTATGCCAACAACAACAACAAAGCAGCAGCAGCCATAACTCATAAATTTGCAGCGCTAGAGCATAGAGTGGGGCTGGGGCTGGGGCTGGGCTGAGCTTGGTGGGGCAAAAAGTATAATGACAAATCAGAAAAAGCAGCACAAGAGGCAGCTGGACAGCAATCAGCAAAAGCTGATGAAGTGGCCACGAAGACGGCGACGTCGATGGAAACTCATTCCCTCTGCTGAGTCAGAAAATAATGGAAAACAATTTGGACTTGGACAACAACAATTGGCAGAGCGTAGAAGCAAAGGCAACAGCAACGGGCGCAATAACAATTGAATTTTCAAATGCTGCTTATTGTTTTTCCGGGCATCAAGAAATTGGCCTGACCCGCAACCCAAGCTCGCTCTCTCTCTCTCTGTTGTTAAAATGCAATCAAATTGGAAGCTGTAGTTTTGGTAAAATAATTTTGCGGGCAGCCACAGCAGCAAACACAACAGGCCAAAGAGAATTTCATTTTGAGTACAGCTCCAAAATTAAAAAACAGCAGACGGCTGAGCCATCCAATTTACAGGGTATAGCAACAATCACAACAACGTTGTTGCCACTCGAGTGCAACGTGGCATGCAGCCTGACTTGGCTACTGGTTTTTTGTGCTGTCGACACACACAAGCCACAAACAAAAAAAAAAAAAGAACACACAAGCCAAAGCAAACAGTAGCAGGCAGCAGTTGTCAAAGCTCTACCCAAAGATTCGCAGTCGTCGCTTGAGCCAGTGCCCACATGTGTGGCAGCAGCTCCAGCTCCAGCTCCATGTGCAAACTTTTGTACGTAAATCTGGGGGCTTTTTAAATATGCTACGTGCAGCAGCAGCAGCAGCGACGTGCTGCGTGTTGAGTATTTGCTGAAAAAAAAAGCAAAAAATGTATAAACAAAAAATATTTTTGTTTTTGCCAAGAAGTTTGCCGACAACAACGAACGTCGCTTGACTTTGTCATATGAAAAGTAAACAAACGACAGCCTCAAGAGCTTGCAAGCAGTGCCGTAGTCAATTATTAGTCCCCGCCCCCACTAGACTACGCCTCTGCTAAAAGTTACGAACTGCTTAAGCAGCGCACACACGTAACTTTTCGGCCAAGAGACCAACCAGGCTACGAGTCGAAAAACAGTTAATTACAGACAAGTAGCAGTAGCTTAAGCAAAAATTGCGACAATGGAGAGACGCTGGCAATAAAAACTATTTTATGGCCAAAACTTTTTGGCTTACAATTCCAAAGCAGCGCTGCTGCTGCTGCTGCTCAAAAGTTTATTTAATAAAAGTTGCTTGACTGCGCAAAGTGCTTTAAGAAATTAAATAAAACTACAAACAGCAAAGGCATAAATGCAATCAGTTTATGCAAATGCTTTTGTTTATGTTGATTTTAAAATAATGAGCCCCAACAACGCTTAGGCCATTGCATGAATAATAAATGCAGCGCGCCCCAATCCATTGCATTGCAATATGCGCAAAAAGCTGAAAGCTGCTAATGTAATTGCAATTGTAACCCACCAAAAAAAAAAAAAATACAAAAGGCAAAGTCAATGACAATAACATGAGGCTAAGACCATTGCCAGGCCATCCCCAGTCTCCAATTCTCAGCTGCGCGCACATATTTTGCATTAAATATTTAACTCCAATTGTGCGTTTCGTTTGCAGCAGCAGCCATTTGGTTTTTATGTGGAAAAACTTAATTTGCCGCAGTTTGCACGAATATATTTTTTTGGTTTGTGTAGCAGAGTGTACACTGTAGTAATTGCGCAAGCCAAAACAGGTTGAGGAGCCGCCAGCCAGGCACAGTTAGTTGAAGCTGCCAGGCACAGTGGTAGCAAAGCAGCAGTTTAGCAAAAACTTACAAGGCTTAGTCTTATAATATATATAATATTTTGTAAATGTAAAAACAAACTTTTGTTTGCTTAAACTTATGCAAGCTTAAGTTGTGTTAATTTCGGTTTAATGAGCTTCTATTCTAGAGAATATTTTAAGACTAAGCATTAACAAAGCAAAAAAAAATTTGTATCAAATTGCTGCTTAGCCTACGCTTTGTATATTTTTATTCGTTGCTTTAGCTCAGACAATTAATATTTGGCACTTGAGCTGAAAAATTAAATCAAATTCTTGTTGCTTGCTTCAAAGCATTTATAACTTTTATAGTTTGTAAATAAAATGCACAGCATGCGTTAAATGCTTTAAATTTCATCAACAAAGCTAAAGCGCTCAAGCAATGTGCGCCTAGTTGAGAGCAAACAGTTTTGAGAGCATGTTGAGGTGTTAAATGCAAAGAGAGCGCGCCAAAGCAAGAGCGAGAGCGGCTGCGGCAGCGGCAGCGGAAGAGAGCGGCGCGACTGCACTTGAGCTGCATTAGGCAATTACAGCAGCGCAGTTTTGAATGAACGGTAAACTGTGTGGGCAATTTGTCGCTCTTTTTGTTGTTGCTGTTTCTCTTTCTCTTGCAAACGAATTTATGCGTGTGACGCATTTTGCGCTCAAAGTCAAAGCCGTTTAAGCAAATACACACACCAAAGAGAGTCCAAATACAATTTACAAAAAAAATCTTCAAAAGCATTCCGCCTGCCACTTGTACACAAAAGTATTTCTATTTGATTTGGCTTTGTTGTTTTATTTTGGACAAAAACTAGGAAGAAGCTGCAAAATAAATTGAGTTTATGGAAGCAGCGTCTATAGGGATAGGGATAGGGGTGGTGGCTGGTGGCTGGGGGGGGGCGTTTCATTGCCAAGTAGTTGGCAGATAAAAGCCGCTATAAAAACTGTCAAATAAACATCAAAGCGGATGCGCAACGCTTGACATGCTAAAATATGCTTTATAGTCATGCGTAACTGTATGTGTGAGTGTCTCTATCTGTATGTGTGTGTGTGTGTTGTTAATGGCCGCTGGGTGAATGCGGAGGTGACTACTGTGCGTATGAGTGTTGTGGGTGGGGGGCGGCTAATGTGGCATGTTTATATGTGTGGGGCGTTGGCAATGCTAAAGTAATAGCACATGGCATAACATAATATAAAAAACATTGATGGCTGCAAATGATAAAGCTAAAGAGAAAAAAAAAGAAGAGATTGCCCAAGCGCTAAACTACAGCTAAGGCTAAGGCAGTGGCGTCGCTCAAAGAGGGGCTCAGTTGAATGTAATTCAATTTGCTTAAAGCCGCTGTTATCAGCAAATTCGTTATGTATGTAAATATATAGCCCAAAGCTACTTCGTCGCTTGCTTATCACATCACGTCAAAATGAATTTCAATTTCACACTTACATTTGACAAGTTCCCCCCAGCCCCACGCCACTGCCCGCGGCTTTGAGCCCAAAATTCGCGCCTACATAAGAAACGCCACCCCCAGCACCACCACCCACTACGCCGACTCCTTTGGCACATTAGCAAACGTGACAGAAATTTCATATTGATGTCTTCTTCTTTAGCGGCGTCTTGGCTTTGCTTATTTGCTGCTGCTGCTGCTGCTGCTGCTAAAGGCAATACATAAAATTTTCACACACAAAAGCAGCAACAACAACAACGACAACAACAAAAGCAGCCAAAATGTGTGAATTAGGCGCAAAAGTTGAAAGGCAGCAAATAATTCTCTTGTATTTTATTATAGCGCTGCGAATGCTTTTGAAGTGTTTGCTATGTGGGCAGCCCCCCCTTGTGTGTAGAAAGTTGTCTAATTATAATCAAAAGAAAACATATATATATAGATTTGCTTAGCGAGCGTGCACTGTATGCAAATGTAGCGTTAAGCAAATCAATTTACGAGTGCATATGTCACAAACAGTTGTCGTCGCGTTGCAAGTCGCCGTGGCACGTTGCAAGTTCATAATTTGCGCAATTTTATGAGCAGCCAGCAGCGTCGTCTTCAACTGCATTAGCAATTCTATGTGCCAACAACAACAACAACAACAACAACAATTTTTATGCTTGCTAAATTATTAATACAAATTTTTTATTTGCTGCAGGTGGCCATAAAGATCTTGAGGCTGCTGCCCCCAGCATATTTGTAATAATAAAAGCACATCAAATAAAAAAGATATATAAACTTGAGCTGCTTGGCTACGGTGTCAGTTTCAGTTACAGGTCCAATTTTTACATGGCCATAAAAGTGCCAGAGCCAACAATAAAAAAAGAAACAAGCAACACACACACACACACACATAGCTATAATTTAGGTAAATGCCAAGGCAGACGTTAAGTATACGCACATATGTAAATGAGTTTTTGTATATAAGCGCGACAGGTTGTTGGAAACTACTTGGGCAGCCCTCGCAGCAGCAGCCACATTCTTGTCACAGTTATAACTAGAGCAGCATGTATCTTATCTTGGCGTTTTCGTTTGTTTTTGTTGCTACATGAATATTTACACATTTTGTGGCAGCTTCTACGCTTTAGCAATCAAATTACAAGCAAATGGGAACAATGTTTGATTGACAATTGATTGGCGAAATGACTGCAGTCGCTGCTGCTGCTCTCGATAAAATGCCGCAGCCAAGTGGCGCCAATAACTAAAAATTTGCCTATGCAGCAATATTAATGCCAATGACTAAGCGAGCAGTCGACAGTCAAGCCAAAAGTTAGCTTAGGCAACAACAACAACAGTTTGTGCTCATTATGCCGCCCATTCATTATTGTTGTTGCTGTTGTTGTTGTTGTTGTGGGCTGCGGCGCGCTGTTTGTAATTAATTTCCGTTTGTGTAGAGCCGCAACAAACTTGGGGCGCAAAACTTAAATAAACCGCAGCAAAGCGCGAGAGAGAGCCAAAGCCGCAGCCGCAGCCGCAAGGCCCCAAAAGCAAATTCAATTCAATTCAACACACACACACACACATTGAAGCAATTGCATTTCAAATGCGAAGCTTGAGCTTAGCTCAGGTAGCGCACTTTTAATTGCTTTTTTATAAAGTGTAGTTTTTTATTATTAATATTTTGTTGTTGCTCAATGCTATAGCAAACATTATTACATATTCATATATATAGCTTTATATATACTGCTAGACATTTTTATGGCCAGCAAACTCGTTTGGCCAACACGTTAGGCTAAGCGGCAAGATGAAGGCCTAGGCCTCCATTGCCGACACGCGCTGAGCTGAGCGTGTAGCGGGGGCTAGGGCCAGGTACTCACTCGTCTACTATATCAAACAAAAGCCACGCTCAATCTGAGACAGCAACGCGACTTGCCATTGTCGCAACATTAAAGCCAAGCCGACAACTTGGCTGAAATTCGCTTTGCAATGCGCTCGCTCAAGTTAGTGACGCCGTCACCCTGAACTTCAGACACTTGATAAGGCGGCAACGCCAGCGACTTTAACTTGTAACAGTTTTCCCTCATCGATTATCGGCGTTTAATTAAAACCCCCACCGCAGCGCCAGTCACTGCCCCGCTTAGCACTCCCCCAAGCTAATTGCTACTGGTATTTAGCAAAGCATACGCTGATAACGCATACGCCGCGTAGTACGCTCGACGCAAAGCAAAAAATAAAAAAGCGTAAAAAGAGTTTGTGGCAGATTTTCTAGGCTGATAGTAAAAAGTATATGGCGCAGTCGTTTGATTTTTGCCGTTGCTCGTCACGGGTTTCGATAAGTGCTTGTAAATTATCAAATGGGGTGCGGGTTTGCTGCAATATAAAAAATATATATATATCAATAGTCAATTTGGCGGCGGCGACTTCGACGAAATGTGCAAACTTTATGGTTATTAAATGATCGGTCAGTGATCGCAGTGTGAGCGTTGAGTGAGCAACAAACAAAAAAATGACGCAAGCGGCACAGCGATTTGAGCAATTTGTTATAAACAAAATAAAGTTTTGTGTATGCAGCAGTGCAAACAATTGAAGTGAAACTAGCAGGCGGCTGATCAAGCGATTAAAGCAGCTGCTAAGCGATTCTAAGCTCAGCAGCAAACAATTTGATGTTAAGACTCGCATTAGCAGCAGCATTTTAGCTTATAAAAGTACAGAGCTAAAGTTTATTAAACAATGCGACAATTTACAAAAACTAGCAGACGCCTGATCAAGCGATTAAAGCAGCTGCTAAGCGATTCTAAGCTCAATTGCAAACAATTTGATGTATGAATGAAAATTTAAAACTTGAATTAGCAGCAGCATGAGGTCTAAAGCTTATTAAACAATGCGGCAAATTTTAGAAATTCAGCAAATTGTTGAAAATTAATTGAGCCATAGCAGTTCGCTTAACCATAAGCGATTTGTCGAAAAGATTCGAAAATTAATTGAGCCATAGCAGTTCGCTTAACCATAAGCGATTTATCGAAAAGATTACCAGCAACTTTAATTATTATAACAGAGACTTTTAGCTGTGTTATTTATATTGTCATAACATTAAAGTTGGAATTTAATTTAAACAAATTTAATACGCGTAGAATCTATTAGAGCTGCTGTTAATATTAAATGTTTTATTATACACGCTTAACATTTGTTTTATCAATAATATTAACAATTATTAGTGACTACTTAATTCTTATTTTATTAGCTTGCCATAGGACTTAAACTTAATTAAGCTTTGATTGCACATAAATAAAGTTTATTAATGCATTGGGCCACTTGCTTAGTTAGTCGGCCATGCTAATTTCTGTCTGTGTTTTTATTAATTAATTTGATTTTGCACAACTTGGCTCAATGAACTTGCGTTTTTGTTTTTTAAAGTTTCACTTGTGTGTGCTATGTACACATTGCGCATACGCCACGTACAACGTGATAGCTAAGCCCCGCACGTTCGTTTATCATAGAAAATTCATGAGACTGTCGCTAAGCTCTCGCTACGCACAGGTGCGTGCGTGGTCAACGAAATGGCCTAGAGAGCATTTGCCTAATGCTCGAATTCAATTCAAAGCGCATTTGGCTTAAAGTGTATTGAGCGGTCGGGCGGCCTCATTTACATTACATATGCCTCGATATGTATCTTGGAGTGGACTGGAGTGGCTTAGGCCAAAGTTAATTTGCAAGGCGGCATGTTTCATATCAGAGACGCTAAAATGCTTTCAAGATGACTCAACGAAATCTGTTTGGGCCACTTGAGCAAGAGAGAAGAAAAAAAAAACATGTTCTTTTTGTATTTTTACTTTTTGGTTTTATCTTGGCGCCACGATCGCAGCCAGCCAGGCAGGCAGGCGGGCAGGCTGTGACTCTTGAATCGAAGCGAACGCGGTATTTGCTCAAAAACACAAAGGCGATAATTAAACGCAAAACAAAGCGGCCGAGAACAGAGAGACGGAGAGACGCAGAGACAGAGGCAACGGCCAGGGACGCATCAAGTGGTTGGCCTTTAATTAGAAAAGGTGGTAGAGAGACCCAAACAAAAGTGCAGCATAAGAAAAATGACGACAGCTAATGAATGTGGTTTGTATGAAAAGCTCGAAAAGTTGCTTTGCCAAGTTTTCAGTTTTCAGTTTGAGAAAATGAACGCAACGCCAGATACGAAGGCAAAGATAAACTTTATAACAAAAGCCAGCGCTTGTTAGTCTCACTCGCTCACTCACTCACTCACTCACTCGCTCATATCTCGCATGTAAGTGTTAATGAAGTTAAGTGTTTTTGACGCGAAACAGCAACAACAATTAATGAGAAGTCGCATACCGAGGGCCAAACGCACAAATATGTTCGGACTCTATGATAAAGATCAACAGAGCAGCACACACATGGCAAAAATAAATAAAGCAGCAGCGAGCTGAAAACTTTTTGTGGCTTAAGTTAATTGAAAGACATTTCGAATGCGAACTTAGCTTAAAGCCAAACTGCTAGAATTTCCGGGAAGTTGGCTCAGCTCATTTGAATTGTTGCTTTCACTTTTGCGCTGCAGCGCTGCAACAATCAGCAACACGCTCAAGCGCTGCGCCAGCTCGACTAACAAACAATCATAACAATAAGTTAACAACAAGTTGGCTAGCACTTTGGCTAATTGTCAAGCAATTGTTACTGCAGGGAACGGCTTAAGCGACTCGTTTACATTTACGTTTATGCAATTAAAAGGCATGTCCTGTAACTAGGTCAGCGGCTTTCGAATATAAGTATATATATATATATATATTTTGCTTGCTAATTAATTAAAAGCTTTAACTACAATAGCTAGCGCCAACTGGGGAATTGCATAGCTTCATTTCCTTTTGTTTTGCGCTAGGATTTGCAGCCCATGTGGCGTATGAGTAATGAAAGTGGCCAGCAACGCTGACGGCGCCGCAGCTATAACCACAAAAGTGCTCCCAAAAGCGCTGCAGCAGTATTTTCAATTAAAAAGCAAAGAAGCAGCAAGCAAAAAAAGGGCAGTAGTCAGCCAATGCATACACTTTGTCAATAATATTTTATATTAATAATAATGTCAACTATGAACAGTCGACGATAAAAGAAAAGGATTAAAGGATATTTAAAATTAAATTAAAAAATTATTTAAAATATATATAGATAGATTGGGTGTGTTGACACCCCAATCAGGTCTAGGTTAGCGTTAACTATTAATAGTTAAGAAAGTTAAAATAAATCGTTTAGCATTTTAGTTATGCCAAGGCTTGTAAATAGTTTTAAGCAATAAGCTCAAATTTTTAGCTTAAGCTCGACTTACAGTTAGTCTAAAAGTATTTGCATGCTTAATATGCTGACTCTAGGCTGCGAGTTCTTGCGGCTCATACAGACGAAGCGCTGCGGAAACGTTTAAGTTTGAATTGCCTGCTACCCTTTTGTGCATTTGCTTGCTCACAAAGTGTATCAAAAACTTGAGCGCAAAGCGCAGAGCGCAAATGAACGATGTCATTAATTAGGAATTCTCTCGGCCGCGTTTCAAGTGGCGCGTCTGGTCGCCAGCGCTTTGTGTTGGCGTTGAGGCATAAACTTTGCTATTTTTTTTCATTCCTTTGCTGTCTGCGTTTTTATTTGTAATGCGTTTTGTGCAAATTGCAAATAAATTGCAAGTAGCAGACGCAGTCAAAGGCCGTGAAAGCTTAAGCGGGGGGTGTGGGGTGGGGGGTTTGCATTTAGCTAAACAACCACAATGTGCTGTCGATTTCATGCCACTTTGCATTTTAATTAAAAAGCTAATACGCGCTCTCTCTCCCTCTTGCAGTTCAAGAATGCACCACAGACTCCGAGGAGCTGATGTATCATCAGGTGCGCGCCAGCTCCAGCTGCAGTGCTCCGCCTGATTTACTGCTGGGCAGCGAACGTGACAACAATATACAGCTGCGTACGCCTGTCGTTAATATAATCACCACGCCCCCCGGCTTAGCCTCCAGCAAGCAACAGCAACAGTCGCAGCCACAGTCGCTGCCATTGCCGCAGCAGCAGCAGCAGCAACATCACGTAACGCGCCAGGACATGAGCGGCAAACACTTGCGCATCAGCAGCAGCAGTGGCAAGCATGGCAAATATGCAAATATGCAGCTGCCTGCAGCAGCAGCAGCGGCGGAGGATGCGGATGTGGTGGATGCTGCTGCCGCTGCCATGTCCATGCCGCATGGACAGCACTCGCATTCGCGACATCATCACAACAAAGAGGAGCGCATACGTTTGGAGGTGAGCTTAAGTCCGAGATAGAAAGTTGAGCATAAAGCAATCAATGCAGTTGCTTCAAAGGATTCGAGTGCCACTTATTTATTTAGTGCAACAGTTTAGCTAAAAACTTTACGCTATATATAGATTATATACTTTGCTAATATTTGCTTTAATTTCTTAGAAATTTATGTGTGTTCCAAAGGCGAAATTATAAAATTCTAGGCCCAAAGTTCTGCATTTACTTTTATAAAAATATGCTGAAATTTTGTTGATTAGCTAAACCATTTAATCAGCTTCAATTGCTCGATTTCTTGTAAACAATTCATTTGTTGCAACAATATTTGTCTTTGTTTTTGTTGTATATTTTTTATAAACTTTATGCGCAGCCTGCTGCTCTTGCTTATTTTATTTGCCATTAGCTTGCAACATTTGTTTAGTGTTTGCCGCTAATTTGTGGCTCAATTAAAAATTTTTGTTCAAATTTATTTATATAATTTAAATGTTGTGTGTTTTGTTTTTCATTTAGTAATGGGCACCGCCCGCCTGCTCGGCCGGCCAGGTAACCACTGCCTGGTCAAGTTTAATCCACATCCACTGGCAACGCCATGACCATTTGGTCATATTTCATGACCCACTGTGCCAGCGCCGCACATAAACTCAACTTTTAAATGCGCTTTTAATTAAAATTTCAATGGGTGCGTAGCAAAGTTGGAGCATTTTGTTTTTCTTTTCGTGCGGAGTCAGAAAATATTTCATTAACACAATGTAGACGGCAATTTTCAATTACCACCCACTGCCAAGCGAGAGCAGCAGCAGCAGCAGAAAAAATATCAAAACATTAAAATTCAATAAAAACCATTAAGAGCGTAGCAAAAACAACAAAAACGCACCCCAGATAGAGTGAGAGCGCAACGAGTGAAACATAAAAATAAAAACACAAAACTCGCTGGCGAAAGCACTTAAAGGCAATTAAAAATCTTCAGGCCAAGTAGCAAGAAATTATATTTATTTCGCTTTTAGCTAGAGTTGGGTACTTGACTGTTAATGAGGGGGGGGGGGTGGTTCTGGGTGGGCAACACTTTATCAATGGCACACACTTTACTTCACTTTCGCTTGCGCTCGTCGGTTCGCTCTCTTTGGGGCTTTGGCGCAGCAGGCGAGAAATTAAATATTTAGTCAAATTATGGCCACAATTGTGCGACTTTGCAACAGTTACGCCCCCATTGCCACACCCACTGCGCAGTGGTTTGTTGTTGGCTTGTAATTGTTTTTGTTAGTCCAAAACTGTTGCATACTTGCGGGCGTCGAAATAAAATATTCCCCAATATTTTTGTCGAGTTTATGCTGCCAGTTTATTAACATTAAATATTCAAGCGCAATCTAATCTTTTGCTTGTTGTTTTTTTTTTGCTAGGAATTCACTTGCGATGTTTCCGTCGAGGGCGGCAAGTCGACGCAGCCGCTGCAGTTCTCATTCACCTTCTACGATCTGGATGGGCATCATGGCAAAATAACAAAGGACGATATTGTGGGCATTGTGTACACCATATACGAGTCCATTGGCAAGAGTGTGGTGGTGCCCCACTGCGGCAGCAAGACAATTAACGTGCGGCTCACCGTCAGTCCCGAAGGCAAATCGAAAACGCAGCCAGCTGCTGCCGCATGTCACAACAACAACAACAACAATAATAACAACAACAGCAGCAGCATCAATAATAGCAACAGCAACAACAATGCCAGCAAACTAAAGAAGCTGCCAACGGGCATGAGCATGGGCATGGGCATGGGCATGGCGGCGTCCATGTCAAAAACAGTGAATGGCATTGCGCTAACGACATCCGGCGGCGCACGCCGCCAGCACCGCCATCGACCACGCAAACTGATTAAGTCCGATGACGAGGACGATGACAGCAACAGCGACAAGGAGCGCGAACTCACCGCGGCCGAGCAGCTGCCCAGTGGGAGTGGCAGCAAGCCAACAGCGGCAGCTGCCAGCAAAGCTGCCAGATACCAGAAGAACAATGCCAAATTGGAGGCGTGCTGCAATGCCCAACAACAGCAGCAGCAGCAGCAACAGCAGGCGGAACAGCATACGCCGGACAATGGGCACAATACCTATGAGAATTTGTTGAATCTCAAATGCAGCAGCAGCAACAAGGAAGCCAGCGACGCATTGGAGTGCACACAGCGCTCACGCCATCATCATCATCAGGCACATCACTCCCACTCCCACGTCCAGCAGCAGCAGCATAGCCAGGATATCTACATGAAGCAGGCAACGCAGCGCGTCAAAATGCTGAGAAGAGCGCGAAAACAAAAGGTGAGCAGCCTCAGACTTTTATTAATCCAGGCTACAATTTCGATTAGCCGCCAGCCGAGCTGCTGCATAAAAATTAATTAAAAGTTGAAATTTATGCAGCGCTCGCTTTAATGTCGCCACAGTT
Source organism: Drosophila busckii (assembly GCF_011750605.1). Classification (NCBI taxonomy): domain Eukaryota; kingdom Metazoa; phylum Arthropoda; class Insecta; order Diptera; family Drosophilidae; genus Drosophila; species Drosophila busckii. The sequence continues at coordinate 2,051,722 of NC_046606.1, forward strand.
TTGAGTTTGTTTTATTGCATTTTTTGTACTGCCTGCTGTATTTATAATTTATATTTATATTTATATTTATATTTGTATTGTTCTTTTTTGTCATTTTTGGTTGACTCTCGCCTCATTACGCATGATTGCCACTCCACTCACCACAAAACAACAACAAAACAGTATCAGGATCACTGCCTCGAAACGCGTCAACGCAGTCAGTCCGTGGGCAACGATGCCTGCTGGCAAAACCGCCACCTGCAGCAGCAGCAGCAGCAGCAGCAGCAGCAGCAACAACAGCAACAGACACAGCAGCAACTGGCGAGTCCTGTGCCCAAGAGCGCTTCGGTGTCGCCGCCTTTGGCTGCGGACATGATGCTGGATGGCGTGCAGCTGCGTCAGCCACGTCCGCAGTCGCTGCTGGCGACACAGCAGCAGCGCAAGTCGGCCGAGTGCTGGAAGTCGGCGCTAAATCGCAACGATTTGATTAGCATCATCAGGGAGAGCATGGAGAAGAATCGCCTGTGTTTTCAACTGAATGGGTAAGCAGCCAGCCAGCCAGACACGACAGCAACAACCCAGTCCCAGTCCCAGTCCCAGTCCCATTTTTCATTTATTGCATTTTGTTTGCTTTATTTAGTTTGCATGGCGACCTACTTTGCGTCGATTAACACAACTAATTAGTTTTTGTCGCTTTGTTTTGCAGAAAACCCCAAGCCAATGTGAGTCCCATACGGCAACTACCGCCAGCCCAACAACAACAGCAACGCCAACGCTGCAGTACAGGCTCGAAAATCCCGACGCTTATTGCGAACCACAGTCTGCCACAGTCCGCGCAGTCGCCGCTCAGCTGCAGTCCTCCCACGCCGCAGTCGCCTCAACCTCAGCCCTGTGCGGAGCCAGCACCACTGCCCAACAACAACAACAACAACAATCACATCGAAGCCGCACACGAGCACACGCTCAACAGCAGCAGTGCGTATCATCCACAGCCGCATATTCCCATTTACCATCAGCAGCTGGCCATTAATCCGGCCGTCCTGGCTGCCCAGCATAGCCACAACAGCGCCCACAACAAGCTCAATCTCTGCGGCTACGACTCCTTTCTGCATGCCACCATCTGTGGCGGCGGCGCCAGCGCGCACTCGCCTCCAGCCACGCCCAGCAATGTGGCCACCGTGCAGCCCATACCCAAGAAGAGTCAGCACAAGCTGCAGGCCTATCAGCGGCTCGAGCAGCAGCAGCAGCAGCAACAACAGCGCAGCAGCAAGCACGAGCAGCGACGCCAGCGTCACAAGCTGCAGCAGCAGCAGCAACAGCTGCCAGCCAAGCTAGAGCCAGCACGCCCAGTTACCTCCAGTTCCAGCTCAGGCGCCTCTAAAATCTACGGCGATGCGCTGGAGTGCGCGCATCTTTTGGCCAGCGAGGAGGAGGAGCTGGCGCCCAGTCCCATGCTCACCAGCACGCCACGCAAAGTTGTCTCCACCAATACGCTCATCGATCTGAACGATGATGTGGGCGAGGCTGTCGCCGAGGCCGTCACCACAGTTAGCAAGGATGCCGAGGAGCTGCCCGCCGCTGGCTGCGAAGCCGCTGAGCTGGACACGAGCGCCTCCAGCTCCATGATACATCGCTATGTGCATGAGCACATACATCATCACTATCATCACTTCAAGGAGCAGCAGCAGGATGCCGCTTGAAAGCAAATACTAAAAAGAAATACTACACATATACTAAATGTTGCTTGTTTTCTTATGATTAAGCTAGCGCAATTTGTAATTTAATTAGCCGTTAACTTTCAACTCGAAAAGCCCCAAAAGATATTATTTGTTGTCAATGCAAATTGAATTCCATAGCACGCTCCAATGTTAAGCAGTTTGCGCCTTTGCCTTAGCCTACACTGAGCGAAATTATACTACATGATATATATATATAGCCAACGTTTGCTTGACGCTTTCAGCCTAGCCCACATATCATAGCTGTGTGTGTAAATGTCTTAACTAAACTATAAAAAACATATATAAATTGTTTACCAGAATATGCAGAGAATTTGTTGTCTATTAATATGTAAAGTTTATGCGCCGCCGCTTTTCTTCGTGTGTATGTATAGTATGGAATTAAAGCTTAAGTTTTTTTTACATTTTATTATTATTTATATGCCACTTTTATTTTTAAACGCAAACCAACCAACAAGACACGCAACAATGCAACAAATGTTTAGTTAAATTTTATTATTAATTAACTCAACTCATTTTCTAACCATCAATCAATCAATCAAACCATGCAAAACTAAAAACGAAAGCAGCAAAATGCATTTAACTCTTATTTAAATAAAGAAGACTGATTTCCAATTAAACAATATATTAATTAACTGCGTATGCATAAATAATTATATATACAAATAGAAAATTTATGAGAAATAATAAATAAATTATTGAATTGCTAAACTCTTAAACGCAACTGTAATTTCACTTTTAAAGTTTTAAATGGAAATGTAAATGAAAATGTTGAACAAATGTTTCGCCTGGCGCGCGCGCTGTTCTCTCGGTCAAGTTCTATATATAGCGCGTTGACATGAGATGAAGATATAACAGGCGATCGACAATAGAGAGCAGAGCAAAGCGTAGAGAGCCGCCGCCAGCGTAGCGAGACAAAGGAAAAGTTCTGCTCCACACTCACACAAATTGTTTTCAAACAGCGAGCAGCAGCGCGGTTAGTTCTTCTTCGAGCGTCGAGCGTCGAGCGTTACGCAAGTCTTCTGCATCGGCTCTTCAGTTGGCTGTTTGGAAGATGACACTGCCGCCCACAACTTGTGCCTATTGTCAGGCCAAGGCCTCGCAGCTCTGCACCGCCTGCCGCAGTGTTGTCTACTGCAGTCGCGAGCACCAGAAGGAGCACTGGAAGCGTGGACACAAGCTGGAATGCAAGTGCTATGAGGTGGCCAGCAACGTGCAGCTGGGCAGGCATTTGATTGCCACGCGCGACATCAAAATGGGCGAGCAGATACTGAAAGAGGCGCCGCTGGTCTTTGGCCCAAAGGTGGCGGCTACGCCGCTTTGCCTGGGCTGTCATCGCAATCTGTTGGCACCAGAGCATCCCGCAAAGGACTTTTACAAATGCAGCGGCTGCAGCTGGCCCATGTGCTGCAAGGAATGCGAGCAGTCGCCCTATCATGTAGACGAGTGTCGTCTCATTGCCGCCAGCAACTTTGAGTGCAAGATTAGCTACAATGCTGTAGAGCCGGAGCGCAAGGAGTCCGCCTATTGCGTTATATTGTTGCTGCGCTGCTTGCAACTCAAGTCCAGCAATCCCGCTGGCTTTGCGCAAATGAATCAGCTGCAGGATCACTTGCAGGAGCGTCTACAGACGCCACTCTACCAAGTACTGCGCGCTAATCTTATTACCTTTATCAAAACCGTGCTGGGTCTGCGCGACTGGTCGGAGATGGACATACTACGCATTGCTGCCATACTGGACACCAATGCCTTTGAGGTGCGACAGCCAAGCGAGCGTCGCAAGGTGCGCGCTTTGTTTCCGGGCGCTGCCATGATTAACCACGACTGTGTTCCTAACTTGCGGCATCGCTTTGATGATGATATGAACATAATATTCTTAGCCAAGCGCAAAATTGCCAAGGGCGAAATTTTAAGCATCTCCTATACGCAGGCCTTGAGGAGCACCATACAGCGGCGAGTGCATCTGAAGTTTGTCAAGTGCTTTGACTGTGCCTGCGCTCGTTGTGCAGATCCCACGGAGCTGGATAGCTTTGCAGGCGCGCAGCTGTGCGTCAAGTGCAAAGTAGGCAAGGTAAGTCACACCATGCGTATGCTTAATATTTGTAGCTTCATTTAATTATTGTCTTTAAGGTAATCTCAATGAATCCCTTGCAAAACAATGCCAATTGGCAGTGCCAGCTTTGCAATTTGAAGGTGAATGCAAAGCAGTACTTGGCCAAGGATGCTGCATTGCAATCTGAGCTTGAGGCGCTTGACAAGAGCCAGCCCTCGGTCTTTGAGGATTTCATATATCGCCATCGTATTGAGCTACATGAGACAAACACACACGTGCTTCAAGCGAAATATGCGTTGACGCAGCTCTACGGTAGTGCGCCAGGCTATTCCTTGGAGGGTAAGCTCTTGAATTATTATATTCCATAAGGATATTCAATTTTCATCATTGCAGAGCTAAGCGAACAAGACTTGACGCGCAAGGTGCAACTCTGTGAGGAACTATTGCAGCTGGCAAACATCTTTGATAGCGGGTGGAGCATGTTTCGTGGTAATCTGCTTATCGAATTGGAGGAAGCTATTGTAACTCAAGCGCTGCGGCTCACAGAACCAACTGAGTCTGAAGCGAAACTCAAAGAAGCCACACAGCTGCTGAAAGAAATTAATAGCATTATGAAAACTGAGCCAGAGATGCAACATTTACTTGTGGAAGGTAAACAATTGCTAGATGAGGCTCTGGCACGTTTTGCAGTCCAATAATTAAAGTATTTCATTTATTTAAAGAAAAAAACTAATTGTAAATAAAATAATTAGTTCAGATGCTGAACTTTTATGTTTTAGTTGGTTGGCAACGCGGTCACTACATTTGTTTTCGACCTGCCGCCACAACTTTAGCTGCTTAAAAGTTGTGGCGGCCGGTAGAAAATAGCTGTTAAAACTTCGATTTTTCACGTGTTGCACATGTTTACGCTGTAGTTTTAATTAAAATAACTAAAATGGAAAGTGTAAATGCAGAAAAACCAACGGAGCAGACTGATAATAGTAATGCGAACAATGATGAACCAAAGCAGGTTGAAGAAAGTGTTGTAGAAGCTGTGGAAACTGAAAAGCAAAATGCCGGCAATGAGTTTGAGTATTTGGAGCGCAATGAATTTACATCGGAGATATATAAAATTGAAGTGAAGAATTTGGGCTACTTCGGCATTGGTGTAAGTTAATAAACTGACAGTAAACATTGGGCTAATGCTTTGTATATCTTGTAGGAATTTAAAAAGCTGCTGAAGAAGACATTAAAGTTTGACATCACCAAAATCAAGTCGCCAACACGCAAGGAATTTGCTTTTGTTTGCTTTAGGACTGCAGAGGATCAACAGCGTGCTGTAGAAACGCTTGATGGCTATAAGTGGAAGGGCAAGGTATTGAAGGCCATGTTGGCTAAGGCCTCCGCTGATCCGCTGCAAAAAAGGCGCGCCGATGAGGAGACTGGCGATGTTCAGCCAAAGCGACAACGCACAGCCGGCGAAGCTACATGTCCGTTATCCGATATGCCTTATGAAAAGCAGCTGGAGCAAAAGAAAGACGAGATGGCAGCTGTGCTTAAGAAGTATACAAAGGAGTTGCGACATTTAAATACTGCTGCAATCCCTCATCTGGATAAGTTTGAGTTCAAAGGTGTGCTGCCCTCACCCACAATTGAGGGCTATCGCAATAAGAATGAGTTTACAGTGGGCAAGAATGCTGAGGGCGAGATTGTGGTTGGCTTTCGCCTCGGCAGTTACTGTCATGGCTCAGTGGAGGTGGCAGCAGTGCAGGAGCTTCCGCATTTGCCAGCACAGGCCAAGTGGGCGGCGCTGACCTTTCAGCAGCTGGTCAGGCAATCCAAATTTCAGCCTTTTAACCCTGTAGGCAATCTCGGACACTTTCGACAGTTAATGGTGCGCTGCTCTAGTAACACGGGAGAGGTTATGATAGTAGCGGGCATATACTCATCCAATCTCAGCGAGGCAGAGCAGCTGGAACTGCAGCAAGAGATCAAAAGCTTTTACGAGCGAGAAGAGCAACAGTCAGGAGAATTTAAATGCAGCTCTCTCTATTATCAGGATGTCAAGCATCGCGAGGCGGGGCAACAGGTGAATCCAGTCACACATCTACTTGGCAATACACACATAACGGACAGCATACAAGGACTGCAATTTCGCATTAGTCCCTTGGCCTTCTTTCAAGTCAACACAGCAGCAGCGAATGTGCTCTATCAGCAGGCCATAGACATGGTTGCACCCACCGAGGAAACCACAATGTTGGATATATGCTGTGGCACGGGCACCATTGGCTTGGCCTTTGCCAAGCACTGCAAGCATGTGCTGGGCGTAGATATTGTTGCTGATGCCATAAAGGATGCACAGTTCAATGCAGAGGCGAATAATATAAAGAATTGCAAGTTCATTGCGGGCAATGCTGATGATTTTATCAAGAGTATGGTGCATGAGGCTGTCTACGCTCAAGAGCCGGGCAAGCAACTGGATTTGGTGGCTGTGGTGGATCCACCACGCGCTGGACTGCGTAAGGCATTAAAACTAAAAGTCATTTTATATAAATTAATTTCTTTTTGATTTCAGATAATCGTTCTATAACTGCAATACGCTCTGCTTCAGGTCTACAAAGATTAGTCTACGTTGCCTGCAATGCTCACAGCGCCAAGCGCAACTTTATTGAACTTTCCCGCCCCGAGTCCAAGCATTACAAAGGAGAACCCTTCTATCCAAAATGCGCCGTTGCTGTAGATATGTTTCCCCATACCACGCACACCGAGCTGGTCATCTTGTTTGAGCGTGAGGCGAGCCCAAAGCAAGCAGTTCAGCAAGCAGTTGAGCAAACAGTCGAGCCAACAGTCGAGGCTAACCAATAGACCCCAACAACGGAGACAACGTAACGCCTTGGGTACAGTTTTGCAAATTTAATTTATAGTAATCTTGCTGATAATCGCGTTTATTTGCAGATTACTTGTATAGCGCTCTCACACTTTTGCGCGCGCTCTCTCCCTGTGCTTATCAGAGTGTCGTAATGCATCAACAACATCATCAACATCATCATCGTCGTCGGTTCTTTTGTGTGACCGAACGCGAACTGCGACTCTTATTGTTTTAAATTGATTTAATTCTAGTTGAGTTGTTCCGGCGTCTGGTACGAACAGCATAGTGACTTCCTATTTAGTTGTAGCTCGTAAGCAATTCATCTTAAATCGCCAGCAGTTCTATGCTGTGTGTCGCCAAGTGAGCGCGTGATAAGGGCTGATAAGCAAAGGACTAAATATTAAGCAGCAACTGTATACAGCAACAACAAAGAACAAAAGTGCTACAAGTTCTACATTTTAAATTCCAAAAGACACGTTATCATGACTGAACAGGTACATATATATAAATTTATTTTTGTACTTTAATTGACTTTTTGTTGTTAGTCATAAATAAGTTATAGGCGTGTGCCTAACAGCTGCCATTTTCAATTTCTAAACAAATATAAATTATTTTTATTAATTTATTTAAATAGCGCAAGCGTGTGGCTAACTGTTTAGCCAATCAATCAAATAGGCAAAGGCTATTAATATAAATGTATTTGTCAACAGCTTGCTATCAACAATAATATTTAACTAGCTGCGAAGCACTTATTTGCTTGTTAGTTATTATAATTAATTTAAAGTGTTTATTGCCTTGTAGCAAGGCCTGATGCCAAGAGGGCTCTTGAATATTGTAAACAAAACTCAGCTGTTGGCGTGAAACAAAACAACAAGTAAACGTGACCAAGAACATGTTTATCCATATATAAAATTTAGTATATATATTACATTAAATGTAAAGCAGACACGTAGACACAAACAACAATATTTATGTACAACGTAACTAGAATAAGCTGCGCGAACTGTACTTTGGACTTGCTTGGATGTTTGTATACCTGCAATCGATTATAAATACAAACTTAAAGTCACAAGATTTAAAAGAAACTACAATAAATTAAAGCACACACACATACGCGCTTAGTAACAGCAAAAGCAAAAGCATAAACATATACAAAATTCTACAAAAATACTTTGTGATTATGTTTATTGGCCTTGATCGTAGTGAAGTGATTTTTGAAGCGAAAAGCTCTCTAAATCCAATAACGCGTGTTCAAGTTGCTGACTTATCAACAACAACAACGAAGCTATTTAGTTATCACAAGTAAACAAACAACAAGGAAAAACAATGACCAATACAACTGACGCGAACCGGTTTGAGAGAGTGATAAATGCAAAGAGAGTGCGGAGAGCTTTTAATTGATGCTGCTGACACAGTTGATGGGGGCCTGGCAACGCCAACGCCAGAGCAGAGCAGAGACAACAACAAAATTATTCACGTGCGTTTTACACACGAGCGACACGTTTTTCGCTTTGGAGCATGTCTCATTCGCTATCGCGCTCTCTCGCTCTGTGCTGAGCTTTCGACTTCAGCAGCTGTTGTTTACATATTTTGATGCTCTATGAACCAGCACTGTATAGATAACTGTATATTGCGAATATACATTGCTTATGCTACTTATTTCAGTTAGAGTATACAACAGTCTGCCTTTGTTTTCACTTTGGATATACACGTTTTATGATGTTTTCGTGTTTTTGTCTACTGAGGCCAACAGCATTTTAAAAAAGCACAGGCAGCAACTGTACCCCCAAGCTGAAAACCAAAACAACACACACACACACAAAGGTTGGTAGCAGCAAAAGCTTCCGCTGAGGCGTATTCGATAAAAAGAAATCGTTTAAATTGCGCGCACAACAGTTGCGAATGCAACGTCGGAGTGACGACGACTTAATGTCAAAAGCGTCCTGCTTTCAAATTAAAAACAAAAGGATACATAAATCAAATACTATATAAAAAAAAAAAAACGAGGAAAAACTCTACAAAGACACACACACACAAAGTACAAAGATGCTTGTCTAGCTAAGCAAACAACGTTGCGTATACGACGCATTGTGCATAACATCAACAAGCAACAAAGCATATACAACTGTGATAATATTGAAATTGAAAAACTCGCGTCTGCTATCAAGCAACAAAGTTAAGCAACAATAAACAGAAAATGTCCGTGCCCATGCTGCTGACGCCACTGGAGCCGCAAACGGCGGAAGACCACATGCAAAATGTAATTACGTTAGTCTATGAATATTTCTATAATGAGATTTACAAGTGACGTAAAAAGTGTAATGGATGTGTCGCCAGACGTTGACTTTAGTTTGGACTGAAGGTCAATATATGCAAATATTTTGCATGCTAAGCAATTTAGTTATATATTTGAAAAGTAATCGATAAGCAGGCGGAACTATAATGTTTATATAGCATAGGCAGTGAGTCAGAGCATGAATACTTTGGTATACGCCCATGTTTTGTTTACATAGTTAGTTGGTAAAGTGTTTACAGTTACAATTACTACGCAGAAAGATATTTAACGCTGCAATTTATAAACAATTTCAAAGACGCTAAGCGATAGCTTATCTTGAAGTTAATAAACTTTGCAAATAAGTCCCCACGCCAACGACCTAAATCGTCAAAGCTTTTTACATGAAATTTCCCAAAACAAAGAACATCTGCGGCCAAAGCTTACAACTAAGCATGTAGCCACTAAAGAGAGCGAGAGAGGGAGAGAGCGCGCGAAAGCTTTAAAGTTTTATGGCCAACACGTGCCATGCTCTTGCATAGTTGAAGTCAAAAACAAAAACAAAGCACGCAATTAAAATGCAAGTGCTACAAGTTGAAAGTTTAATAATCATATGCGTTATTTTATATTTTTGTTGACTGCTGATAAGGCATTGCCAAATGTTAGATTCTGTACAAGGTTGCGCTAATTATGCCAAGAACGTGGCAACAACGCAAATAAACTAGTGCGACTGACGTAAGACAGACGAAAATAACAAATAACAAAACAAATTTGCGGAAGAAACTATGACCGAGCCGCGCCTGACCATGTGTGCAATGAGCCTCTAACTATTTATGCCAACTAGCAAACAATTTGGCTATTAGCACACGCGAGTGAGTGAAAATATAAACATACTTACATGTGTGTGTGTGTGTGTGTGTGTGCATTACTTTTGTTTCTCAGTTTTGGGCACAGGCAGTTGCCACTGTCGACTTGTTGCGAATTGTGTCGCTGCGTGGGCGAAAATCAAAAGGCCAATTTTATTACACGTGATTTCTGTTGAAGTGTGCGCATATTTATGGGTCCAACTGTTGTTGCCCACTTACATAAATTTCTAACACTGCGTCGCTGTTGTCAGGCTGCGCCTCAAAGAGCCAGTTACGTCATCAGTCGCTGTTTACAGCCAAAGGCAGAACGCGCTCAGCTGCTAAAGCGAGCGCGTCAACAGGTAAAACGCGTCAGGTTAGCCCTGCAGTACGGCTGACTTGCCAGTAAATAGTAAATACAGCAACAAGTGCAACTGTTATTTGTCTCAAATGGCGTCGCTATAATTGTATAAACAGTCGCACTGTTAGTTTGATAACAAAACTATTAATTTAGTTATATTTGTCATAGTAGCTGTATTTATTTATTATAGCCGTTTGTATGTTTTGTTTGAACGCAAACTTACAATTTAATCTGTTTTTAATAAGCACTTTGAACTTTTTTGTTGCAACGCTTAAACGCTTTATCAGCTGTAAACTAATTGTCCGTCATTGCAACACGTGATACTCTTTACACTTGCGCCAAGTGTAATTCACGGGCTGTTTGATTAGCCGAAGCGCATCCCGCAGCTCTTATCAGTGGGCTAACTATTTTCTAAGCTGCGCTTATCAGTGAGTGGGCTGCGCTTATTTGAGGCACTGATCGCAGCAGCCGTCGGTCAGTTCGACAGCGACAACGAGCAGCTCAGCAGCCATGTCCAATCATTTGATACTAATTCTGTTTCTATTGCCTTCGATCTTGCAGTGCGCCTCGCATGTGGAAGCTGCGCCGCGTTACAACAACGCCAACGAGCTATTGGATGCCACCAGCAGCAGCAGCAGCAGTTGCAAGCCCGCGCTGCGTGAGTTTCAGGTGCGTCTACTGACGCCACTGGCAGCGGAGGAGCAGCTGGGACTAACAGGCGATGCCAAGGCATTGGGCGAGTGGCAATTGTCGCGCTCTGTGCCGCTGGAGCGTGTGGCGGAGCTAACCTGGCGCACCACAGTGCGTCTGCAGAGCTGTCGCCAGCTGGAGTATCGCTACTTCATCTATGTGGAGGATGCTGCGGGCTACAAGCAAATCAGGCGCTGGGAAACGCACTTCAAGCCGCGCCAGCTGCCCGCCTGCTCCGATCAGCAGTGCAGTCGCCAGTCGGATGTGTTTGGTGTGGCCCAAGTGGATGCAGCGCCGCAAGTGCATCGTGGCTGGCTCAATCATGAGGCCATAGTGCAGCTCAAGTTCAATGGCGAGAAAATGTTCCAAGTGCATGACATAGAAACGTTCGATCCGCAGCATGTGCAGCTTAAGCTGCTGGCGCTGGACCCAACTGCTGGTCTGACTGTGGAGTACAGCAAGCAGAGCTATGGCCAGAGTCAGCTGCAGCTGCAGCCTGCGCATGGCGTGCCCTACACCAAAGGCGACATAGTCATCTTTCACATAACGCTGCCGCTGGAGCGCATGATGCTGCAGCAGTTCCGCTTGGAGTGCTACAATCATGCACAGGAGCTGCTGGGCAGCGCCAGCTTAAGCTCCGCGCAGCTGCAAGGCAGCGAGGGATTGCTGCAGCTGCACATCAAGTCGGCGCAGCAGCCGGAGGAGACGCTGGCGCGACTGCGTCTGCCCTATGTGCTGGTGCTCCCGTATGAATACTCGCCGCTGGACTTTAAGACGACCTATGCGCACTACTGGCCACGCAGCTGGCCCAATCTGGACGTGGGACATCGCGGCAACGGCAAGAGCTACATAGCCGAGGCGCCGCTGGAGCGTGAGAACACCGTTGCCTCCTTTCTAAGCGCGCATGCGCATCACGCGGACATGATAGAGCTGGATGTGCATCTGACAGCCGACGGCATTCCCGTTATATATCATGACTTTGGGCTGCGCACGGCGCCGCCCGGCAAGCTCATCGAGAAGCCCGATCAGCTGGAGTATGTGCTGATCAAGGACATCAACTATGAGCTGCTGAAGCGTCTGCGCATCTTTTCGGTTATCAACGGGCAGGTGCAGGAGTATCCGGCGCACAATGCCGAGCCACGCAGCGAGCATCGCATCTTTCCACGCCTGGTCGAGGTGCTGCAGCAGCTGCCCAAGTCGCTGGGCATAGATGTGGAGATCAAGTGGCCACAGCGTCGCCAAGGCGGCGGCTCCGAGGCGGAGCAGACCATAGACAAGAACTTCTTTGCCGATCGCGTGCTGCAGGAGGTCATACAACATGGCTGCGGTCGTCCGCTCATCTTCAGCAGCTTCGACGCCGACATGTGCACCATGCTGCGCTTCAAGCAGAACATCTTTCCGGTCATGTTCCTCACCCAGGGCGAGACCAAGAAGTGGCAAGCGTTTAGTGATTTACGCACGCGCAATTTCGTGGCCGCCGTCAACAATGCGCAGGCCTTTGAGCTGGCGGGCACGGCGCCGCATGCGGAGGACTTTCTGGGCGAGAATGGCGCAGCGCTGCTGCAGCAGGCGCGCGAGCTGGGCCAGATTGCTGTCATCTGGGGCGACGACTGCAACTCCAGGGAGCGTGTGCAGTATTTCACCGCCATAGGCGCCACCGCCACCTGCTACGATCGCAGCGATCTCTACATGCCGCAGACCAAGCAGCGCGCCTTCTTCAACTCCAGCCTGCTGCTGGCGGAGTTCGAGGCGCAGTGCAGAATCTAAATATTAGAATTAGAATGTTAAATTTTGTATCTAGAGCGTAGTGGAGTTTCGCGGGCGAGCTCAGGGATTGTAATTTATGTTTAAAGTCTTGTTAATCAATTGCAAATTGTGCAAAAAATATAAAAACAATTGTCTCCTTGTGCGTTCGATGTAAGCAAACAATTAAGCTATATATATTTTTGATACCAAATAGAAACAATAACAATGTAAACAACTATGCCCCAACTTGTCCACACAGCCGTAGGCTACGAAGCGATGAAGTAGAGCTTAACAAAATGCGGGCACAATAAAAGACAATGAGAGAAAACAGCAGCAAGCAAAGTGCTGGCTGGCTGGCTAAAAATAAAAGAAATAGTTGATGAAATGACTAGTTTGTTAAATAGTTTTCTATGCCTACAAAAGCCTCAGCAATAATTTGCATATAATATATAATATTCGAAAGTTTTAACTATTGATGATATTGCTATCAACTAAAATGTGAGCAAAGCTTTGAGCTTCAATATATATTTTATTTATTTGTTTATAAATAAATCGAACACTGTAATTTACACTACAACGTGAAAGTTTATACTATATTTTGTTTATATTTTACGCTACGCTCCCATTTCTTTCCAATTTGTTATGCACATTATTTAATAGCGAACCCCAACGAATTCTTTTAAGAGCGCTAGAGCCAGAGCCAGCGCTAGAGCTAGAGCCATGTCCAAGATATTTGAGACTAGTTGACTTTTATGGTCAATTATTGAGCTCATTTGCATAGACCCTGCCGACTAAGATGAGCAAACTAAAACTTTTCTATTTGCTGTCGTTGTTGCTGGTATTAAATTTAATTTTGGATTTGGGTTACGCTTGGACATGCGCATACAAAGAGTTTCCCGTCGAAACAAAAAAGGTGATCTTGAACCTATTTAAACGACACTATTTAAACGATAAGATTAACACGTCTGTGCTTTTTAGATTAAAGGCCCTTGGTGGATCTACGCCACCAGTCCCAAGAGCTCCAAATATTGTATGTTGAAAAAGTGTAAGTGAGCAGCAGTAATCTAAATTTGAATTTCAATATTAATTTATGCTGCTCTCTTTAGTGGATCTCTACTGGACGCGCATTACCAAGACGGACTACATCAACTATGCCGTCGAGCTGCACTGCACGCCGCCCTGGTTTCGTCATCAAGCGGCCATATATACGCGAAAAAAGGAACCATCTGAGGCAGTGCTAAAGAAGATCACAGATTATCTGACAACTGTGCAGTTGTCGCTGGACAAATTCAAGCCTCAAAATATGAGCACATGCAAGAACTACAGCAATGAACCGCTGCAGGTCTGGCATAGATATAGATATATGCATTTGGATTTCAATCCACATTTCATAAGGCCGTTGGTTAAAGACAAAGATATTTAAACGCCAGCTTAGTCATAGCCACTTTCTTTCAAATTAAACGCAGCTTAAAGTTGCCATAAGCTTAACATTTTTCAATTTAAATGTTTGTTATATGTTAATTAAGCTTAATTACTAAATTTTGTATGTGCTCTTAGTGAGGTTGCACTGTAATTTATTAACGAAAATATGCCATTTTTTCGGGGTCAACCCGATTAGCTCATTGTGACTAATTTATAAAGATTAAGATACCAAAAAAGAAAGATAAAAGAGAGTGAGTGAGCAGAAATTCCAAGTGGAGCTTCAAGCTACTGCCAAAATTATTCTTCATTTTCAGCTGATCGGGGAATCTTTACAGACCCGGTACATCAATTTACAAAAGGGTCTTGTAAGTTAGAGAATGAAGTGCCATATAATTAACAATTAGGCAATGATTCTTAATCAGGCGGACGGACTGAGTATATATATATATGTCTTAGATTTAAGCAATTTTAAGAGCTAGCAGCACAAGACTTAAGATGTAGACATTGATGCCCCCTTTCCACATAAAGCAAGAAGATCTGTAGTAAGTTAACAACTTGAGTTTTCATAGCACGATTCACACCCAAGCAAAACATTTTTGTATTTAATTTAAGCTTATTTTATTTAGTTTATTGCATATTCTTTTAGTACAAAGTACCGGGCCTCGTAGTGTCGGCTGCGTACAACTTTCGGCGTATTTTGTAAATATTCATAGACAAAAATGTTGAGAGATTCTTTCATTCGTCTTTCAGTTGGCGCCGGGCCAAGTTCAGTTTACGTTTAACAGTTGTACGCCGCGGTTCGCTGTTTCGCCGGTGCGCAGAGTCTATAACGTATCTTTTTATTAAAAACTTGTTTGTTTTGTCTTTGGCTTAATTTGGGTGCGAGATGAAGCCGTTGCCGTTGCTGCCGCTTGATTGGGACAACCGAAAATGAATCGAGTGCTAAAATCAATTAGCATACACCACAAGCTCGCATTGTTAGCCGCTTTGTTTTGGGCCCTACTGTTTGGCAAGGCGAACGCTTTCCCCCCAACGCAGTCACCGAATGAATCGCTTGTCTATAGCCACGAACAGCTGCAGGCGTTCAAGCGCTTCGACGATGAGCAGCCAGCGCGCGCTGCTGGACGCAGTTTCCTGTGCGTGCCGCTTTTTCGCAGTTTCAATCTGCAGCTGGCGGCGGATGTGCAATTGGCAGCGGATGAAACGCTCGCAGTAACTGGCGATCACCCATCGCTGGGTGCCTGGAGCTTGGACAAAGCGTTGCCTATGCGTGCGCTGAACAAACAGCGCAGCAAGTGGTTTCTACGCCAATGGATATGCGCTTCCCATCGCGTTTACTATCGCTATCTAATCTATGCGCTGAATGCCGCCGGCGAGCGTGTGCTGCGGCAGTGGGAGGCGCAGCAAGTGCCGCGCATGCTGCAGACATATGAAGCGTATAGAGCGCCAGGTGTGGATCTCTATGGTGAAGCGCATGCGCGCGCTGTGGGCGGCGGCGTGCAGCTGGAACGCGGCTGGCTGCAGCGCGAGTATGTCATAGAGCTAAAGTTCTGCTGGCCAGAGCACATTTACCTAAGCGGCTACAACAGCAAAGCGACGCAGCTGCGACTCAAGCTGAGCTCGCTGAGTTTGCTGAACGATGCGCGGATTGAGGTTTCACGCTTTGGCTACAATCGCTCCAGCTTTCGTGCCCAGCGCCAGCAAGGCGTGGACTACAGCGCAGGCAGCATTCTGATATATCGCATTAGTCAGAGCTTGGACGTAGCCAATGCCTTTAGACTGAACATCTACAACAAGCAGCAGCAGCTGCCGCTGGGCGAGATTTACATTTGGCCCAACCAGCTGCAAGGCAGTCGCGGCATACTACAGCTGCCCATAGTCAGCAACCTGCAGCAGCTGGTGGGTGAGCTTACGCTGCCCTATTTGATTATCAAGCCGCTGTCCCGACGTACAAGCGGCTTTAGCTTGCGTGTGAGCTTTCAACGCTATTGGCCCAGCAATTGGCCAACGCTGGATGTGGGTCAGCGTGGGCTGGGCGACAACAGCATTGCGGATTATCTGGCGGTAGCTCGGGCTAAGGGCGACATGGTGCAGCTGGATGTGCAGCTAACGCGCGACTATGTGCCCATTGTGTGGCAGGGCTTTGGCTTCTACAGCAGCGAGCTGCCCAGCTCGCAGTCCATAGTGAACGAGCTCGAGCTGCGCTACGTGCTCATCCGTGAGCTCAGCTATGCGCAGCTGAAGTCAAGTCGTGTGTTTCTACGCAAGCGCTGGACGCTGCAGGAGCACACGCAGCTCAATGTTAGAGACATCAAGGAGCACAGGCGACTGTTTCCCAAGCTCGCCGAAGTATACGCCGCGCTGCCCCCCACACTGGGTCTGATAGTTGAAGTCAAGTGGCCGCAGCTGATGGCCAATGGCAAGCTGGAGTCCATGCAGACGCTTAACAAAAATCTATACGTGGACAGCATTATAGAAACAACAGCGCGTTACGGCTGCGGTCGGCCGCTAATCTTTGCCAGCTTCGATGCCGACATCTGCAGCATGCTGCGACTCAAGCAAAGCGCATTTCCCGTGCTGTTCATCAGCGCAGGACGCACTGACATTTGGCAGCAGTACATGGATCTGCGCACGCAGTCCTATCTACAGGCTCTGAACTTTGCACAGAGCGCTGAGCTGCTGGGCACAGCGTTGCATGTGCAGAACTTTATGCAGCAGCGGCAACAACGGCGACTGCTCGAACTTAGCTTGGACTTGCCACAAGCTTTGTTTGTGTGGGGCAGCGAGCTGAGCAGCGCGCAGCTGCAGGATCAGTTTCGAGCGCTCGATGTCAGCGGCTTGATCTATGAGCAAATGGATCGTGTGGGTCCCAGCAGCTGGAAGCGCGCCTCGCTCTTTGCAGCGCCGCAGCTGCAGGAAATATTTGGCCAACAGTGCGTGGCCATTGGCAACTCGACAACTATGCCCAATGCCAAGCCCACCAAGCCCACTGTTTGGCCCAAAATGAGAAAGTAATTAGTCATAAATTAGATTGGTATTAGGAATGGTATTAGTTGTGTTTCATGAATATTTAATCAACGCGCTGGGCAATAAATTGCTGAACTTAAGTTTAGAATAACTTTCGAATTTAAATATAAATTGCAGAGCAGCTCGATTGCCTGCGCTAGAAATAAATTAAGTGCAAATCACTAATGCACATTTACTAATTTAAATTATTAAGTCATCGTATTTTGATTTAGACACCCAAAGATCTCAGCCAGCGTAACAATTGTTTATCAAATAAACTTTATTTTTATACAAACTGTGCGTTTTGCGTTTATTTTAGTGGCACGTACACCAGGTAGTCGGACTTGTAGTTGCACCTCCCCACTAGTGCAGCCTGGTGCAGTGTGGCCCATCGTAGAGCTCCCAGTCGTTCTCGAACTCGCAGTAGCTGCCAATGCCGCCGCTCATGGGCTTACAGGTGCCGGCCAGCTGCACGGTCTTCTGATAGACGCAGCTGCCGTACGAATGCTTATGGGTTGGCAGCAGCGCCTTGTGCGCCCACGCCGGCGGTTGCATGTAATGTTTGCCCGCTGGCAGCGGCGGCGGCAGCTCAAAGGCATCCGCTTGCTCCTCCGACTGCAGCTCAATGGCATCGACTTCATCGTCTACGTCCAAGCCTACGGGCGGAAATGAGGTGTAGTGCGTTTTGGCCGTTTTGGCGGCGGCAGCGGTGGCGGCGTTGAGCAGCTCGGGCGTCAGCTCTAGAGCTTGGCACATCCACAGCGTCGACACGGCGGCACAATAGAGCAGCAGCTGCAATGAGGCCATGCTTGGTTCGCTTTTGTGGTCCGTTGGCTACGCAATTCGCTGCTGGAATGCTGGCTGGCCAACAGGCAAGTGGCGCTTTTATAGCAATCAGCTCAGCTCAGCTGCTCCAGCTGGACAGTCAACGAACTTGGGGCGCCAAGCGCACAATTGAAATTGCCAAGAAGCCATTAAACTGCACATGGATGGATGGATAGATGGATGGAAGGCAGGACTTATGCAGGCTCGTCTCGCACACATGGCTGCTGTAATTAATTAGGGTTGCGTATACGCTACGTAAGCTGCTGCACAATGACAATGCTGCTGCTGCTGCTGCCATGACAATAACTTGGACTCAAGCAGCTTGTGGTGCTTCCCACTTTGATGAGTAAATTGAAAATCTATGCCGTTTCCGCTTTCCCGCTGCCTCCTTTTCTTGCTTTGCCTTTGCCACAGCCAATTCCATTTGATTTCATTTGTGCCTTTTGTATTTCCGCCAATTATTTTCAACGATATGCCAACACACAGAGAGAGACTCCGACTCCGACTCAGACACAAAACAAGCTAAAAGCGAATGCTGAGCACATCGCCCGAGCCGGAGACGCGCTAACGACTTCATAAGCATATCGTTGCCACGCTATTTCCATTTTCAATTGAATTCAAATGTAGTCGGCAACAACAACAACAACCACAACAGCAGCAGCAAAAATAATAAAAACACATACCGAAAAATCTGCTGCTTAGGCAGCGGAAATGACGCTGACGCCATATTTAAAATGGCGCATACGTGTGCGACGTGCTTATGACAGCTGCTGGGAACCAAACTGACATGACTGCCAGTCTAACAGGCTAACAACCGAACAAGCCTAGTCAATATCAATAAAAAGCAACAACAATCCAAGCTATAATTTAAAGCATAGCTGGGAAATGAGAAAATTAAAGGCGACATTAGAGCGACTCTAAATCAACGAAATAGCATTTGGAGCTGAAAGTCAATAAAGCAAATCTAATTTGCTGAACAAAATCAGAGCAATCAAATTGGTACAAGTCACCAACAATTGACAAGTAGTTAAAGTTAATTAGGCATGAGTAATTGGAAATGAATATAAAGAATTAAAAGTTGAATTTGTGCTGATTTAGCTTCAATACTAATAATAGCCCATTAACAATTACTGTTCCCTCTTAAGCACTGCTGACTGTTGTTTATTTTCTTAAATTGAATTAAAAGCGCTGCTTAGAGTTTTCATTATGCAGTTGCCTTTGGGCAGCAAAAGTTTAAATTTTACTGCTGCTGCTGCTGTTGCTGCTGCTACTGTTGAAGCCTAGAGCGTGCGTTGCTTTGGCCTAGTTAGCGAATTCAAATTGATTAGATTTACAACACTTGAGCATAATGGATGGCAACATTCAGCCCAGCCAGCCAGTCAGCCAGCTGCTGTGCCTTGGCCGCCTAATGACAGTGGCGCGCCCCATGTTAAGCAGCTTAACCCTACTGCGGTTCACCTGCGTTTGCCTGCCAGCAGCCGAAGCATTGGGGCCACACCGACAGCCAGACCGAAAGGCAGGCAGGTGAGCTAATTAAACGTCTTTAGCTGTTTCTGCAACTTTGCTGTAGCCTTGCCCAAGCTAATTAGAGCAGCTGTCACAGGCGGAATGAAGCATCCATCGTACAAATAATTCAATTAAATTGCACAGCAGCAACAGCAGCAGCAGCAGCAGCTAGAAATTAGCAACAGCAATAGCTCCACACAAAGGCATTTTCAGTGGGGTGTGGCGTACAAACCGCAAACAGAGCCGCAAGGCTCAAACCCACACCCCACAGCTCAAAGCCGACTCAAAACCGCAGTGTCGAAGCAAATGCCAGGCTTTGGGCTTTGACTTAATGCAAATACAAGCAGCTGCTCCAAAATAGACCGCAAATGCCAAACTATCAACTGCCAAATAGGCAAGCAAATGTAAACAAAACAAAAGCTGCAGCTTCATATTAGTTGTAAGTATTTAAATTTGCTAGAAATTAGCCTCACTCGAGCCACTCACTCACTCACCCACTCACTCAGCCACTCATGCCTGCTCGACAAATTGACAAATGGCGCTTGAGGCAAGTCTCAAGTCTCTGCACTGCAAACAGACTCGGCGCAGTTTAAATGCAGCCAGCGGCAACTGATGCGACTCGCCTTGGCAACTTTAATTTGCATTAAAACGCGTCGCAGAAAACTATTAAACTAAACTCAGGCAGTCATGGCTCACAAGTTTCCAACGCTGAGGCTCACAGCACGCATACAAATGAGCAGCGTGCTTAGCTTCTGGCTGAAATTAATGTTTTAATAACTGCAGCCCACAAGCTCAAGGTCAGCAGCAGCAGCCGCAGCCATTTTGATGTCTACGCCATTTTGTCAAATGTTAAAATTAAGTGCGCGCTTTATTAAGGTAAGTCAGCATATTAAATACTTAATCATAAGCTTAGTTAGAGGCAAGGCGTAGTTTGTGAAAATTGCACAAAATTTTAGATACAGGCTGTAGCATAAGAAATGTGTAAAAGTAAAAACTTATTTAACAATGTTATTGTTATACTAATAAAAATGAAAACTTTTTAGATAAGCTTAACTTAAATAATTTATCGTTGTCAAAAGAATTTAACAGGAGAGAGCGAGAGGAATTTAATGCAACATGTAATGAGTTCTTGTTCTCAAATTATTGATACACATTTGTCTGTTAACAACTTCAACTTGTTATTTATATTTAGGTAACATATCTTATTTATCTTTAAATTATCTTAAGTTAAATCAAAAGAATTTAACAAGAGAGAGAGAGAGGAATTTAATGCAACAGCAAAGTATTTAATTCTGAAATTATTGATACACATTTGTCTGTTAACAGCTTCAACTTGTTATTTATATTTAGGTCACAAGCCTGACATATCTTTAACAGTCGATTCTTGTTTTCTATTTAAATATATAATAAATAGTTTCATGTTAGTTGCTTTATATTT
This sequence comes from Drosophila busckii, assembly GCF_011750605.1. Classification (NCBI taxonomy): domain Eukaryota; kingdom Metazoa; phylum Arthropoda; class Insecta; order Diptera; family Drosophilidae; genus Drosophila; species Drosophila busckii. The sequence goes on from NC_046606.1 coordinate 2,072,449, forward strand.
ATTTTACAAAAGCAATTGTTATGCTTAACACAAGTTCAATTATGCATACATCCTATTAATTAAGTAATAAAATTTGCAAATATGTATATTTGAATAATAAAAAAAATACGTTGGCAATTTCATAGTCCATTGAGCTGAATAAATGCTGCAGATTGGCTTTAATGCGACACCTGATAAAACTGATTGTCACTCCAATGGCTTAAAGCCACTTTGGCCTAGGTAAATATTTCCATAAAATTTTACTCATGTTGCTCATTTTATTGCACTTGCCACACACATACATGGACACATGCACAGACCAGGACACAGCCACATGCATGTAGCTTTAAAAGGCTTTTAATTTGTATTTTTAAGCCTGAGAAGGCGCTGCATGTTGCACGTGGCAAATGCATGCCACATGGCCACAGATTGCTGCCACACACGTACTACATGCTCGCTCTCTCTCCCTTTCTCTCTCTGTCTCTTGTGCTGTGTATCATTTTATATGCGAGTTGAGCGCCACAAAACTATTTAAAAATTAATACTACTGAATTCCGCCATTTTTGCGGCAGTTAAGCGGCACATACTTAAAGGCCAAAAAGCACTGTGTGTGTGTATGTGTGTGTTTGTGTGTGAGCGAGATAGTAATGTACTATAATGTCTGTCTTGGATCAAAGGCAACGTGGCGCCAAGCAGCAAGAAAGTTTTAATACCTTTTCTTCTCTTTTTTTTTTTTTGTTGGCCAAAAAAGTTGCTGCAAGTGCGCGGCGCTATAAACTTGGCCTTGTGTGCATACTTGAGCAGCGGCTGCGGCTGGAATGGCTATGATGATGCCCACACACATAACGCTGATGGGGCACAGCAGTTAATGCAGCCACAAAGATAATTTATATGCAGCAGGCGCTATAAATGAGTTTGCCCCAACACTTGCCGCTTTGCATAAACGCTGCCACAAAATTTAAAGGCCACAGTCGTCGTCAGCATTTGTATTTTAGTTTAATAGTTGCTGCCCTCATGGGTTGCCTGGCTGCTGTTAAACAAGCAATTGACATGGCGAGCAAAACAAGCGTAAGTCAAATCCAACTCAAACCGCAGATCAAGCAATGAAAAGTTTAATAGCAAAGCCTAAAGCCGCCGCTGGGCAACATCAGCCAAATGGCCAAATGGGCAAATGTCCAAAGGTTGTCCCCAACAGGCGGTTAACTTGTTAGCGCCAAGTTGGCAATTGCTCTCAAGTTCAGCCAACGCCTAAGCAAGCAAACCATATTGTTGTTGCTGCTAGTCCTAAATAAGCAGACCCAGATACATAAGTTGCGACTTGGACTCAAGTTGCTATTCTGCTTAATAGAAATTCTGTGAACATGAATTTATATTTATTTAATTTACTATTCAACATTCACTAAATTCAAACTAAAACTATTACTGTTGTCTTCTCGGAAAATGAACCCAAGTAGCTTTAATTTAAAGCACAAACTTTTATTAGCATAATTAATTTAATTTAGCATTTAAACTACAAGCTAACATTTATATTGTTATTGAATTTACTCTAGCAGCAGCTTTGGCTTATTGTTTATTTTGACTGCCTGCACTTAAATTAAATGAATTGCATATAATAAGCTGCAATAATTAATTTAGGCATGTCAGCTATTAATTTAGCTGCCTGCTATTTATAAACAAACCGCCAATTAATTAAAGCGATTTATTTGCTTTTCCACACGTGTTTATTTATATAATAATTTTTTTTGCGCGCCTATTTAAATATTTACCATGTGTGTTTCAAAGTATTTCGCTGCAATTTACTTGCAGCTTTGGGCTAAACGCAAATATTTATTTATTTTATATATTTTTTTTTGTTGTTTGTTAGTCTGACTTCTTGGCCAATAGTTGTAGCATTTAAAGCGCCACACGTTTGTTGTTAAATTGTATTTTATATGTAGACATCAACTTTGCGCTTTCTTCTTTTTTTTTTTAATTTTGCGTGCGGGTCAAAGTTTTTCAATTTAAAATTGTTCCCTAAGTCGCATATTTAATATAGAAAATGCCGTTGCGGCTGCGGCTACGTTTGCGGCTGCTTCGCACACCTGCTTGGCCACCATTCAATAATTAAGTTGACGCCCGGCATAAAACTTTTTACAACTTGCTCAGGCAAACAGCTAGAGTTGCTTCAAATTGAAATATATAACATTGTTATATTGCTCGCTCGTTTACTCTTTAAGTTGTGTGCGTTTGTTTGCTTGCAGCAGTTAGCTGTGTAATGATAAAAACGTTTATGTCCTCGCACTTGTTGTCATTTGTCCTTGCTGTGACCGTGCGCTGTTAACTTCCCTTCCTAATATATATATGTATGGTATATATCTTAATATTTATTTTTCTACATGTTTGCTCTGGCATACACGCACACACACGCACACACACACACACACATTGAAACAATTGAAACGTGACGCGCATTGGCAACGCGACTAACGCGACGTATGAGCAATTTTTTTTTAGTTTGCTTTGAGCAGCTGCTGTACGCTTCAACTTTGAACCCTGCACTTAATTTTTTATTAAATACAATAATCTGACGCTGGCCCTGAGCGCTCTGCGCCCGTTGTCCGCTGCCCGCTGCCCGCTGCGTTGCATGTCAACGCATTTGATTGACGAGGGTGATTTAATAAATGAAAACTGAAAACGAAACGGCAACGGCAACAGCGACGACGATGACGACGACAACGCATAATGAAATGGGTAACAAACTGGGCAACGCAACAACGTACTCACTCATTCAAGGACAGCAAGGACAGCGGAAATCTAGCAGCAGCAGCGTCTTGGCAAAAAGCAAGTAAAAAAACAATACAAGCCATAACAAAGTGAACGACAAAAGCGCACAAACGGCAGAGCTTGGATTTGAGTACACTTGTTGTATGCATGTAAATAAATCTTATAAAAAAGAAATACACACACACACAGACATAAAACGCGTGTAACCCATCGCATTGCAAACGATCATAAAAGTTGGCTACAAAACGAACACAAAAAAAAAAAAAAGGAATAGCTGACGCGCATTGAAATTGAATTTGTTTTCGCTTTTGCTGTTTTACGTTTTGCTGCGCTCTCTTGTTTAACACTTTATGGCATTTAGAGGACGTACAAAAGGGCACAACTTTTTGATTTGGGTGCTTTCGATAGCAGGCAGCAGGTAAGGTTATCAAATCAGACTAACAAAGATTCATTGCCCCGACTTCGAGTCTGATAAATGACTTAATTCTATGGAGGCAGCCAGCAAGCGGTAAATGTTGCAAGTATAAATAAAAATAGACAAAGTGTTAAAATATAAAACATTTCCTGTTTAAGTGTGACTATTAATGTTGCAAATTGTTGGCATAGAAATGTTGTGTGGCAGCTATAAATAAAAAGGAGCTGGTCTCATTGTTAATGTGCAATTAATGCTGACTGAGCTTGATTCTGATTTGTTGGCAAATACAAATGTATATCAAACTAAAGCCTAGTATTTAATTCTCTGCTGCTTAATGAACTGAATATTTCATCTTTTATATGCACAAATTAATGTTCGCAACAGAGCATCGAATTCAGCAATCGCAGCATAACATTGAGCAGCAGCTGATTGACTTAAAGGTGATTAACCAGCAGAGAAGATGCAGCTTTGTTCTCAACAGACTCGAAGGAGGCGTACTACAGCCACGCCCACAGAACCCACAGAACGCAGCATATTCAACTTATCAACTGGCCCACAACATTAGATCCAAACAGTGCTCCAAGCTGCAAGCAACTTTAATGAATATTCCAACTTTAAGCCAAATCTCTTGATTAATTATAAACTTTGCAATTAACAAAAAAAAGCTGTCAACAATTCCATAGTACTTGCTATTCATATACTCACTGATTGCTTTAAACTATGCATAATAGTTTATGAATGTCGCTTTAAACTTAAATCAAAGTTTTTTCATATCAACGGCCCCAACCAATTGCAAAAGCAGACACCGGATACCAACCAGCCACATCCTAACATATCCGACCCTTTTTTGCAGCAACCGCCGAGCGGCAGTCAGTCACCGAGGCAACAACAACATATAAATTGCCGTGAGGCAGTGGCCTGGTACTCAATTTACCCATTTACCTCACACACATGTCGTTGCATTTCCGCCTTACCTCAATTAATTTGCGCTTTATGTTTTATATGAGAAACTTTTCGCCTCGGATGTTGCTGTTGTCGTCGTTGTCGTTGTTGTTGTTGTGTGCTTGTTAAATTTACATAAAATTTCTGTTCAAAAGTGTGAGAGCTTTGCTGGTTTGTGGTATCTCATGTAGTCCTTAAGCCCACAGAGCATCGTGCGTGAGTGTTCGTGTTCGTGTGCGTGTGTGTCTCTGTGTGTGTTTGTGAGCTTAAGCAATAAATCATGGTAGAAAATAAAACAAGCTCTGTTGCCAGCTTCCAGTTAGTGCTTGCTGCTGCCTTTTATCAGCGCACGACATACAATATTTTCACTAATGAAGTCATTTCACAGTTCAATGCCGCTTGTAGCAAAGCGTCGTATACTTAATATTTGTATCTTCATCTTTTTGCCGGCCATACAGCTATAGCTGCAGGCTTTGAGCTGCGTTCAACGTTCGCTGCGTGTCTTATTGGCCAAACTGATTTAGTCACGTATACGCAGCGTTGCCTTGCTAGCTGCTATCGTGATTACATTTAACTCGACTAACAAGTTGCCATAGAAAATTTGATCACTTCTAGTTTATGCTAACTGCCAACTACAGATAGATACAGCAGCAGCAGCAGCAGCAGCAGCAGCAGCAGCAGCAGCAGCGCTAGCTAAGCTGGTTATGCACAATGCCACATGGAGGGCATTTTAATTAAGCTGCTGCACTCGACAGCACCAAAGTTGCCCCCAATGGCATCTCAGCCAAGCATAGAAATAATCATAAAAAGCGCAAAAAACATATTCCTATAAAAAAAACGCAGCTTGTTGCTTCAGAGAGTAGAGTTCTATATATTTTTTTTTTGGCACATAGATATGTTAGCTGCTCCCTTGGCTGGGAGTGTGGCATTTATTCAATGCTATGCTCGGCATGCACATATTTCTGTGTGTGTGTGTGAGAGTGTAACTCACATATTGCGTTCTGCTATGACACTTTTTTCTAGCTTTACGCGATGCCGTACACAATCCATTGGCGCTGGACCGTAATAAGCGTGGAGCATATTTTTATGGCACATACATAAATGTCATAATGCCATGCGGTATTTTTCGCTTTGCTAGCTAAACCACAAGGGAGCCACACACATACACATGCACACAAAAGTTTGTAAGCTTAATGTGGGCAACAGGTATGCAGTTGAAAAAAAGCAAATAGTTTGCATTAAAGTTAATATTTGTACAGCTCTGCAGTTCAGTTAAAACTTAAGCTGGCTTTTAGTCCAAGCGCATTTTCAAGTCGTACATTTGTTTGCCTCTGCCATACGCATTGTTGCTGCATACCACACACACACACAAGCAAACAATGTACGTATGTGTGAGCACTAACTCATTTAACCCACATAGTTGTTGTTGATGGCTGTGGCGCTGTTTGCTGTGTGGCTCTCGCCTAGGCAAATATTAATTAATTTTCCATTTGGCGCATTATTAACTGTGGGGGCAGCTGCTATTTGCTGGCAAAAGTTTCAGCGAAAAGTTGTCGACGCGCTGCAGCTGAGCAGCGTCTGGCTGTTTAGCTGGGCAGTTTATCAATAAAGTTTCGCAACTTTAATGAACTGCAAACTGCAGGAAGCGCTGGAGTGCAGCAGCCGACGCTTGAAAATCGAAACCTAATCAAGCAAATTGGCCATAAAAATAAATCGCATTAGCTGAGCTTGTGGCGTACGCACACCTCGCTTGCTCTATCTCTCCCTGCTGCTTTCTCAATGTATCTCTAAGCCTTAAAGTTGTCAACTGAGCAACTCATGTGTGCGATTAAGCTTGTGTGTGTGTGTGTGTGAATGAACAGCGCAAGCAAAAGCGTTAAATTTTCATTGAAGCTGAGTGCACAGTGGTGCAAACGTTACAACTTTAACCTTAAGCTTAATATTTAATACTACACTAATGCTACTATTTTATATATTTTTTTTATATATAACTTAAATGATTTGTATTTATTTTTAATAGCTTTGGCAGCACTGCAGCCCTGCGAGCTGGTAAATAGCATTTAACTTTGTTTGCTTAGCGTAGCGTGCAACTAGGCGTTTGCCAAAGGGGCTGCGAATGCATACACACACACTCTCACACACACACACACACACTGCTGCGTAGCTGGCATGTCAGTGGGTGGTCTGGCGGCGCTGAAGTGCATATCAAAGCGAACTAATGAATAAATTCATTGAATCCATAGGGTGCCGGCTCACTCACAAAAGTTTGCACAGCATTCGAATTACGTATACGTCCAGTAAAATTTGTTGCCTTTTGTCTTTGAAGCGCTGCAGCGTTTTAGTTTGTTTGCACACATTTTCAGTAACTTGAAACATTTACGCATTTGGCACAAATAGAACTACACGTTATTGAATTGCTAAAACACACACACACACACACACACATGCAAACATACATACATGTGTTTTTGTAGCCAAAAGGGTTTTACTTGAAAATTTATGCAGCTGCTTGGCAAGCCGCTAGCAGTCCTTTGGCTTATTTATGGGCAGGCATAAGATGAAAGTGTTTTTTAAGTCAGTTGCCTGCTGCTTTGAATGAGCTGCTAATTTGAGAACTGGCCATAAAGCAAATGCATGTGGCTCGAGGGCCAAAGCCAAAGCAGTTTGTTGTTTAATTCACTTTGGCAAACGACACACCTGTGGCCAACAATCAAAAGGGTTCAATGGCAGCACAAGAGTGAGAGCGCTCGCTCACTTTCGTATTTGTCAATTAATCAAGGCAGGCAGCTCAATTAAAATTTTACACGGCAAGTGGCTTAGCGTAGCTGCCAATTTCAAAGTCTATTAAATATTAATTGGTTTCAAGTGTACAGCGCAGTGAAATTGAGCAACAGTCGGGAGGCTAATAAATAATAGTCGCTCGAGATTTAAATGGCTGCGCTTTAAACTGTACTATGAGTGAATTTAAGGCTCTCAGCAGTACTTAACATTTTAGTGCACACAACGTCAACACATGAAACAATTTATCCAACTGCCTGCATCAATGTTGTCTGCATTGTAGGGAATGTGCTTAAAATTATACTTAAAATGCGCATTGCGTGCTGCCAGTCTCCGTCTTCGTCTACATTGGCGTTAGCTGTGGTGAATGCTCATTGGTATGTGAGCAGGTAACGCTCGCGCTCGGGCTCGTAGAGCGGAAATCACTTGAAGCGACAGCAGCAGCTGCACCTGGCAAACAATAAGCAGCTACAAGTCTGGCGCAAAACGTTGCGGATACGTTGAAATGTACTTGCACTCAAGTGATTGTTTGGCAAATGCAAATGCCAAGATTTATAAGTTTCAACTTATTAAATTTTTACAGCAACCTTTTGTAATTATGCAACATAATCAAGCGCTTGACAGACAGACAGACAGCTTGACAAACACAAAAAATGTGCTGTGATGAGCATATTGATATACACATGGCGTATGCGTGATTTGTGTGCGTATTTGCTCTGACATGCAGACACACTCATGGCATTGACGTTGCCTAGACATTATTTCATTACAGCGCACATTTATTATGCCCAAGCATTCGAGCAGCTATGCTAGGCTGCTTAGCTCAATGCTATTAATACATGCGTAAGGACAACGCTCATCCTGTAGCTGCTAAGAGCACACAGAGCAGCAGCAGCAGCAGCAGCAGCATACGCTGAATTTAAGAAATTAAAGTACTTAGGCGCACTTTCGCCCTAGCAAATGCAAATTATATGCTAATGTCAAAGCTGTGCAGGCATCAATTTCTACTTAAAGATTTAAATTCATCAAGTCTGAACTGTTTATTTTAATTGAAAATTTACAAACTGCGCTTCAATTTAAATTGATTTATATACATTTTACATCTTATATGTTTCTTAGCCTTTTTGTGCTTGATTTTGCACAGCCCATAACTTTTATAGATTTTAAAAGCGGCTGCCTTTTGTTTTAAGAAATATCTATAAATAGCCAAAGTGTCACAACAGTTTCCGCTTGCAAATGCTTTTGTTTAGTCCAACGACGTGTTTTAGCCCGCTGTGAATGTGGTCAGCAAATTCCGTTGACAATAGCAGCCAATTGTGCAAAAGCAAAGCCAAGTGAAAGCTTCACAGCGACACAGAGAGACAGAGATAGAGGCTAGCAGATTGCTTTGCTGCTGCTGCTGTAGTCGTTTATTGGGCCAGCTGGCATGCGGGCCAACAGCTGCAGTTGCCGCAAACTCTGTGCATACTCGCACTTTTATGCAAGCAGCCATGCCCATTTGTGATTGCTGCTTGTGGCAAGGTACATGCGCCATGTTGCCCATTGTGCGAGGCAAGCAAATGGCAATGGCTGGTAGAGCGCTCTGCTTTTATTAGTTTCTTTTATGCGCCAAGGCAACCGCATTAGATGCTTACTATGGACTTGCCTTAAACATTTTTAAGCTATTGAAGCGCACACACACACACACATATGTATATAATCCATTATAAAAACTGTTTACCTAAGGTTTCCTCAAATTGGTTTATTGTTGCCTGCTGCTGCTGTCTCTGGCAAGGACCACCTGCTAAGGCTATTTCTAAAGCCTACGGCCATTGTTCCTTGCATGTGGTCTAAACTGTCATTAATAATGCAGTTGTTGGTATGCCTGATAAATTGCTGTGGCTTGCCAATTTGCACAGCAAATTGCTACAAAATGTGCCTAACAGCAAAAAAAGTGACAAAGCTGCAACAGCAACTAAATAAAATACTTATGTTTGTAGCAAACAACAATTTTGTTTAATCGCCAGTAATTTAAATTGATCTCAGCGCAATGATAAGCCAAATTGAAACGATGTACATAATTAGCCTAGTGTTTGTCTATCTCACTCACTCTCTCCCTCTCTCTCTCTCTCTCTCTCTCTGTGTGTATAATTGAATTGTTATTTGTATGCGCGCCACATGTCGCATGAGCAATAAAAAATGACACGCATTTATTGTACACTCACAATGGGAGTGCGTGCCTGCGTATGTGAGTTTGCTAATTGAATTTTCCATGAATATAATGAAAATGATGTTTCAGCAACAAATGCAATTTAAGTCGCCATTGTTTGTTCTCGATTTATTATTCTCCTGCAATACGCTTTACTTAATTCTTAAAGCTGTGCGCCAAACAATAAACCACAAAACGTTGTTTGTGCAACAACCAAATAGAGTTACATCAATAACAAAAGGTTTTCATCATATACAGATACAGATAAGCAGTTGAGCAGTTGAGCAGTTGATGTAGCTCTTGCTGTCTTTGTCTTGCTTGCCAAAGTCGGCTGCGCTGCTTCCATGGATATTTTAATTCGCTCGCAGCGCTTCGACTGCTGAGAGTGTAAAACCAAGATGGCGGCGCTGTGTGAAAACCAACTTTGATAGGCCGAATTCACGAAATGGCGTCCGATTTCAAATTAATTGCCTGTTTAGACTCGTGAGATGCAACTTAATAAAACTGCATTCAAATTTGGAAAGTCTACGATTTTTTTTTTTTTTGGCAAAAACGTGATGTAACCCCTGTAAAATTTTGCCAAAAATGATGCCGTCTTCATTTCTTATCACTTTCTAACTGTGAGAAGCTATATCTCAGCCAAAAAAATCGCACAGAAGTGTTTTTTTTTGGCTTAATTTACTCAATGAGATACTAAATAAACATATGCTGTTTAGTTCGATCAGTAAATAAATTGTTTTGACAAAGTTATGGCAAGAAAACCAATGCTGAAGAGTAACTTTTTGATTAATTTCAAACTTTGCAGAGCTATAACTCGGCTAAAAAAAATCCGATCCAAATGCCTTGTACGTCAAAACGTTGGCGTGGAAAGCACAATTAAAATGAGTAAAAGTTTGTTTGATATAAAAATTATTTGGCGGAGTTATGAACAAAATAGTAAATTTACAAGACAAATTTTTGTGAAATATCGCACTTTGATAAGCCGTAATTAAGCGAAATTGCATCCGATTGCGGAGTTTCGTGCATTGTTAAAACTCGTGAGATGCATAAGAATAAAAACTGCATTCAAACTCGGAAAGTCTACGATTTTCGATATTTGGCAAAAAACCTGATGTAACCCCTGTAAATTTTTGCCAAAAAATGAAATGAGTCTTCAATTTCTTATCAACTTTCAACTTTGACAAGCTATCTCAGGCCAAAAAAATCGCAACAGAACTGTTTTTAGGCTTAATTTACTCATCAGATACTAAATAAACTAGCTTTTGGGTGTTCGATGCAATAAATAAATTGTTTTTGACATAGTTATTGCAACAAAACCAATGCTGAAAGTATCTTTTTGTTAATTTTCAAACTTTGCAGAGCTATAAACTCGGCTAAAAAAAAATCCGATCCAAATGCCTTGTACGTCAAAACGTTGGCGTGGAAAGCACAATTAAAATGAGTGTAAGCTTGTTTGATATAAAAATTATTGGGCGAAGTTATGAGCAAAATAGTAAAACAAGACAACATTTTGTGAAATATCGCACTTTGTAAGCCGTAATTCAGCGAAATTGCAGCATCCGAAGTGCCATTTCGCTGAATTATGGAATTTACAAAAATACTTAGTAAACAAACATGCCAAATCTCTGTGGAATATCAGTAAACAGTTTAAGAATTGGGCGATTTTTGACCAAGATATGGCTAAAAAACAAATTGCTGGCAGTACTTGTGTTTTGTTTCAATTTCCAAAGCTGTAACTTATGAATGAATGTTTTATTTCAAACTTTGTTGAGCTCTATCTCAACCAGGTAATAATAAAACTAACAGCAAATACAATTTAAAAAGAACTAAGTTAATTTTGAATGTAAAAATTCAATCTGAACGGGGTAAAACTTGGCGGCTTTGGCGAAAGGTAAGTATGACGGATGCAATAGGTAAGTTAAGGTAAGTAATGATTTATTATTGTTTGTTGTATTTATTCAGACACCTCCTGGCCTGGTCAATGCGCTTGTACCCAGATCAACTGTAAAGATATATAAAGAGCGCGCAATTTTAAGAGAAGCGAAGAGTGGAGCGCATACGCAATCAGCAAACGTGCAATTGAGAACAAACCTAAATCCTAAAGAATCCTTTCCTCTCTCTACAAATAATAACACATATTGAGTTTGTATTTGGTTGTAGTATTTTATTAACATGCTTGCCAATAAGCAAAATGAATATATATACAAGTACAAGTAATATCAAGTAATATTTATAGAATAATGTACAATAATTAATACTAACTAAAATAATCAGTAATTAGTTGGCAAGTAAAGCAAAATTGCATAATTATTATAAAAGTTAATATTTAATTGTATTGTATACAACAATAACGTAAAGTAATAATATCGACTGACAAACTAAAATGAGCTTTAAAATTTTGTCTGTAATTCAGAATTATAACAAATAGATTAAATGGTAATTGAACAATTGTTTGTTGCTTTAAATATTTTGTACTACTCTTATTAAGTAATCAATAAATAAAAACAGATAACTAAAGTTAAAGTTGATTGCAGAATCCTTTCGAGCAGCAAAGCTATGATTGATGTCGACTGATGATTAATCCAGATGTGTTTCGTGTTTCTCAAGGATGTGGACTGCAAACTGTTGACTGTAAAGCTGGAAAGGCGCTACAGTTATTAGCCATGATGTTGTCCTCGTGCGGCGCAAACACATTACACAATAAAGAAATTGTAAAATGTTTTTTTGTTAAGAATAAAGATGTAGACGTAGATTTAAGGTTTGTTTTATTTACTGCCTGTCAGAGATAATCCATGGCATGGGTGTCATTTGCTTGACAAGTTCCAGGCCTGCATATTTTGGCTGCTCATTGCTATAAGTAGCTTTCGTATATGATATATTCAGCAAACGTTATGCAAACGAATGATAATAGACAAACGCCGCTCTCAATTAGAAGAACAGACATACATCAATAACACAAGGTTGTTACATCAATTACAAAAGCTTGCGTTCTAACTTTGAAAGACTCTAACTCAGCGAAAAAAAAATCCATTGCCGCTCATTTTAAACCATTTATTGTAGGCATGGAATCACAAATGCTAAGGTGCAGATGTGTATAATTAAAAAACTATTTGACCACTATGACAAAATAAGACAAAAAAAAACACAAATTTCTGTGAAAATTCATGTTTTCATAGGCTGTTATTTAGCTAAGGCATCAAGATTCCTAGAGTTTTTATGCCTTCTTATCTCGTGAGAATGCATGAGAATAAACTGCATTCAATTTTGGGCTTTTGTAGAAATTTTTCTATATTTTGCTCAAAAAAACGTGATGTTACACCCTGTAAATTTTGCAAAAATCAAGCGTCCTTCATTCTTTCAACTTTCTAACTTGAGAAGCATATCTCAGCCAAAAAAAATCGCACAGAAGTGTTTTTTTGGCTTAAATTTACTCATAATACTAACTAAACATATGCTGTTGTGTTCGATCAGTAAAAAAATTGTTTTTGAACTGAATACCCAACAAAACCATGATGAAGAGTAACTTTTTGTTTAATTTTCAAACTTTGCAGAGCTATAACCCGGCTAAAAAAAATCCGATATTTGTTTTATACGTCCTTATGTTGGCGTGGAAAATACAATTTAAATGAGTACAAACATAAATGCTGTAATAAATTATTTGGCGAATAATGAACAAGACAAATTTCTGTGAAATATCGCACTTTGATAAGCCGTAACATAGCGAAATGGCGTCCGATTTCAGAGTTTTTGCCTTGTTAAACTCGTGAGATGCAAAAGAATAAAACTGCATTCAAACTGCGTACTTTGCGGGTTCATTGGTACAAAGAGACACCATAGATCATGCAATTCAAAATGATGTACAAAGCAAACAACATTCGTTGCTGATGCACAAGCAACAACCATTGGTTTCTGATGTACAAACAAGAAACCTTTGGTTGCTGATGTACAAGCAGCATTGGATGTATGATACATTAACAATCAAAAGTTCTTTTGCACGTTATCAATGGTTATTTTGGGCATCAGGCAAGTTCATTAGCTATAACTCAGCTAAAAAAACTCCGATTGAAATGTTTTATACACTAAATTTCGCTTTTGTTACATCAGAATTGTTACACCAATCACAACAGGACGCGTTGTTGTTGTAATATGGCTTTTAGTTATTGTTCTACATTTTAAGGACCTTCAAATACTGATTTATTGCAATAATTTCTACAAATGGCATCAATCAAGACAATCTTTGATAAATATTAATCTTTCAATTACACTGTAATTTAAAGTAATCATGTCAATTTATTGAGTTGTGCAGTATTTAACGGTGCTTTAAAGCATAACATGAAGCAGAATATGGTTAACAATTATTTCAAATGTTAGCTTCTTTAAAAAAGTAAAAAGTTCTGGGACTTCTAGTACTATACTCGTCGCTTTTTGGCCATGTTTAGCTATATAAAGCGACAAGCGTGCTTATTTCAACGGCATTGTGAAGTCGTCGTTGCCTAGGTGTTGTGTAAGTTCCCCAAACTATGCTCAGCATTTAACAAATTGAAAATTTTAAGAGCCAACAAGAAGTGACAGCAGCAGCAGCAGCAGCAACAAAACCTTGAAGGCAAAGCCAAGCTAATGCAATGTCAGCCAAGATTTGTTCAAGTCAATGGCTTCAATTTGCGTTTATAGTTGTAAGCAGCGCACTTATTAGGGGTTGGTGGCATAAACTATGCGGAGCAAGGACAAGCGCGCTGCTTGTTTGCAGCAACATTTGCAAAATTGTAATTGCAGCAATTATCGTAAATTCTCGAGCTGAATTGTTGTCGCATTAAACTTAATTTCGACAGTCGCCTTTGTTTCACACTTTTTGGCACTATTTCAGCATTAGGCGTTTGTCAAAAACTCAAAGAAAAGACGACGGCCTGTTGCACGCGCTGAAAAGCTTTCGTGCAAAGAGAGACAGAGAGAGAGAGATAGAGAGAGAGAGAGCTAGAGAGCGCGCACGCTCTTTGGAACTGGCTAAGAGCAGCAAAGTTTTCGACCAATTTAGTGTCGAGCGTGTCTTGAATTTGGCTTTGCCATTATGCTAAGTGCGCCACTGTCGCTGGGCTTTGATGCTGCTAATGGCAAGGGCCATATAGCTATATAGTAGTGTGGTTCAGATTCGCACACAGGCTGCTTATGTTGAAACAAAAACACATTAGGGCACTATGTATGCTTAGTTGGCCAACAAGCACACAGCGTGTGTTGGCTAGACTACAAGTGAGGCCAGGCAGCAGTATACGTAATGGAATTAAAAATATATATACAGAGCATGTGCTGCATCGAGTTGATGAAGTTAAAATATAAATTGCATTGCGCTCAAATTGCCTTGGCTGGCAATATGTTGACAAATATTTAAATATGCTTGATGTCAAGTGAATTAGCTAAAGGTGCTAAGCTCGGCAAACAGCTAGCTACAGTTTTAATTTATGCTATGTCACAGTTTAAAGTAAACTCAGTGTTTTTCTTGCTGTCAACAAGCAGCAACGCTTGAGGCTTAAACATGCACTGGCAATGCAGATGAAGGTGCGTGTGTGTGTGTTTGTCTAGCGATAAGAACAATTTCTACAAGGCATAAAATTGTGTTAAATGAAAACAGCTTTCAATGCAAACAAACTGCGCAGCCACACAAAGCCAAAGGGCATGCACGCACTTGCAAAAAAGTCGTGCCCCACTTCAAGTCCACACACAATCACAGTGGCAACAACACGCCTGGGGACTGACATATGTGTGGCAAATACATCATCCACCCACACACATGCAAGTATGTGTCAAGCTGCCAGCGGTGTTAAACTGCCAAGATGCTGGCGCTAGAGAGGCGCTAAGGCCAAAGCTGTAGCTATGCCACCTTGAACTCTTGGCTTGACATGCAGCATATTTAAATTTGCAGCGCGTTCGACTACGTTGACAAACTATTAACACGCAACGACACTTGCAGTTCAGATTGCCTAAGACAAGGCAGCGTCTCTTTCTTTTTCTCTTTCTCTGTCTGTGTGCATTGACAACTAAATGTCAATTTAGCTTATATTAAAGCAAGCACAGAAATGCAATAGACGCCAGCGAGGCAGCCAGGCAGCAACTTTGCACAAGTTTTGACTTTCAATTTTGCAAATGAGGTGCCGCAGACATGTGCAAAGTTTGCGATAACAGACACAACCCAGCAGCAGCAGCTGCTGCTCAGGTGTGTAGCACGCACTATCCTGTTCGCACTTCACCCCACTTTTAGTCCCACTCTGATTCGTTGAGTGTGTGTTGTTTACAAGTTAACTGATTTATGCTCGTGATTTTGGTTAGAAAGTTTTCATTTAACACGTTTACCGCAGCGAGACGGCTGTTAGCTTTAAGCTGCGCATTCATAATTTATTTCGAGCTCGGCAAGCTCTTTGCCAAATATAACTCATACGCCCTGTCGCCTTGCGACCCCAATTGAACGCAAATTTGAGCGTGCCGAGCACGCTCGGCCAATAGACTAATAAAAAAAAACGCTTACTACTTGCATTTGCGTTTGCTTTTTATTCATGGCTTCATTTAAATGGAAATTATTAGTGTCATTTGTAACCGCAGCCACAGGACCTCCGGCCGCAGCCAGCGCGAAAATGAAAAACAAAAGCAAAAACACACAAACAAAAAAATATTTTAAATTCTCATAAAATTGCCGTTGGCAAAAAAAATGAAAGAAATAACAAGGCAAGCATGGCAGCCATAGCGCATATGACCTTGGCAAAGTTTTCTTGCGTAGAGTCCAGGACACACACACACACAGAAAGTGCTGTGTGACTTGCGCTCGACTGGTCGCTGTTGTCCTTTTTCCACCCTATGCTGAACTAATTTGCCCAAAGATTGTATCTTTGAGTTAAAGTTACTCCGAAAGTTAAGTCTTAACAATGTTGAGAGCATTTCGCAGTCGCCCTAATTTTTATATTTGGTTTTTTAGCGAAACCATAATGTTTGCATAATTTACTTGCATTTTGCGTTTAAAGGTTTTCAAATTACATTTTAATTTGGTTTTTCCGTCTTGAGTTACGCGGCCAGCAGCGCCAGCCACAACAACAACAACAACAACAACAACAACATCAACTCAAATAAATATGCAAATTTCAGTGGCTTTTATTGAAAATATTGTGAAAGTCGGAAGTGGCAGACAATCGGGCGGCCAACAATGCGTTGCTATATGGCATATGGGACGCGCTTTTGTTGTCAGCCAAGTAAAGGAAAAGAGACAAGCATTTAAAATCAATTTCTGCCGCAATTCACCAAAGGCGAAAGCAATTTGTATGAAAAGTTGTCGTAACTTTAATTGCAGCAGCAACAGCAAAGAGTTTTCATAGTTTTGGGAATACATTTTGCAACAAAAGCTGCAATTAACAAAAGAAATTGCCGCATAATTTATATGAAGTGCTGCAAGTATTTTTTTTATAAAATTAATTATGCATATTTACCTGAATGCAGGCGCAGCAGGCCAGAGTTCGGGCCAGGCCAACTGTCAACTGCAGTTGAAGTGATAAAAGCAAAAGTTGTGTACGACAAAAGTTGCAAGTAACTTTTGAAGTGCCAGCTGAGAGCGATTGCTAGTAGTTGGCATTTATGTTGCAGCCAGTCTGCTTGCATGTGTGTGGGTGAGGTAAACTATGAGGCTTTAACTTGTTAAAGTTGCAACAGCAGCAGCATTAGGCAGCTGCCTTGCGAGCTTCTAGCTCTCATTTGTAATTCAACTTTGGCAGTGGCTCTGCAGCTGAGCTCACATTGATGTGTGTCAGGCAGGCAGACGGGCGGGCTAGCTTGATGGGTGGCTCAAGTGGCCACTTGGCTATCGATCACATGGCAAACCCTCACACTAGTCACTCTTCAGAGCTTAACTGGGTCACGTGTGTGCGACGCACTCGTATGCCTAATGGTCTCTGATGCAACTGGCGCTTCCAATTCAATATTGATGCATTGCCAGCCAGCCAGCCAGCCAACCAACTTGGCAAGTGGCACTGCCCTGCCCTGCATATTGTCGCCCTAAGCCATTATAACCTCCTAACTGACTTTGCCTCAGTAGCACTTACACTTTACACACATTGCACGACGCTCGTTGCGGTCATGTCAATTCGTTGCAATTACTTTGCATGCCGTTTGGCATAAATTAATTGCAATAGCGGCAACCGTTAGCGTTAGCGTTAACGTAACGTTAACCTAACGGCGTGCACTTGATATATGCGACACATTAAGGGCTCGTTGCCACGTAATTAAATATTATGCGCTATAAATCAAGGAGCTCTATCTAGCAGCCAACTAGTCGTGTGTGCATAAGTTTCGTTGTCGTCGTTGATTTACACGACGCTTGAACAGGCAGCCAAAAGATAAATAAGTGTCAACTTAAGCAAAGTCGGTCATTGAACTAGCTGCGTAAGTGTCTGAGGATCCCATGCTAATGTTGCATGTTGTTCTATCTTTAGTACAAAACATAACATAGCATTTAACTCATTTAACATAACATGATTTATTTGATCAATTCAACTTTAAAATAATAACAATATAAACATCACACAATTTAAAGTTTCGCCATTATTTTGCTGTGTGTTTTATCTTATTGCCTTTTTATCAAGCCAACTCTCTCTGCTATACGCAGTGTAATTAAAGTCTCAGCAGCCCCAACATATACATACAATTTGCTCAACACCACACATGTACCGCAGATTACGTATACGTTATTTTGCAGCCTCTTGTTACACACACACACAACTCGGCAAAGAATCCGATACCGCAAACTGTAGCACAGAGTCCTGTAATTTGCTACATATGAGGGCATGTGTGGCATGTGGGGCATGGGGCACATACATGTAATCCACTTATAAATAAATGCTCGGGACAAATTTTAAAATTGTACAGAGCAAACAAATTTGGCTTTTCTTCAATGCCAACTGATTTGTATGCGCAGCAATCAACACTTGTGCCAAGGACTTTACTTTATGTTGTCTTTTTGCTTTTTTGGCTGGCTGCTTGGCTGGCCTGGCTGACTGGGGTGTTGGCAAATGTCAAACGAATATACAAACAGCTTAACAAATAAATGCCAACAACTACAAATAAACAAACAAATAAATAAATAAATGCGATGCCGGCGAATGGCGAAAGCGACGTGCAAACATAAAATGAAGCGCAAATAAAAACTGAAAGCCAAAATCTGAAAGTGAAAAGTTGCACACACACATACTCACACACCAAAACGGTTGCGTATTAACGCCCTCTTGACCCTTGGCACAGCCCAAGACTCACAGGCAGAGAGAATTTATGTGCAATCAGGCGCACACGTATGCGCTACGTGCGTTTACACGTAAGCTAAGCCCACTTGCCACGCCCCCCAGCAGCAGCAGCAGCAGCAGCTGGGCATAAGCCCCTTAACAAAAGGCAAACAACAGGCTAAGCTAAGCCAGCAGCAGACACTGACTGACCTCTGCTCTAGCCAAGAAAGTGGGCGTGGCGCGACTCATATGCGTATCAAGTCAGTGCGTGTGTGCGCTAAACAGTATGCTATGAAAATTTTAAAGCAAATTAATAATCAATACTTTGTGCTATGCAGTAATTAAGTAAAAATCACAGGCAGGGCAAATAAGTGGCGCTATGCAATTAGCGTTATTCAAAACCTCAAATTGTTACGTATACGCGCTGTGTGCTAGAATGGCAATTATACAACCACAACAGCCCAACTCAAACTCCACACACCTCGGACTACCAATTACAGTTCATTATGCAAAACGCGCACATCAATGCAGAGCAGAGCCGAGCAGAGCAATGCAGCCGAACAACAACAACAACAGCAAACAGTTGAAAGCAGATTCATTAAGCGACGTACGCGTAACTCATTTGCGTACGCTTAACCGCTCGACAGCAAATTGACGCGACTATAATGCAATTCGAATGCCATTTGGCCTAGGTACGTGTCCTGTGTCCTTCTGTCTCGTATGTCGTGTGTCGCGCTAACTGACTGTTGAACATTTAAATTAACAGGCGCATACAGGCGCATAGCTAATGAGCCCTGAAATTGTTGCGCTGCCTTTTGGCCAAGCCATGATATTGTGTTACGCTCTTGAGCAGCTCTAATGCGTGACAGTTGTGAGTGTGTGGACATAGCTGCGTTTGAAAATTAAATGGCATTCCACTTGACATGCTCGTGTCCCTTTTTATCTTTTTTGCCTACTGCTGCTGCTGCTGAAGTGTAGCCAGCAAGCACTTTAACCAGACTCGCTGTCATCGTGTGAGTGGCAGGCAGAGCCTTAAGTATGCGTAATGATTGTGGCAAGCAAACTAAACTCAACTCAACTCTACTCTACTCAGTGTGTGGCAGTCGTCATCAAGTTGAAGCACTGCCTAGGGGGAAAATAGTGTTAATGATGCTGCCTGCCGACTGTGAGTGCTTTAATGGCTTTTACTCTTTTACAAAAATATGCAAACAATTTAGCCGCAACTAAATATTTTGGGGCTGCATAGCATTTGCATCAATTAGTAATTCAATCTCTTGTGCACCTGTGCGTATGCTTAATAACACAAATGTAATTTGCATTCCTTATTAGATAGCAATTGATAGCCCACAAGCTATAGGCATATCAAGTATACGGCAGGCAATTTTCTTTTGTTTGTGGTCAACAAACTGCTGCTGCCACGCCCCAAGCCTGTGATACTTTGTATTATTGCTTTTGTGAAATTAAATTGATTGGTTCGTTGGCCTGCACACCTCCACACACACACACACACACACACACACATAAGCACAATCTACTATATACATGAGTTTTGTATTTATTTGTGTCAGAAGTTTGTTTGCTCGCCAGCGCCGCTGCTGACTGATTGTTTATTGGAGTGTCCGTCTTGATGTTTGTTACGCCTCTATGGGTTGCTGCTAATAGCATAAGTAATCACCCTCCTCCCCACCCCCCAACTCAATGGGAATTCTAATGAACGCTTTAGTCGGCAGTTCCAAAGCGAAATAAATCAATAAATGCCATGTTGCTCGCTCGCTTGAAAATCAAAACAAGCATTAACCGTTTTTCCCTTTTCTAAAACAGATTTCCTTTCACTTACTATATTCCCAACAGATTTGCAAGCAAACAACTTGCTTCAACTTCTTAATCATTTATCCAATCAAACTGAATGCCAACAATGCGACACACGAAGTGGGAGCCTCTGCATGTCCTTGCTGGCAACCTATTCAATTAAACAAGTTCCGCTGATGCTGCGACTTTGTCTGCTCTGCTCGGCGTCTTAATGCAACAACAGCCATCAGCCATCAAGCTGAGTGGAATCTCCCACTGAGTCTGTGTGTGAGTCTGTGACCTCGACCTACGCTGGGGGAGCATTTGACAAGCGTTTTGTGTTAGCAGCGCCTTACGCCTGTCTGTCTGTCTGTCTGCTCGTCGCACTGTCCGCCTGTCTGTATGTTGCATTAGCCTAGGGCTTTAGCCGATCCACTCACACATGGCGCCACATTGGCATTCCACTGAATAGGGAATGTGACTGTAGCTGGAGCTGGAGCTGCCGCTGTGGCATTTAGATGAAGATAAGCACACGAGCATGCACATGAGGCTGCTGCTGCTGCTTGTCACTTATGCAAAATCCTCTAATGTTAGGTGCAAAAAGCAGCAACAAAGTGAATACAACACTGCAGCCAGGCAACGGAGCTTGCTGCTTGCTTTGCTTTAATTTCACCTTTTTTTTCTGGCTGGCTTTGTTTCAGTTGTTGTGTGCTCTTTAAGCGGCTTTGGCAGCGCTTTACTTGTTTGCCATTGTTAAACTGAGTGCTCAGCATAAGGCCAGCTCTGTGGCTCTAATTTGCGGACTAGCAAGGTAAAGCCGCAACAAATGCTTCGCAAATATGTTTGCTGCAAAGTTCAAACAAAGACTTAATATAATTTTACTTAAATTTTCTGCTAAGCTCTCAGATCTGTTTTTTATTGTAAAAGTTTCGGCATCTTTTTTTTACTTTCACTTTCTGCACTTTGAGTTGAGTGCGCTTTATATTTTTGTGTGAAACCTCTTTTAATTATGCCAGAACATGCACAAATATTTTCTTATGCTTGGTTACTCTGCGAAGCTGCGCATTAATTAATTTAAGCGCGCGCCAATGCGGCTCAAGTGGCCTCAGATGTGTGGCCAACGCTAACGCGCAAAAAAAGTCAAGGCACCGTCAAAAAGTTTCAAGTTTTTAATTAAATTATATAAACCCCTGTTTGCCTAATTTCATGGAAAAAACAACAGCATAAATGCAAAGCAAGCAAGTCAAATAAAGCCAACATAAATATAATGAAAACAAACGTCAAATTTTAGAAAATTTATGCGTTCGCTCAAATTGAATCCTTGTGAATCTTCAACTCTTATCCTAATGCCAAGCGGCAAATCAGTGCTGCGCTTGCAGAAATACAAAAAGCACAATAATAAATTCCAAGAGCGGCTCTTAACCATGTCAGTTAGTCGGCAAGGCAAGTCAAGTGCGTGGGTGGGGGGTAAGCCATGGAAAATCGTGCTAAACTTGCCCATGAAATCAATCAAGCATAAGTCTCGGCAGCTTGCGATTTTACGAGCTTGCCAGCAGCAAATAGCACAAGGCACAAAAAAGTCATAAAACTTATTTACTTAGCACCAGCGAAATGAGCGAACAGCTGCCAGCAGCTGGCCCCAAACAAAAGGCCACGGCCAAAATATATAAGTGAAAACAACAGGCAGGAAGGCAGGCAGGCAGGCGGGCAGGCATGCATAAAAAAAATATAAAACGCAAGTCAGTCAATAATCATAAAACGACTGGCCTAGTTCTATTTCAAGTGCGTGCGTTTCGTGAATCTGTTAAATTGTCTGTGAATGACAAATATTGTGTTATAATTTCTATTAGTGAAATTAAACAGGCGTCTCAACGTGCCGTATGCGTAATATAGACAATTTATCTAAGTGCACTCAAGCAGCCATGAAATGTATCTAAGCTCTAGCTCTAGCTCCAGCTGCTGTGACAATTCAATGAATATGCCAAGTGGCTTAAACGTGGCCATTGTAAACAATTCATTGGCCAGCTACAGCTCCAGCTCCAAGATGCGTCCACCAAGCACACTGTGTGTACTGTGAATGGCAGCAGGGTGTCGTTTAATGGACAGTGAGACAAGACACTGTCTGACAGCAATATGCTTTTGTTGTTGCTGTTGGGCAAACGTGTTTGGACATGTCTAAGCAGCGTAGACAGCGCCTAAAGCACAGCACATCACGTTCACAATTGAGCCGGGGAAACGCGTAAAAGTTTTTAATGTTTAGCCCACAAACAGCACAACAAAAGTCGCCTACGCTGCTCAATTATTAAAGCCCAAATGAAATATTTATGCGCCATACTTTTGAGCGGCGTGTAAAATTTACACTTGCGCTTGCAAGTAGGCAACAAATTGTTGATTGCAATCACAGCATAAATTGTCTCTCTCCTAAGCCTTGGACTAACCAACGCCAGTTATAGTAAATTTTAATTAAATTTTGCAACACATACGAGTATTTTGCAATCAGCTTGCTGCGCTCTTCCTCTTGCTGTTGCTACGTGCAACGCGCTAAGGCTTTGTCTACGTCTTCGACGTCCATGTTGCTGGCACTCGCAACTCATCAAAATGAGCAGCGGGTACTTAATCTGATTTACTTGCAGCTCGACGTCTCTGGCACTGGCAGCAAGCAAGTAAACAAGCGTCTTCATAAAAACCGACAGCAAAATGCTTCAGCCCAAACCCCAGGCGTGTCCGGCTCAGGCGCCTGCAACGCGAGCGGGCAAGTTGAAAGTGGGCGGCCAAGCTGGCAAAAGCTTGAATGCGGCTCATAGCCATGCGCTGTGGCTGTGCTGTGTACATCATAAAAAAACGATAAGATAACAGCCAAGGAAGGCGGCACTCGACTGCGCTGTTGCCCCAACGGACGGACGGGCGGACGGACGGACGGGACGGCCGCTTGCCACACGAGGCATAATTGCTGCCCTGCGCCGTTAGCGACACATGCCTTAACTGTTCTACGCCTTAATGGGATTACATGCTGCTCTCTCGCTTTCGCTCTCTGTGGACTTGTTGTTAGAGCATCTGCAATGCGACTTTGGGCTACCGCAACTTTGACTGCAAATTATTTATTTGATTTTTCGCTGGCTGACGTTGTTGTTTTGTAGCCCTGGCTGGCTGGCAGCTTCTTTTAGTGTGATTTATATGGGCAGCGCACAATGTACTTTCTTTACAAATAAATCATAAATTTCAACGCACTGCCGCAGCAAATACGCAGCAATTGTTGTTATGGCCGCCGCATGCTTTATGGCTTTGGGCCCTCGGGCAGCAACCCAAGCGACAGCAATTGAGTTATCCCCTAAATATATTTATTGTATTTTTATGGCGCCTAGAAATTCCGCTTAAGCCGCACACAATTTTGTTGAAGGTTCACCCAAAAAAAAAAGAATGTAAAACGTTAGGGCTGCCCTAAGGGCCGCTTGAGAATTATGAACACGCGTATGCTGCTTAGCTCAACTTGCAAAACTGACACTGACCAGGCTGGTGGACACATGATTTGTGGCAAGGGATAAGGCAACAAGGCAGCGACCCGAGATTTGGCTCGTTCAGCTTTGATTTACTGCAGCAGACAAAGGACTACAAAGTTGATAACTAAACGTGAACTAAATAAAACGCAAGGCGTGCGTGCAAATAGGAGAGCTCAATAGAAGTTATGAAGTAAACTTAATTGGCTCATCAACAACAGCGTTTGCTATAGCTTGGCTTTATTAAATTATCACAATACTTTGCCTATGACTGCGTGCGTAATTAATTAAGTGAAATTCAACTAACTGGAATGCACATTCAACTCATCGATTTGCACTTGAATGGGCGTGCGATAGGCGCTCTGCGTCATCATAGAGACCAACACCATTTCCACCAGTATCAGTATGTTGATGATAGCTGCAATGGCAAATTCACATTTAAATAAAAAATAAAGTATACGCACTGTACACACTTACTTTGCTTATGGATGGTATGATTGATGGGATACTCGCCGCCCAGCTTAAAGTTGTTCAGCTGCTCGTAGAGTATGAGGTACTGCAGCTTGCAGAGCAGCACCACAAGCTGCAGGCAAAACATTTTCTTGCGCAGCTGATAGTCGCCATGCAGCTTGCTGATCATGCGCACTGTGATCTGCAGCGACCAAACGCCCAGCACAATGGACACCACTATGAAGGGTATGAAGAACAGCATCACTTGCGAGTAGAGCTCGCGATCGCGATAGTAGAGTATGTTCATAACGAGCATAATGCTGCCCTGCCAGAACGGCATCTGCCAGACCATGTAGCGTGAGATGCAGAGCTTCGCCTTGGTGGGCACCACCAGCGGCAGGCAGCCGCCGCAGCAGCAGCAGCAAGGCGGCGTATTCAGCGCCACGGGCTCCGACGATGTGAGCTTAATAAAGTTCTGCTCCGAGTCCACATAGCGAAAGAGCAGCGTGCGAAATGCGGGGCCGCCTATCATGAACATCGCATGCATCAGCGTGTGGCACATGAACCACGCATAGGGCAGCAGTATTGTAAGCAGCGCCGCCAGCGATATAATCGGATATAGGCTAATCAGTATAATCGAAGGCGTGCGCAGTGGTTTGTTCAAATGCCTACGCAGACGCGTTAGTGTCGTTAAGTAGATGCAAATGTTGAGTATGGTCAGCAGCGTGGCAATGAAGATGGCCAGCGATAAAAACGCAGTCATATCTACAAGTGATAAGTTCAGTTAAGTTCAAGTTACTGTATTTGCTTTAATAACTTACGTGTATAATATTCGTAGAGCTTGGGATGACTGTGCATGCTGAGGCTGTGATTGCGCTTGAGCTCCAGCTCCAGTTCGAATTGCTGCTGCTGCTGCTGCTCGCGCAGCTGCTCGAAATCATCGCGCGCACTCATGTTTGTTTCAATTATAGATTTCAATTTGTCAAGAATTCGCTATTAATTGCCTAAGTCTGGCATTATTTTGTCGCTTGGGTGAAAGTGCTAAAAACACAATAATATAATAATAAACAATCTAAGCTTATTTGCTGTTCAATTGGCAACTTAGCGCTGCACACAAGTCAAAACTAAAGACAACTGGAGCGTTGTCGTGACAATGAATAAGTTGCTTATAATTAAGCTAATCGTTGTCTAGACGACAATCAGCACAATGACCCAATATATATCGCATATAATAAGCAGCAGACACACTTCACATGAGTCGTTTAGGCCAACTAAGAGCGCGCGCATAACTCTCAACCTTTATATATGGGAACGCAGCTTTAAAATGCCGGCAATCAATTGCCAGAGCATAGTGTATATAAATTGTTTATAAATATCTAGTCATGTGATCTGCTTGAGCCGAATTATAGCTCTGAGCGATTCATGGGCTTCTTATTTAAATGAATTGCTGGAGTTCAACAGGTTGGCACAAGCAGACACCGCAGTGACGAAAACAAATGAATAATTTATCAAAAGCCAGCCAACGCACACTGACAATTAAATACTTTTCAGTAATATATACAAGCCTAACAGAGTTACTTTTTAGACTTTAATATACAAATTTAAATCTTAATCATTATTGGTCATATAAATTTTAAAATCTGTCAATGAAACTCAATAGAAATGTTAGATTTATTCGCAATGCATTACATATTTGATAAAATTTTTTGATTTTTATCAAGCACTTGGTCTCGCTGTTACTAAGATTAAGATCTAAGAAGGAAATTCTCGTTTGCCATTTAAAACAAGTGCATGCAACTTATTTATTATTTGCAGCTTGGTTACGTTATTCGGCTGAACATAACAGTAACAGTAACTTAGTTATATATATAAAAAAAATTATATATTACTAGCTTCTTAAAGTTTCTTTATGATTAAATGAAGTTAAGCTTTAAATGTTTATGCTCATAGTTTATTTAAATCAATAATTGCACATTTGGAGAAACCAAACTTAAGAAATTATTATTTAAGTCCTGGAGACGAGGACATTTTGGTTTTATTTGCCGTTAAATGGTGGTGGATTAACTGGGGGACCCCGTGCCTTTGGTAATGGAGCAGCCACTGCTAGTGTGATTGCGATCAACAGGAATATATAGGTTAGGCACTTCATGGCTGTGGACAGTTTGATATGCTACAACTGAATGAAACTAAGATCTAAGTACTTGAGTATAAGTAGACTATTTAGTGGGGACATTTGACATTTTAAATAAGTTTGACATTTCAAAATAAGCTATTGAAGCATGTAAATTAATTATTTGCTTTACGGCTAAAATAGCGTAAAAATTATAGCTCTGAAGGTAGCTTGAATATTCATTTATAAGAATTTGCCATAAATTTTGCTTAAGATTGTTGAACTTTTGAGTTTCATATTGTACACAATTTATTTATTTTGAACATCCCTGTTAGCTCACATCAAATAGTTTTAGTCTCGCTCCATTTGCAATTACTTTCTGCTTGCCACACACAATGCTCGTTGCCACATAGCAACATAACACAAGAGTTATACCCTACAAAGTAAGTATATTTAACAAAAAAGTGCAAATCATGCTTTAAAGCTGCTTAACAAGCAAGCACGTGAGTCGTCGCCTAAGCGACCCACTAAAAAGAAAGATAAAAGAGCCATGAGGTCGGCTCTGCTCAGAAACCAGTTTTGGAGTCACTGTAACAACCGACCGGCCATACTAAAACAATTTGTTTGCTACTTTTTTCACATTTCATTTTCCTCATTGTGTGTGTGTGTGTTTTGTTATGTAAGTGAATTGTTGAATTGCAAACCGGTCGTCAGTTTGGCGCAATTAAATCAAGCAAAAAAAAAAAAAATGTGTTTATATACGAAAATTAATTTCTCCACGTCTGCGACCTTCACAGCAGCTGAGACGTGTCCAAGCCGCTTAAGGTTCGTTTACAGCTTTTGACCTTATTGCCAAGCAGCAACGTGGGCAATAATTAGTTTCAACAAACAATAGAAATTGCTATACAAAAATTATTAAAATTAGCACCCACTGAGCTCATAAATTAACACATTTAAAATACTAATGAATAAAGCACGTTATAAAAATATAAAATAATTAAAGCAACACTTAACAGTTAAAGCTGTAAGCTGACTCAATAAATTTGCCAGCAATTAGCATAACAACTCTTATTATTTAATATAAGACGCCGCCGGACTTTGGCTTTAAAGCCAACAACTTGGCCAGCTTAAACGCTTGCTTGTTGCCCATAAACAAAGTACAAGTGGCTTAAAAAACTGCCCATGACAAGTTAACGTCAACAATCTTTTACAGTCGGCAAGTTTGTCCCTGGCTGTGGCTGTGGCTGCTGCTCTCAACATTTACCAAGTTGCGATGAGTTTTTTGTCTGTTTTGCGCTTTGCTTGTGGTTAAGAAATTTTTCAAATATTGCACACAAGCGTCAACAGCAACAACTAAAGCGAAAAAGTAAACAAAATATACACAAAGAAATTGTGAAAAGTGAAGCGCATGAAAACAAAAACAAAAATCGAATTGAAAATAAGCAAAGCTAAAAATTGTTTGCAATTTGTTGCAAGCTATAGCTATAGCTATAATATATAATTTACAACATTGTCAAGCAAACTAAAGTTACACCAGGCACGCACATTTGCATTTTATATTTAAATGCAATTCTATTTGCTGCACTTGCTCAACCTTGACCAACAAAAAAGAAATTAAACAAGACTGGCCAATTAATTGAACTCATGTGCATGACATTCTTAAATTAAATTGTTGGCAGCTTTCCGATGAACACTAGCATTGAACTTGTTGCTTATACTTGTAGTTTTTATTTATATTAATTGCGATTGATAAGCGTCAAACGTGCAAGTTTTTTTTTTTTAAATGTTTTGATGCTGACACCAAAGATTGAACATCAACACGCGCGCTCAATAAAACTAACAAAGTCAAGTAGTTGAAATTTCACACACACGCTCTCTCTCTCTCTTGCTTCCGCTTGCTCTCTCTCTCTCTCCACTGCTCGTTCCGCCGTCGAACCGCCGCGTGTCTTGTTCGCTCGCGCGCTGGCCAACAACTAAGCTCGAAAAATTTTCTCAGCAACATGCTGATCACGAAGCGCACAAACTGCTTGCGCCCCGGCTAAAACAGCAAAAAACCAACAACAACAGCAACAACAATAGCAACATTAACAATAATTATATTAATAGCATATGTTGCTGACGCTGTTACAGCATCGAACTGGCAAATTATTGCGCAGTCCCAACTGGCGAATTTTTGTTCGAACTACAGCCGTGACAATTGTTTTGGACGCTAGTGTAAATGCAGCAGTTTATTATAAAATTATATTATTTGCTGTAACTTTATTAACACTTTTCATTTACAACATAGCTCTGAGGATATGTCCAAATAATTCCATTCCTATAAATTAAATTTATTCATTTATTATATATTATTTATCAAACTGTACTTACAGTTGGATTTTCCTCAGACTCGATCACTCGTCTGGCTCTAGCCAAGCAAATTAACAGCAGCACAGCAAGCTTCATAGCTTCCAATCTTGTAATGAAAGCGTAACTTCTATTAGAGTCGCACTATAACTGCAATTAACAACATTTGGCATTTACATGCTTCACAATAAATTTCTGTTTCAAATAATAAAACCCTTTACATATTAATGCGTTCGATTTATTTAAATTAATAATTCATTCAAACTGATTATTCAAGTTATTCAGGCTTTTGGCTTGACCATTGGTTTTGCTTTTTTTTTTGCGTCAGGACCCTTTCCCTTCACTGCTGCTGCTGCTGGCTTTGCAGCTCCAGCCTTCACCTTTATACTGTCTTTTTTCGCGGGTTCATCTGCATTGGCAGCAACTAGTAGAGTGATTGCGATCAACAGGAATAAATAGGTTATGCACTTCATGGCTGTTGACAGTTAGATAAGCTACAACTGAATGTAACTAAGATCTAAGTACTTGAGTATAAGTGGACTATTTATTGGGGAAAGGCTTGTTTGACATTTGAAGCATGCAAATTAATTATTTGCATCTTGGTTACGCTTTATTTCATGCGGCTCAATATAGCACAAAGTTGTTATCGAAGTAACGATAAATAAGAATTAATTTTTGCTTTTAAATATAAATAATATATTGCATACTAAAGTATTTTGTCAATAAATCTTAAGGTTTCTAAATGATTAAATGAAGTAATTAAATTTTTAAATGCTTAAGCTCACAATTTATTTAAATCAATAATTTCACAAACTTAAGAAATTATTATTTAAGTCCTGGCGGCGACGATGTTTTGGTTTTATTTGCTGTTAATTGGTGGTGGATTAACTGGGGGACCCCGTGCCCCTGGTGGTGGAGCAGCCACTGCTAGTGTGATTGCGATCAACAGGAATAGATAGGTTAGGCACTTCATGGCTGTGGACAGTTTGATATGCTACAACTGAATGAAACTAAGATCTAAGTACTTGAGTTTAAACGGGCTATTTATTTAGAAATGGCTCGTTTGACATTTAAAGCAGCTGTTAATATAATTGCAGCATGCAAATTAATTATTTTTATCTAGGCTAAAAAATTTCATAAGTCAAGCAAATATTGAAGAATTTGATTTTATATATCATTTTTATAGTTTTTTGGGGGTGGATATGAGGGAAAACAAAGAATGAGTTACAGGGAATTAATTTGTTGTAAGTCCTGATGAAAAACATTTTATTACGTAAGCGCATCGAATGAGTTTTTAGCTCGCTTGACATTTAAAATAAGCTCTAATGCTATTAAAGCATTAAGCTACCTTTACTGATCAATTAAAATATTATTGCAAAATATATGTAATGATTATGTAATGCACATGCGAAATTTTGTAAATTAAGAGAGATTATTGATTTTATAAAATTAATATTATTTAAGCAAATTTTTAAGTATTTTTGGTTCGCTTATGTTATGGTATAAACATGGAATTTAGCTTTGTCTGCCCAACTAGCGACCTACATCCTATGACAATATGTCGGGTGGACGATATGGAGGCCTTGCCAATGCTATTGCAAATATAAATACGATAAGAGTTAAGTACTAAGCTATGAGCTTTGTATAATAAAGAATAACTGCTACAAACTCAATCAATATAAGTGTATTCTGTACAAATGAATTTAGAATCGCTTAGCATTTAACATAAGGAAATAATAAATAGGTGCATCGAATGAGTTTTTGTTTCGCTTGACATTAGCAAGGAGCTCTTATGCTATTAAAAGATTTAATTACCATCAATGTGACACAGTCTCCTGAATTAAAAATAAATCAATTAATACGTATATATCATAGGCTTATTTAACCTGCAGCCCTGGTCTGCCCTGTGGCGCTGCAACCGCCAGTAAAATACAAAAAGGGTAAAGCACTTCATAACTCTTAATAAGTAAATAAGGAAGTATTAAGTAAGTGCATTGCATTAATGTTTAATCCGCTTGAGATTTGAAACGATCTATTTAATTACCATTACCAAACAATTATACACACACTATACATTATTTTCCCAAAACAATAATTCAACAGTTTTGGTATACACATTTTATTTTTGAATAACTTTACAATATATTTTTGGTTTTGGCTGCTTAACTCGCTTTATTATGCAGCCACACAGTCTCCTGAATAAAACAAATCAATTAATACGTAAATGTCATAGGCTTATTTATAACCTACAGCCATTAATTCGAGGGGCGTAAAATGGTCTAAATGTTGGCCTGAGATCCGGTGGCTGTGCAGCCGCCAGTCCAGCCAATAAAAATGCTAAAAGGCTAAAACACTTCATAATTCTTACTAGTTGTGTATATATAATTTGAACATAAATCTATTATATATAATAAATAAATAAGGAAGCAATATGTAAGTGCATCGAATCAGTTTTTAGTTCGCTTGACATTTTGAGCAAGCAAACTATTTGATTTTCATTTTTAACGCTGCTAGCTGTTTCAAATTATCGAAGTATAGCTAAATATATATGAACACATCAAACAGTCAACAGTGAAATCTTCAGAACAATCGACTGCAATTGTTATTGATTTGAAATGTTCAAAATAAACTTAGACAGAGCATATATCACGCTATTGCTTAATGACTAATAACAGAAAAACACGCAAGTAAATATTTATAGACTTTTTAATATGCGCGCTTTATTCAAATGTTGCCAAGCGGCTCTGAAAATGAAAAATTAATAAATATTAAGCTGGTCCTAGAATTGCTCTAGCAGCGCACATTAAACAAAGCAGAAATGCAATGCCTCTCATAGTAGCTCAAAGTGGTTTAAGTACACTTGACATTTGAATTGTTATTTATATATTGGTAGCAGCAAATTGATATGATATGGCCTCTAATTCAAGTTAATTTGCGTGTGCGTGTAATGATGCAATTTGCTTTCATAATTACTGCTCATCAAGCCTCAAAATGATAAACCCCAAAGCAGCAAGCAGCTTAACAATTATCAAGCTGTTCATTATTAGTATTATAATAATAATAAACTAAGCAGATTATATAATTTGAGCGCATAATTGCATGCGTGCTCATTAAATATTTAATAAATTTCCTGAATAAAAACGCTAATGAGGCTTGAGCCCTTTTTTTTAAGCTTGATAATAAAAAGTTTGACAGCAAGCTCAAATTAAATGGTAATTATTAAGCGGCCGTATTATAACGCAAATTATTTTGGGGCAAAAAGCGTTGAATGATGATAATATGAATTAGTGCAAATTTTTCTTCAACAGCCTTTCCGAACTGCTTTTGGCCATAAAAAACAACAAACCTTGATTGCCTCACAGCTGCTGCTGCTGCTGCTGCTCCTGCTGCTGTGTGTTTCCTTTTGCGGCTGCTGCCCGCTTGCAGCCAATATCAACCGGCAATGCTTTTGTAGTCATTGGTGTGCGCTCCAGGCGCTGCCTTTGAAGCAGCCATCAGCATCAACGCCTTGTCGTTGGCCCATGCCACGAGCTGTTTGCGCTTTTCTTTTTCTTTTTTTTTGCACTTTTGCCTTTTTGTTTTTCTTTTTCTTTGTCGCCAGCATTTGGCAAATAGGCGGCAACGCAATGATTTTTAAATACCAAAACGAAAAGAAGAAAGCAATAACAACAACGACGACAATGCCGCTGGCTGGCTGTTGATATTCCTTTTATATATATGCTATATGTATATAGAGTAACTGCTTTGCTTGTCTTTATCTCATTTTGTATCCTTTTGGCTGGCGCTGCTTTGCCGACTGCTGTTGTTTGCTGTCTAACGAAGCAAAATCAACAAATTGTAATGATGCTGAGCACTAAGAAGCAAAGTGAGCTAGTGTGTGTGCACTTTTCGCTTACCTCAGTCGCTGCGCTGCGCCGCTCGCTCGCCCTGCAGCCACAAGTATAAATCTGAATGCGATTGTGAATGTGAGAACCCAGCAGCTCAGCCCGCAGTCCTTTTTGCATGGCTCGCTCCACTTGGGATTCAGTGTAGCGTAAAATGAATTGAGACATTCAGTTTCAACCCCAAATAGCAACAGCAACAAAAAAAGAAACAAGAAGAACAACAGAGAAACCGCAAGCTGAGCAGAACCCTTTTGCAAACTTTGGCCAACAAACTACTAAAAACTGTGTGAATGCAAAAGTGGCAAAAGTTGTCGAGCACGCCGGGCTGGGTGGCTGCTGCTGCTGCTGCTGCTTTGGCCGTTATGTGTGCACTGAGGTGTGAAGCTTTGGTCGGCGCACAAAAGTATGCTACAAATAATTAAATCATGCAAAGGTTAACGCAACTCTGCCGTAAGCACAACATGCAACTTGATTGGCATTCGGTATGGGGCAAGTTCAATGCCGTCAACACACACACACAGATACACAGAGAGCGACCAAGTCCATGTCAGCCTGTCAGCTTGGCTTACATACTCCCTTTTTATTGTCTAATCGATATTTATATTTGCGCCACGTTGTCCTAAGAAGCAGGCTGCCCAATTTGCATACTGCAAACACGAGACTCCACTGCTGATGAAAATATGCTGCCAGTTTGACTACAACGAGACCAACGTAGCCCCTGCAGTCATGTAAGTCTTGCCAGTGCCAGTCGTGCTGACATTTCCGTTTCCGCTTCAAGTGCATTAAAAAAAAATATTAACTGTTGCCAAGCAGACGCTCAAATACGCTTACCCAAAGCAAAATAAAGCTGCAGCTTAATTAGCTCAAGTGCTACACAAACGTAAAGTAAAGTTAAGTTTGCTTATGTGGCAGCTAATCGAAATGGAAAAATTGGCATGGCCAACTTCAGGTCAAGATAAATTGAAGTTTATGCGCTTGGCTTGCCAATGCTACATAATTTATGAGCACCAAATGATTTGCATGCAGCATGCCCTGCACCTCGTGCTTGTTTTTTTTTTTTCTAGTTCACATGCCAAAGCAGAGGCAAGAAGTAGATGTTTGATATGTTGCACACTCAAAACAATTGGCGGCAAACAGCGCACAGTCAACTGGGCCCAAATGGCCAATGGCAAAATTGGTCGAAATGCCAAACGACATTTAGGTCGAAAAGCGACGACGGCGCTCTCGTAAAAGCTCACACACACAGTGCAAAGCTTCGTTTGTGTGCCTTATAAGCTGCCAGGCTGATAAAACGAACAACAGTTGCCGTTACGTACGCGTTGCCAACAGCAGCAGCAGCAGCCGCAGTAAAAGCAGCAGCAAGTAAAACTTTAACGTAAATAAAACAGTTGCATACTTTTGAGCGCCGCGCGTAAACGTGACGATCTAATGGCCGCGCTTCTTGCGTGTTGTTAAGTGTGTGTGCCGGCAAAGTTGTGCATGAATGTGCCTGCAAGCCAAGTTTTAAGCCATTCAAATACATATACATATATATATATGGCCGATTGTTGCGCATAAAAGTGTAGCAGAGCCAACAGTTGAAGGTGAAAGGTGTGCAAGTTTAATTTGTTATAGTACAAGTGCCGCCCCAAGCTGCTTTGGTAAGTTGGACCTTAATTAGAGCTGAGAGCATAGCTCAAAAAAGAAACAAATAAATGTTGTTGCCACACAGCAGCAGCAGTTGATATCAGCTACAGCACACGGCTCGTTGCACTTGATAAAAAAGGGAATCACGCACGCAACAAAATAAAAAAAAAAATGTAGAGAATGTTGACAAAAAGCATTTCCCAGCAGAGTCGACAATTTTACGGCAGTTTGACTTTGTTAACGGCCGACGCATCCTTTAAAATCAAGCACGTGGCAATGTGAAACGCTTGGGCTTATTTTAAGCACATAACGCAACGCAACAAAAAAAAAAAAGTAGACAAGTTAAAATGTAGGCGCTGCTCAAGTGGCGCAGCGCTTAACACAAATTAGACGCACTTAATTACAGCGCAAACACTGCCAAGGGATGAGAGCACATAAAATTCACCAACACCACCGCAAAAAACAGATTAAACAAGCAAGCAAAGTGCAGCGCGACTGAGAGTTACTCTCTTCGGCAAGTTTGCGGGCATCTCTTTTATAAATATTTTAATAGGCCAAGCACATAAAAATAGAAATTAAAGCAAACAGCAGCAGCAGCAGCAGCAGGCTGGCCAGCTTTCAATTTGGTAGCGCCAAAAGTTGCGGCTTAAAACTCAATTAAACGAATTGCCTTGAAAAAAAAATATTTAATTACATTTCAGTTTAGGTTAAAGACAAGCCACAACAACAAAAACATGCGGCGGCGGAGCAGCTGCTGCTGTCTGAAACTTTTAATGCAACTAATTTTTTTTATTTTCAAAGCGAAAACAATTAACTTCAATGGAGCAGAGTCTTAGGCTTAGTTGCTAACTTGGCAGACTGTAAGTTATATATGCTATATAATTAAATTGGCAATTCTGTAGCACGCGTTTCATAAAGCAAAACTTTTCTCTGTCCTGTCCAAGCCTTTCGCCGCCCCCAGCTATTTCCGCTACCCAAAAGGCAAACAATGCGCTCATTAGTTGTTGGCCACGCCTGTTTTGGTGGGCTAAGCAAAAGTTTTCTACACTTTTGATGGCAGCGCATACATAAAATAATATTTTTGTTTCTGACAAGTTGTGAGCGCGGCGCGGAAACGAAAGCATTTAGCTTAATTATTTAGAGAGCGACACGACTTAGCGCCAAATCATAAATACTGCTTAAAAGGCCATAACTGGCGAGCACTTTAAAGTTCTGGCAACAAAATGAATATGCAAATGGCTCGACAAGTGTTGCCAATTTATTTAAGTCGAAGCAGCCGAAAAAACTTTACAATGGCCAGCAAAAAATGCAATTTCGTTGCACTTTGCACGCAGTTGTGCCACCAATAAAATGCCATACAGCAAAGAAAGTTTTCTTGGCGCTGTCAGAGAGCAAAGCAAATACTCAAACAGTGCTTAAAAAAATGAATATGTAGGACCAGAGCAGAGTCTTTAAACGCAACGAAAATACATTTAAGCTGAGCTGCTGCTCGAGTCGAAGTTTGAGTTGAGTTGAAGCTCAAGCCATAAACGTAAAATTCTTGGCAATGAAATGCCAAAACAATAAATAATAAAGCAAAATGGAAGCAGCGAGCGCAAACAACAAACAGCAAATAAAAATTATATATATAGAAAATAGAGTTCTCTCTCTGGCTGGCAAGCAAATGAAATATTTACGCATGGCAAGTCAGTAGGCGAGGAAATTATGCATACTAAATTATCAAAAGCCAAATACATAAATGTGGCTAACTGAGTTTTTGCCTACAGTGGGAGTTTTGGCTAATTAAACGCCGCGCGCCCCACCCCAGCGCTTGCTATTGAGTCTATTAGGCGTCGCTTTGTCCTTGCTCACACACGCATAGCATTATTTATTTTTATGCCTCGCATAATTCTGCCCCTCTCCACACACATAAACACTTTTATAGCGTTGCAAAAAAGAAAAAAGAAAAAACAAAAGGCACCCAGACACGCAGGACCCAAAAGCATATCCGACGGCGCTTTAATGATGCGCCTTAACCAATAAGAGCCAAAGAAACCAAAAATCTCTCTCCTGGGCACACACACACGCACACACACACACACACACTTATGACTGTCTGCATGTATTTGTGTTTGTGAATCGGCTTTGGGCTTTGCCAGGCTCGTGGAGCCATTTGAATACGTATGCATATTTAATTTGCCACGGCTTTGACTGCTAGCCCAAGTATCCGGATCTTGACTACGGCCGTACTACATTATTGATTGGATATTTGTGCGGGAATTTAATAAAATATGCAAATTTTTTTTGTTTGCTTGCTTGCTCTTGTTTTTGGGCATTCAATTGAAAATTGATAACTCTTAAGTAGTGGTAACTAGCTATAGAACTAACTACTAGGGGCTGTTCAAGTAGCAAAGTTCAAAGTTTGACGCTTTTTCAAGTTTTGCAATTTGCAAGTTGTTCGACCTAAAGTTTTAATGCAACACAAACAAGCGCGTTGAGCTTTAAAAAGTAGCAACATAATTTTTAATATAAATATGGCAAACTAAATTCAATTAGCAATGATTGGCAGCAACATATTTAAGCACTAACTAATACATTTTACAATTCTTTGTGTTGTAAATAAATTTTAAATGCAATTGGTTAATGCAAATATTATTATTAAAGATAGCAAGCAGTTGTTTTTAAGTATAAGCGCTAAAATCTGTAGAATGAGCTCGTTGAGCTGTTGCTGTTGGGGTAAAACTTTCTGCTGCCAGCAGCAGCTGCAGCTGAGCCCCAAACTCGACTTATGCTAGTTGACTTTGCTTGCAGCACTTAATCAGTCAAATTTTATGCGTTAGTGAGTCTCGCAGCCGCGCTAAATGGAGCGCACGCAGCTGTTGACAAGCGGCTTTAATTGCTTTTAGTTTTTGCAGGCGGCCAAGCCAAAGATAAGGCTTAGATTATGGAATTTGCATTGCATGTCTTAAAGCCTGACAGGCCAAAGTTTTCGCTTAGCAACTGCAATTAGACTAAGTGGACTTTAATGTGTCATATTGCTGCCACGCCCAGCTGCGAAAAGTTGCCTACAAGCTAAACTTTGTACACGAAACTTGTAGACAAGTGTACGTAGTAAGTGTAAGCGCCCGAGCACAAACAAACAAAACTGCAAGCCAGAGACCTTAGTTGACAGTTTCATGAGGCTGACGTGGCAGCCACAGCTCTCGCTCTTTTTGCAGCGCTTCCCTTTTTAGTTAACTTAGCATAACAAAGTTTCTTATTCTTATGCTGCTTGTTGTTGTTGTTGGGCTTGCCACAAAAGTTTTTTATACTGTGGCTGCTTTAAATTTGATTTGCAACTCAAAGCATTTTAGTTACTTGCCAAATTAGTGACGCAGCGTTGCTTAACAAATTACAAGTGTAGCGAAATTTAAACGAATTTTTACGACTCGTGCTCGAATTTTAAGCGCGCTTACGCTTTTTACTTAATGCGGGCGCTTTTCATCAGCTGCAGCTTATTTTAAATGCTGATTTATGTCAACCACAGCGCAGTTTACCTAACCTTGAAGGCAGCCAGTGCCCGCCAGTCTGAGCTGCTACATAAACATGCATAAATCCTCTCAGCGTGCAGCATAAAAGTCTTTGATTAAATGAAACCATTTATTAAGTAGCTAAAGACAATGTTATGACACCGCCGCTCTCTATGCTGGGCCTGACTCGCAAAGTAAAACAATTTCCCTAAAAGCCAACAGCTAAAAATTATGACTCGGCTACCCCCCGCTGACTGCTTAAGCATTACCCCTTGCGATAAACAAATTCGTGAAGAAAAAGAATTTGTAAACACCGCGTGGTGCGCAATTTTCACTCCCAACTCAAACACGTGGAACTGGTGGAAACTTTGTAGCTCTAGTTGAACTAGAAAGTGTTGAAATGCTGCTTGTAATCAAAATGTTTGCGATTTGCAAAGCGCACTTTTGATTAGGCACAAGCCATAAAACCAGAGCCAGCCTCCCACAAGAGCGTGTAATGGCCCACGCGGCGTATGCGTAATATTGCCTGCTCATATGGCACGCATATTTGCATAATTTGCTTGCCAGCCAGCAAACCCAAACACACACACACACACACACACACACACTCACACTCACAGCATTTAGGGCGCTCGCCTACGTGTGTTGGTAAATTGCACATACGCCACGTATGCCGCACATTTGAAACGTTAGGGCTCAGGCGAAAAGGTAACGGTAAAAGGCATTGTTAGGGCGCTGACTTGGCTTATTCTGTGCCGAGCGCTTGTGTTAAGTGTCTGTGCTGCACACTTGCTGACAAATTGAGCACGTTGTGAGTGAGGCTAACAAGGCACGATGAGCTCAAGCGCAACAGGTGCGCTCTACACAATTTGAAATGTTGTCAACTTGAATTTACTTGCAGGCGACTGTCCAGTGATTGCTTTTGCCAACAAATGTGCTCATTAGCTATTAATAAATGCTGACAGCTATTGGCACTTTAATGGCCAAAACATGAACTAGCCAAAAGTTTATTAAATTGCGGCCAATAAATCTGCGTTACCTTTTGACTTTTTGCAGGCAGGCAAAGTCAAACGGCCGCTAAGACAAAGGCAAAGCCTAATGTTATGGCCCAGCATAAATTAGCCAGCAAAGCACAGCCACAAAAGCTAAAACAAACTTTAATGTTTGCCAAGCAAATGCGTGCGCTATGCTGTTAGTTGCCTGCGGGGCCGCAAACTTTGTTTGCACAACTTGCGCCAAAACGGGCTTGTTAGGCCTTTTGATTGTTGTAGCCAACACTAAAAATGATACAAACACACACACATAGATAGAGAGAGAGAGAGAGTGCTATATAAAACATAATAGTAGCCAACAAAGCGCCATAATGAAATGTCTTTATGTGGCGATTATACGCACATAAGCGATACCAATGCGCAATTAACAAGCCAAGGGCTCTAACTTGTGGCAACGCATATGTGTTGGGGGCCATAAATATGAGCGAGTGCGCATTATGGCAAGAGCTGAATATGCTGAACTAATCTGCTGACTAACCAATCATAATTTTAGTTAAAGTACTAGCTGCAGTGTTTTATGTTTTGCTGAGCTGGGGCATGGCTATAACTTTTGTTTGAAATAAATCAATAAATTAACTTTGCTATAAAGTCTCCAAAAACAAATTATTAAAATAAATGAAATTTATTTTGCATTGCTTATCATACAAGTTGCAATCACAATTAGTTTTTAATTTGAATTTTAAATGTTGAAAGCAAATGTTGTCTATGCATATTTTTATTTACTTTTTTTATTTAATATTTTCTGCGTTATATAATACGCAGTGCCATTTCTCTCTCTCTCTCTCTCTGTCTCTTGCCCTTTGCATTTCAATTTGTAATATGCCTTTCTTCATCACTGCCTAAGTCGCTTTATGAGCAAAAGTCATTTAATGCTGCTACGCCTCAAGGTTTTAGCCTGCAGCTTTAGCTTTGACCGTAGTGCGCAGTATTTTCATTTTAATTTTGAAATTATTTCATATATATTCATATCAAACAGCCAGAGCGTTCCAACATTGACTAGCAAAAAAGAAAAACAAGCGTAGCGTAGTTGGCAAAACAAAGTTAATAACATCAAGCTCAACAACAACAACAACTATTACTCGTTAAAAGCAAAGGTCCTCTTTTTAGTGTGCGGCCGAACGTCAATGTTGATGATATGTTTGTCTCTGTATGTGTGTGTGTGTGTTTGTTTGCTGGCAGCTGGCCAATGTTTATCCAAGTATAGTTATCTGTGGCGTATACGGTCTGGTCTGGTCTGGCCTTTGAGTTTGTTTGCCATTTTTAAGCTGAGCTGTAACTGTAAATGAGATTTTTGCACATTTGCTTTGTGCCCACGTCCCAAACCCCAAACTCGAGCTGCCCTTTGGCGTTGTTCTCACATAGTAATTTGCAGAAACAGCTTTGAGTCGCCTGCCACTGATA
This sequence comes from Drosophila busckii, assembly GCF_011750605.1. Taxonomy (NCBI): domain Eukaryota; kingdom Metazoa; phylum Arthropoda; class Insecta; order Diptera; family Drosophilidae; genus Drosophila; species Drosophila busckii. The sequence goes on from NC_046606.1 coordinate 2,112,398, forward strand.
AGCGCGCGTGCTGGAGTAAGTAATAAGCAATTTTAACTATAATATGTTGACAAAAATAATAGACTTGCCTTTAGCTGTGAATGGAATGTATAAACAAATCGCATTAGAGTCGCACAAGACTGAACTGACAGCCATGCTGGCGTATACGTAATTAATGATGCTCACGCAATTGTCAGCTGTCAGTGGTTTTTATGTTTTGACAAACAGCAGCAGCAACACTTCATCAACGCCAAATCTCTCTTAGAGACGCTTTCAATTAACTGGCGCTTAAGTAATTATGTGAACTATGATAAATAGTCAAGGCGCAACAAGACAAGAATCCAAGTCAAAGTGAAAGGCCTCACTGTATTATGTGTACGGACCGAAGGACGCAGCGCATGGTCTGCTGGTCAGAGTGAAAGAACCTTATGCCAACAAGCCAACTTGTGCGCCAGGGCAAAGTACACAATGTAAAATGTTTACAGTGTCATAAAAATAAAGCAACAAATGTGAAACCAATGTATACACAAAAACTGCTTGGACAAATAAAAGCAGCAGAAAGGCAGCCAGCGATAGCTCAAGGAAATCCTGCAGCAATTTCCACTCAAAGCTCTTAGCAGGCGCTTTGTAATTTTGCAGCTGCCACAAAAGTCAAGTGGCAAATGCATATTGCACGCAGAATCTGCACAGAGAGCGTATGAAAATCAATAGAAGCAAATATATCGCATTACACACTTTAGACGCTTTGCTTTTAGCGCAAAATAGCGTTGCTTGTTTTTTTTTTTATTATGTGTGTGTGTGTGTGTGTGGTACTTACATTGTGTGTGTCGATTTTGGCGGCCATGCTGGCGTATGATTGATTTTCGTAGCCCAGAGGCACACGCAATTGCTAGGCACGAAAGCCGTTGCATAACCAAAGGCGCCGCCAGCCAGCACAAATTGCAATCGCAGCGTTGACATGTGGCAAACAGCACAGCTGTCATGTGGCAGCCACCAAGGGAACACACACACACACGCACACACACACACATAAACGAATGCCAGTCAACAAATTCAATTCCATAAGCACCACGACCTACGTCAATTTTCCCTTTCTATATTTTTTTTGTTGTGTGTCTCGTGTTAGAGACACATGAGCGTTGTATGCGCCGTAAGCTGATCAGTAAAGCTCTATGCATGAAAAATACTTGTACTACGCTCTGCAACGAAATGTCATTTTGTTTTTTTCAATTCAAAGCTTTTGTTCTAAGCTGCAGTTGTCAATGCTAAATTGATTGCCGAAATTGCAACAAATTTCATTTTTAAATTTCAGCCGCAAGCTGCAAATCCCCAATAGCATTTCACACTCGAATACGTATATGAAAAAGATGTGTATATATATGCAAGAGCATTCAAGCTTAACAAATTGCTGCAAATATGATTACTAGCTACAAAAAACGAAACCGAATTTTTAGCATATGCAAAATGTTTAACGTTTGATTGAATTTGTAGCTCCAACACACACACACACAAATGTTTCAACTCAACTTTTATCTTGTATTTTTGCAGTTTCGTCATACGCCACGTGGTACACGCCTCAGCAACAATTGTCATGGAGAACAACAATAGCCTTGCTGGCTTCAGTCTGCTGCGCCTGCTGATGTCAACGGAATGAATGCACAATACAACAACAGACAACAACAACAACAACAATAAAAGTTGCATTTCCATTGCGTTGAAATACGAAAATGAAGTCCGTTATACTTTATCCATATGGACCGCTAACTGGCGGCACTCGCTGCTGTCGCATGTTGCATGCCAAAAATTTGGCCATTACAAGTGCAATTTACACAATAGTAAGTGCACAATGTTTTTAACTTTTTTGCAGCAGCCGAGCGTATACGACATGAAAAATCGCGCCATGGGGCGTATGCGCAATGGCATTGTAAACGTTTCGCATTGTTGCGAGCTGTTGTGTATTTCGCCACACTGTAATTATGAGCGAAATTAATACAAGTGTTGCCTGCAGGCGCGCTACGTTCCGCTGACATTTTTCCTGCTTTTCAGACCCAGCACAGTAAAGTGTACAAAGGGCTTTTAGTTAGCCGCATGAAATTTGAGCAGCAGCAGAACATAGCAGTGGCTATAAATTATAAGTATTAAAAGTGTAGTAGATATGAGAAAATAAATGAGCTGTAGATCGAATTATAAACCCAAAATTTCTACTCAGTTTTCCAATTTGTTGTTAAAGCTTTTAATTTGCCAAAGCTGCTAAGATGCTTATACTTAACTCGAACTACTTTTTATATATTTTTTTACGCTTAATTTGCATATTTTTTTTCAAGTGCATAGCTTGCTTTGAAGTAACTAAAAGTTCTGAGAACTCATGTATTTATATAAAGGTTTGAAAACAATTCATAAGAATTTCGTAGCCTAAAGCTTGAATTACCGCAGGCTGCAAATTTAGGCAAGGATATTTTCATTTTTATATAAAATGTATTACTTGATTTTAATCACTCTCATGTCGGCTGTGCACGACTTTGCGCTATTTTTTATTACAGCACATTAATTGGGGGTGCGGAAAACGCGCTCATTATTATTGTTGTCGCTTAAAAATGTCAGTTTTTATTTATAATAACAAGTTCTTGTAGTTATCTACAACTGCTTGGGTAGCGTTAAGTTTGTGGGCCATATAAATTGCAATTACATGACGCTCATTATGGCCGCTTAATTTATGTTAATGGCCGAATCGTGCTGGCGATTTTCATATGCACGATAACTAAACTACCAAAATACAATGCAATTTGCTGCGCGCAGACAAATTATGCGCATGCAACTAACATTTAAAGTTCTTTGCCCTGGAGGGCAATTAGCGTTACGTTTTATAGCAAAGACAAAAGACAGCTTAATGAGTTTGCCAGTTAACAATACGTGCAAAAAGCTAAAAAAGAAAAAAAAGAAAGTACTGAAAAGCTGATTTAATATGCTGCATGCGTGTGTAGCTTGCTCGTTTAAAAGTAAAAGCGTGTTAACAACAGACGCTGCGTATGCTTAATAAATTTAATGCTTTTTGCTTGCAGAATATCTCACTTTTAATTGTGCTGATTTACTCTTGGCGCATCAATGCCAACATGCATAAATCTGCCGAGCTGCAGGATGTCTACTATGGTAAGTAATTTGCTCTCTCTAGTTTGCCTGCCTGCGCCCTTGGGAGGCATAATAAACTCGGCTCGACAAACATGAGCCGCATACACAAACGGATTTGAATGCTTAATTACTTATAATGCGTGTAGAGCAAAAGTCAACGAGTTTACAACTTAATTTGTGCTGCCGGCTTAGAGCATTAGTTAGGCTCGTTAATTCAGCTTACAGCAGATAAATTTAAATGAAATCCTTTTGTTTATTTTCCTCTCTCTTTGCAGGTGTACAAATTGCATACTTTGCCATAATTGGCACACAAATGTCGATGATATTGCTCAGCATTGTGTTGATATTTGGCATTTGTCGGGTAAGTCAGCCGACACTTTTTACCCAAAAGCAAAAAAGAAATACAAAAACTTGCACAGCACAGCACACAAATCAAATAACTTGAAGCCAAATATGCGCAAATTATGCGCATGTTGCGAAGTCGAGCTCAGGACCCAGGGCCAGAGCAAACAAAGCGCATTCACATGTAAATTACACCACAGTAGGCGTAAAGCACACACAACACGCACAAATACGCACACACACACGCAACAACACGCACGCACAAGAGTTTGGACGCAGCCAAGTTTTTGATACACTTTTGATTAGGGACAAGCACATGCAATGCTATATATAAATAGAAGAGTTATATTTTAATATTTATGAAGCTATTTTTAGTTGTATAAACTAATTGTAGCTTAGAGTTAATTCCAACCGAAATGAAGCTTTTGCTTGCTGCTTAGCGACATAAATTTATATTTAATTTAAAACTAGTACAAGCAAAATAAAACATTTTTCATAGCAAAACATACTGCATGCAAGTTTTTATTTATTTCCTATTTTATTCACAAAGCATTGATGCATAGCTGTTTAAATAAATAGTTTTGTAAGAAAAGATTTCTGGCATAAGCTTTATAAGCTTCTTCTGCTTCTTGTTGCATAACTTAAACAAGCTGTTTGCTATTTATTAGCAAAGTGCGCAATTAAAAAAAATGCGCTAGTAAGCAAAGCCTTAAATATTTACTTTGGCTATGATTTCAAATGTATGCAGAGTTAGGTATGCAATTTGGCAATGACAGTGGCCAAAAAATGTCGACAATTTGTCACACAATTGGGCAGACATTGCCCCAGAGCTGACGATGACTGTCGTGGCAGGACACATGACAAAAGTTTACACTGTTTTGTGTGTGGGAGTTTTTGTGGAATTTTTTAATTTGCAGCTGCAAACAAAAACAAGCGTCAGCTAGGCCAGGCCAGCTCGTAAAACAAAAGCAAAAAGCAAGCAATGAACAGTTCGACGCACAAATGTATGCTACATTTATTTGCCTAGCGCATGAGCGTGGGCGTGCATTAGTGTGCAAATTAATTGCAGCCTGCCTTTAGGCTACGGACTGAGCATGTATATTAATTGAAACTGCCAAGTGCCTGCTTGAGCTCTTAATTTGAATGCAGGCCAAAACGTGTGTAAAAGATAAGGCCATTAAATTTGCTTGCATTTGGGTTTAGAATATTTTAAAGCCAACCGCACAAGCTAAAATAAATAAACAGTGTGCTACCAAAAACTGTCAGCAGCAGCAGCAGCTACAGCTGCAAAAATATTCAAGCGCCGCAAATCCAATCAGAGGTTTTTCATATAAATTACAACACACACACGAACACGTGAAAATATTTTATGTAGTGCAAATGGGGCAAGGAAATCAATGCGCTAAATTTGATTTCAGCCCAGTTACACTTTGGGATTTAGCTAAGCTTGCGCATATGTATTTATAATGGTCTCTGTTTTGCTGCCACAGGAAAATCCCGGCCTAATTGTACCTTGGATAATTGGCTATATAACGTTTATGGCTTTGGAGGCTGTCGCCATGGTTTACTCGAATGTGCTGCGCGATCATGTGAACAAGGTAAGAAACGCATCCCAAAGGGGGCAGCGGCGCTTTTAATGCATATTTGAGATGCCTTGGCGCATCCATTTGTTTAATGAAAGTGCGCCCACTACCCCACCCCACTCCCTTTTTGAGGTATTATTGAACACAAAAGCTGTAGTCAAAGCCCAGCGGGAGCAACTGATATCAGGCATAAATCAATGGCACAAGCACACCAAAGCACAAAGCACAAGCAAATAAATTACAAGGGACAGCAACAACAACAACAACAACAAGAGACACGCGCATCCGTTACATATGTAAAACTTGCGCTGTTTTGTGTTCAAATCAAACAAAAGCAAAGTTGTGTATTTTTTATTCTAGACTTTGTTAGCGACAGCTGTGTGCGCTGCAAATGTTAAGTAAATTTTACAATTCAATAATGCACAAAAGCGCTAACTGGGCCATAAATGAAGCGCACAACTGTAGCGACTTGGAACACTTAAGAGCAGCGGCAACAACATTACAAAGCCAAAGTGCCACACACTCTTTCTCTTTTTTTATTGCTACTGCAGCGTGTCATAGCCACAAGCCTAAAACACACACACACACATGCAAACAAGCACGTACGTCATGCTGACTCGACGCTGGTTCTAGTTTTTGTTTTCGTTTGTCTAACCCAAAACGTTACAAAATTGTCGCCTCATGCATAATTTATCGCAATTGTTGCACAAACAAAAAGTACAAAAATATTTGTTGTTGTTACCTGTGCGCCAAAAAAAACACAAGTTTGGACTAAAGCAAGTGGGCGTGGTGTGGCGTAGTTTGTGCTACTTTTTAGCAGTTGCTGTTGCGCTCACTTAAGCTGCAATCGAAATTACATTAATTAAATTATTAACTTGCGTTAACATTTTTATTTACAGCAATTCGATGCCATGTGCAAAGCTGAGGTGGCTTTTTTCATAGCTCGCGCTTTTATTAATGTAAGTAAATTTAATTGAGATATAAACAGCTGCTATACACTTTTATTTATTAACTTAAGTTAAGCTAAGCTGCTACTTAACATAATTAATTAAAACAATGCTTAGTAGCATATTTTTATTTTATATTTATGCAATAATTTACTTTCCTAATCAACACTATTACTCTGATACAGCAACGATTTGCTGACCTACAAATTTTAAAAGTCATGCAGCCTGCGCATTTAATTTTGTGCGCGCCAAAGCATAAGCACCTCAGCTGTATGCTGGTTCAACATTAGGTCAATCATTCTTTTGCTAAAGTAAACATAGCTAATGAACGCTAGCGTAGTCGATAGATCAACAGCTTGTGACATCTTATGCTCCGAATGGCCCCAGAGTACAACTGACAGCAACTGGAACATTGCACACGCGGCGCTTATGGTTTGATAGACTAGCCAGGGCCACATATAAAACGGCGCAACATTGATAGTCGCATAGGTGAGCATTAGCCAGAGATGCAAGTCAAAGAAGCCCATGGTCACGCCTAAGAATGTTGCTGTTGCTGCTGAGAAAATGTAATAACATTTGAGCTTGTCGCGCTTAGAAAGCTGCAGCAAATCGATTAAGCTGCGTAGCTATAGCAGAGTATAAGCAAATCGTATAGTGTGGAATTTTGTAGAGCTTACCACGCCATAGAGGCAGAGTAGCAGCAGCATCCAGTGCAGCATGGGATAAAAGTTATCCAAGCTGAGTGTGGCGCTGGGGCAAGAGTCCCGCAATAGTTCATAGCTCTTGGCCAAGCTGCAAAACTGTTCCTCAAACGGCTTGAGCTGCAGCATGTTGAAATTAAAAATATATAAAAATAAACAATAAATATAAATGTTAAGTTGTCGGTTGCCAAGTCTACTTGATTTCAACATAATACGCATTTGTTTACAGGTGCTGGCAATGTGGGGCGTGCTACGCTTCTATAATCTGGTGCGAGCGGGCATCACTTGGCGCGGACCGGAGGTAAGTTTCAGCCACTTGAGATTATTTTGCAAATTGTTTACGATTGCTTCAAGTGTTTACTCATAACCAAATCACTCGACGCCTCCCCTCTTGACACTACTCCATAGGCTAAGACCGCAATATTTGCACCCATGTACAAAAGCGTCAGCAAATCCGCAGCCGCTGCTCAGCTGCAGGCGAAGCGCTCCAAGCGACGCTACAGCGTTGAAGTCGAAAGCGGCTGCTGCGCCATATTCGACTTTGATTTCGACTACGATGAGGAGCAGGATGATGATGATGATGATGCACAAGATAGTGTAGGCTTTGACTACGACGACTACTACGAGTACTATGAGGATCAGGATGAGCAGCAGCTGGAGCTGGACGATGCCGACTGCAGCATGCTGGGCGCCAAGCCGCGACGCGCTGCCAAAAGCAAGACGCAGCGCCAGCGTCGCACCAACAACAACATACGCAGTGTGCTGATTAACAAGCGGCACAACAAATACAAAATCAGTCGACCGCAGACGCAGCTGGAGGTCATCAATGAGTCGGAGCGCAGTGCGGGCAGCGGCAGCGATGAGAACGACTCGCTGCTGGTGGCGTATGACAGCAGCTCGTCGCTGGCGTCGGTTTGACATTGGCCGCCAGGCTTCAATGGAAATGCAACCCCTGGGCGCGACAGCAGCAGCAGCAGTGACAGCGACAGCGACAGCAGCAGCAGCAACAGCCACAGCAGTGAAAGCAGCAGCGAGGACGAGCAATCCTGCAGCGGTTTCGCTACGCGATGTTATCGTCAGCGTCAGCGTAAGCGTCGACGTTCATTGCGAAGCGTCTACTGCGCTGTAAATATAACCATAATGGGTCTGCTCGTGGCCGTAGAGATCTATGCACAATTGGCTATATTTATGTAAAGAGAGCGACGGCATGTGAGAGAGAGAGAGAGCGAGTTAAATGTTTGTAGCAGCGAGCTTTGTAAATTTTGAAACATTTTTTTTTTGCAATTTCAATTTCAACAACAACAATAAATGCCATAGGGGTTTATATTATGTTGCTAGTGTGTGTATAAATAATTTTAAAATAGTTGTAATGTAAATTTAAAGTTTGCCATAAACAATAGTCCAACAACAATAAATTCCATTAGGGCTGCAACTTTTGAAACAAATTGCTCTCTTACATTTACTGCATGAAGTGCAAGGCAAAAAAAGCTTTAAAAACAAACACTAAGCGTAAAACAATGCAACAATAAAATATAAATAAATCAAAATAATAAAGTTTAGCTGTAGCTTAAGTAGTAAACGTTTCAAATGTTTAAGTGTTGTCCATAACAATTTGTACATAAAACATATAATATTCAACTTCATGGGCGTAGCACATCGTGTAAAAATATAAAACATAAATAAGCTCATTATATAAATATAAAAAGCTGCCGACGCCCATGACAAAACTGTTAATCATATCGCTAATTGTATATTACTAACATTCAAACTATTTAGGCTAGCAATAAATGTAGGTACAGTTGCGCCAAAAGTAAAACAACCAACTAACTATTAAATGTGAGTTATACATTATGAGCTATGAATAAACAATTGATACGCAAAATGTGTTATATAAATAGCCGAAAATGTGGGCTGGGCGTCGACAAACGTGCGGGACACGTGAGGGAGTGGGTTGCCCACTTGATCGCTGGTGACGTTAATGCCACAACTAATTAAATGATAACGACACACGACACAGGCGGCGGCAACACGTGTGGCAATCACAGCAATCAGCAATCCAGACCACTCTGATCTGATTGCAGCGTTGAGTACAGCTGAGTACAAAAAATAAATGCGGGCGCCTTATCAGGCCTTAAGTATTTGCAAGCGCGAAGATATTTAAAAGCGCTTGGGTTTTTCACAACTCAAGTTAGTTGATAAACATGCGTAGTTCAGTGCTATTGGCGAGCAGTGTCCTGCTGCTCCTTGGCTGCAGTCAGGCGCGCATAGTGCCCGTTGAGCAGGAGTTGTCATGGCAAGAGGATGCCATCGAGCTGCCGCAGGAGCTGGAGCAACCTGAAATTGAAGGCAGAGCAGGTAAGCTAGCGCATAACGATATTCGATAAATGCTAATTAAGTATACGCACAGCTGGCTGCTCCATTAAGATACGCAGCACGGAAATGAAGAATCCACAGCCGCTGCTGCTTAAGCCCGGCACTACTGAGTTCTATCCCTTCAGCGCCAGCGGCTATGTTGATGTGGCCAATGACAAGACCATTGAGTTCAGCTGCACCAGCAGTTTGGCCTCGCCACTCTCTGGCAAATCGGTGACCGCCAAGTGCGTTGGTGGCACCACCTTCCGCATTGGCGACAAGAATCACGATCTGTCCACCATTAGCTGCAGCTCCTGGCCCGCCTTTGTGGGTCGCAAGTCCGGCGCACGTTGCAATGGCGGCACCACTCTGATCAATGTCGGCTTCGAGCTCAGCGGCTCGCGCTTTGCCAAGCAGTACGACGTGTGCTTCAATGAGGACCAAGAGGTCACCCGCTATGTGTATCATACACTTGACTCCGGCAGCAATTACTATGCCACCGGTGTGGATCGCATCAACTTCGCCACTGGCGGCTACTTTGCCGGCAAGAATGTGGACAAGCTGTACACGCAAGCGGAGCAGAAGAAGACCATTGACCAGGCCTTGGGCATGGACTCGTCACGCTACTTTGACTCACCCAAGAACGTGTTCCTCGCTCGCGGTCACATGGGCGCCAAGGCCGACTTTATGTTCGCGCCCGAGCAGCGCGCCACCTTCCTCTTCATCAATGCGGCGCCTCAATGGCAAACCTTCAATGCTGGCAACTGGGCGCGCGTCGAGGACGGCGTGCGTGGCTGGGTAACCAAGAATAAGAAGTATGTGGAGTGCTGGACTGGCGTGTGGGGCGTCACCACGCTGCCCAACAAGGATGGTCGCCAGACGGACTTGTATCTGGCCTACGATAAGAACGGCAATGGTTTGATACCTGTGCCCAAGATTTACTTCCGCGTCGTCATCGAGCCATCCACACGCAAGGGCATTGTCTTTGTGGGCGTCAATAATCCGCATTTGAGTCTGGCCGAGATCAAGCGCGACTATGTGCTGTGCAATGATGTCAGCGACAGAGTCAACTACATTAACTGGAAGAAGACGGACATCAACGCTGGTTACTCCTACGCCTGCGAGGTCGCCGAGTTCCGCAAGAAGGTCACACATCTGCCAGAATTCTCGGTCAGCGGTCTGCTGGTCTAAGCAAAAATAATATAATTAATAATAATAATAGACAACAGCATAAAGTAAAACACTTAACACTTTTTAAAACAACTGCTACCTCTTTAGCTTAGTTTTAGCCATAGCAAGTTATAGAAAACATGCAATAAATCGAAATAAATATTTAAACTTAATGTAGGCATTTTGTACTTTGGAGCTGCCATCTTCACTTTTTAGTCTTATCTAATCCAACTATGCGTACAACTATTATATAATTTTTTTGTCAGTTAGTTTAAGTGTTTGATTGATTAACAAATGTTCGCAAATAGAAATTTCCCATTAATTATAAGTTATAACAATAGTTAATAGTTTAGTCAAGTCACTCAGCACTTATACTTTGTATATCGATTGATCAATTAAGAACAAGTTTATAAATATATAAAATATATACTTAAGAGCATATTTATTTAATATGGTTGGGATATATAAGATATATTTTGCCTGCTTAGACTTTTGTAAACTGATTTGAGTGCAACTTTACTTGGAAGTTCGCTATTGAATCCAACTGTACACGTTTGCTAAATAAAGTGGGTGTGTCTCTTCAGTTTGATAACTACTGCCAGCCACTTGATACTTTTGATTAGAGTGTAGAGTACTATTTGTTTATTTGCTTGTGAATGAAATAATGAAAGCTCTGCAGATCTGCAGATCTCATCGCAGCACTTCAGGCAGCTACTCGAAAGTTAAAGCGACAATCAACTCGCGCTGCGGGAGGCGTGATAAGCATAAAATTAGCTTTGCAAATGTTAATATACGATAAAAAGTCTTTTATTAATTCAATTGATAAGCGTATTAGACCAGCAGACCACCCTTGGCGGTCAGCGCGGGCAAAGTCTTGACGGTCTTGAGGAAATCGGCGACCTCGCAGGCATAGGACCAGCCAGCGCGTATGTCCGTCTTCTTCCAGTTAATGTAGTTGACCTGATCGCTGACATCATTGCAGATGATGTAGTCCTTGCGTATCTGCGCCTCTGTCAAGTGAGGATTGTTGACGCCGACAAAGACAATGCCGCGATGCGTGGAGGGCTCAATGACGACGCGGAAGTAGAGCATGGGCACAGGAATGAGTCCATTGTTGTTGGCATCACGCGCTAGATACAGCGGCGTCTCACGTCCATCCTTGTTGGGCAGCGTGGTGACACCATAGACACCGGTGTAGCAGTTGACGTTCATTTTGTTCTTGGACACCCAGGAGCGTAGGCCGTCCTCAACGCGCGCCCAGTTGCCGGCATTGAACACCTGCCACTGTGGACCGGCGTTGATGAAGAGGAAGGTGGCGCGCTGCTCGGGCGCATAGTCAAAGTCAGCCTTTGCGCCCAGATGACCGCGTGCCAAATAAACATTGCTGGCGGAGTCAAAATATTGGCCCGCATTGCCGCCCAGATCCTTGTTGATGGTCTCCAGCTGTGTGGCCTGAGTGTAAAGCTTGTCCACGTTCTTGCCGCCAAAGAAACCAGCAGTCTGGAAGGTAATGCGATCCACACCAGTCTGGTAGTAGTTGCTGCCCGGGAAGAGCTGATGACGCGTATAGCGCGTGACCTCCTCCTGCTCATTGAAGCAGATTTGCATTTGCTCGGCAAAGCGCGACTCGCTGATCTTGAAGCCAACGCGTATCACAATGCCGCCATTGCAGATGGCGCCTGTTTTGAGAGCGACAAAGCCTGGCCAGGATTTGCAGGTGAGCTCCTTGAACTCGTAGTTGCTGCCATCGATCTTGAAGGTTGTGCCGCTCACACAGCTGGCGGTCAGCAGATTGGCGCTATGCGTGGCAAAGCCGCTGGGGCACCAAAGCTGCAGCGTTTTGCCCGCTTCAACTTCCATAGCGCCGACATCGTTGAAGGGATAAAAGTTCTCCGAGTTGGTTTCCAAATAAACGGGCTGAGGCTGTGGCAGACCACCGCGTATGGTTACACTGCAGGCTATGTGAACTGTTAATTAGCATATGTTTGCCCTAGTTAACTACTGAGCCGTCTTACCTGCAGCACGACCTTCGATCAGCTCAGACTGCTCCACAATGGGCGGCAGCTCGAGTTCGTCTTCGAGTGGGGATTGCGCCACACGCGCCCAGGCGGAGTGGGAGGCAGCCAGCAGCAGCAGTAAACAACACAAGCTCTTCATGTTGTCTTTTGATTGTTTGTCGTTGTATTAGCCATGCTTAAATAGGCTCTGTTGTCGCTGTCTTAGCATCAGCTGATAAACATATCGCGCTATAATGAGAATATTTCCCACAAAAACAAAACAAACCAACGCCGCCGCCGCCGCTTATCAACTCAAGTGGCTTCAATTCAAGTGTGTAGTGGTAAATAATTTGTAAGCGCGCAAAAAAACTGTTTAAATATTTAAACTCAGTCGGAGCTAATCCAACGCTGCGTATACGTAACATTGCTAGCACGACTTTCGCTCGCGTGCAAACTTTAAATGGCACAGTAAATATTAAATTGATAAATAACACAAAAAAAAACTTTAAAGCAAGCTCAATATGTCAAAGTTCGATGTCGACGGCACATTGGCATTAATTAATGAAATGTAAAATGGACAACAACAGGAAACTCAGCAGCAAAGCTGCGCTCAGACAAGCAATTAGGCCCAAGGACAGCACACAAAAAGGACAAAGACACACACACACACACACACAGAGAGAGCGACTCACACAAGCAGACATATAATTTGTGAAAATTGATGATTTGTTTAGATTTACGAATGAGCAAGCAAAACGAGCCAACAATAGTGCCAACGTTGCCGTTGCCGTTGCCGTTGCCAAGTGCTCCAAGGTGTTCGCTAATTGATTTGATTCAGATAAATGAGCTTACAGCGCTTCTTGGTGCCCCAGATAATGATTAATGTGCGCCTTGGGAAAACGCAGCTCCTACTTAACGCAGGCCAACGCCTATTAATTGAGATTCCAAGCTGGCCCACAGGCCGCGGCCACAGCAGCTGGCCACACACATTCTTAACGAAATTTCAAGTATCAGGCGGCCTAATGACTTGTTGATTACAAATAATTGGCATAATTGCAAAAATAGCCAAAGCGCGCTCCTATGCTCAGACTTGTGCATTTAAGCATTAAAATTAGCACTTCAATGTGCTTTAAACCGCTAACAAAATATGGCCAATATGGGATTTGCTCCAAAGATGCCAAGGCACGCACTCAATTTTAGCATTTTAACTTCATCACTGCACTGAGAAAAAATTAGCACAAATAAAATACACAAAAAATACTTAAAAAATACTTACAAATATTTTATTTTACTTTAAAGCAATAAATTATGCAAGAAAAAATTCAATTTTTTATTAGCGTTACAATTACAATTCAAATGAGTATAAATTGAAAGCTTTAAAAGATTAGTTTGCAAAATTATGAACAAAATAGTAAAATAAAAAACAAGAAATATCAAAGCTCTAACTCAGAGAAATAACGTCGGATTTCAGAGTTGTTATGCCTTGTTGGACTCGTAAAACTCAACTAAACAAAACTGCATTCAAATATGGAAGTCTTAAAACTTTTAAGATTTTGGCTTCATTTTCAAAAAAGCGAACAATTTTAAAGTTGTAATATCAACACTTGTAATAATGCAACTTTGTTTTTATGCTTAATACGAGCATAAAACGGAATCGGATAATGTTTGAGCAAGTTATAACTAAAACCCAAAGGCAGCCAAAATGCTTTTGTTTTGCTAATTTCAAACTTTAAGCAACTCTAACTCAACGAAAAAATATTGCGATTAAAGCGTGTTAAACGTTTTTAGACACATAAGAGTCTTAATAAACATTTGTGATTTCATTAAATCAATAAAAAAATGAGTTAAACAAAATTAAGACAAGTAAACCAATGCTGATGTTTTATTTACAGTAGTTTTTAATACAATGCTATAAATTTAAAATGCTTAAACTTAAGTGCTAAAAATACAAGCAGCTTTAGCTTTATTTTTTTACAGTGTATAGCAGCTCAACGTATAAAGCATACAAACATACAAACATAAAAAAAGTGCCATCAATAAAGGGCGTCTCATCTAAATGGGCCATATTAATAACATATGTGTGTATGTGTGTGTGTGTGTGGGCGTTTATTATGCCTGGGTGTGTCTGGGAGCAGGGCAGACATGAGGTTAGAGCAGATGCCTTTGATTGATAAGGCTGCCAAAGTGTGTTTGTTTAGCGATAGTCAAAGAAGCCAGGCAGGCGAACATTTTGCACCTTTTCAACAGGTTGTGTGAATGGACGTCAAGCAAATTGAAAGCGTGAGTCAATAAAGCTGTGGACAGTGGCGCAAGCTCCGGGGCTAACGATTGACTGTCGCAGTGTCTGACTGACAGTTTGTCTTCCTTTGTGCGCGCGTGTGTGGGCGTGGGTTACTCGTCGTATTACTGGCAAACGCAATGATGGATTAAATGTATTTCAAAGGCGTGAAAGCTAAAAGGCAGCACAAAGTAGCGTATTGTGGTTACATAATCAACAAGCGGAGCGCACTTCAATTTAGCTTAAGGCCACAACACAACACACCACACACTGCATATTAAACATGCAGTGAACGTTTGAAATCTATTGGCTAATTGCCAGCGGCTTACAAGCACTTTGCTCATCATCAGCAGCAGCAGCAGCAGCATCATCATGGCGATTATCAAATGCAAATGAGGCCAACAGCTGTGCACTCAACTGAAAGATCTCCGATAATTGCAGTAGATGCTGCTGCTGTTGCTGCTGCTGCTGCTCAAAGCATTACAGTTGAATTTACATTGACTTACGCTCAATAAAGTCAGACAAGCGTATTAGCAACTAAGCTGCTGATGCTGCTGCTGATTGTGAGTGTGTGTGTGTGTGTTAGTCTTTGTGCTTGCAAACCGAATTTCTAGTTGCGAATTTGAATAACTTTGCGGCTCGTCATGACTTGAAGGAAATGAAAAAGTTTTTACCTGACACGCAGCAGTAAAAGTGAAAAATTAAGTGAACAAGCAAAGCGTGAAAATTAACAAAGTAATGCTACATGACAAGCATAAACAAAAGAAAAGTAGCAAGACCTAATGATTAATGTAGCAGCAATACTGAACGCACAATTATTTTAAGTTACTGTTTAAAATACCAAAAGAGTTGAACAGCTTAGAGCTTGAGCAGCAATTAGCAAATAGTTTAACAGGATGCTACACACATGTAGCTAAAGCAAAGCCTTGACTATTGAAGAAAAAAAACCCAATTAAAAGTGAGCAAAGTTATTGAAGCGTTTGGCTTTGTCCTTGTAGGCGTAACACACACACCCACAAGATAAAAGAGAATGTGAGGATAACAAACAACCGTTATACAGCTTATCACACGTTTGTGTCTGTAGACTCGAAACGAATTTGCTGCTCAGCAGGACATTGAGCTCAACAAGCTTGCCAAGCTGCAAATCAATTAAAGGATTTTTATTTTGCGCTCTGCTCTGCTGTTTTTATTTATTTTGGCGCTACGACAAATCAGAGCAGCTGTGAGTATGCGGCAACTTTAAAACGACGTCTGTGGCAAGTTGTTGAAGTGCTCAGAGCAGTTGACTTCACTACACTTCTTAGCAATTTAAGCGCAATTACGTTTAAAGTAGAGAAAATCAAAAAAAAGAGGCAACTTGACTGTGAGTTGCTGCTGTCCTTGCACGTAATTGACTTTGGCTGCCACTTTGCTGCAGCAGCAATTAAACGCCAACGGTTGACCAATTGCAGTTGTCGTCAGAAATTGCGCGACAAATTACGCTCGGCCGACGTATACGTAATATGGCAAGTAAAGTGAGCTGAAAATATTACGGCAGCAATCAATGCATAATTTTAATGCAATTGCTGGCATTTTTATTTATTTTTTTTTGAGGCAATGGCAATACAAATACCGTTAATGTTGCGGCGTATAAAAGCAACAGTCCGAGTCCTGTGGAAATTCAATGCAATAAACGCCAAGCGCGCAACATGAAGTCATTTATTTACGCAACGTTGTTGTTGCTGCTGCTGTTGCTGTTGCTGTCAGAGCAAGTGTCAGTGGCAGCTGACGCAGCAACAGACGCGCCACAGCAGCAGCTGGAGCTGAATTCATGGCGCAATCTGTTGCCGGATATGCTAGTCGCTTACTATCGCCAGCATGGCGTGCATAGTCTGATGCTGATTGTTTGTCACGCAGACATTGGTGAGTTGTTGCTTATATCCTGTTTGGCCAGCAGCGAAAATTTACGAGCCCTACACACAACACAGCAGCACAGAGCCAATTGCCAGGGCTATTACAACAACTACAGCAGCACAATTTCTATGTGCAGATCAGCACAGCGGACTGTCTGAATGATCTAAGCCAAGCAAGCAATGAAACTGACTACCCAGAGGCGCCGCCGCCCAGCAGCTTTGAAGCCAACAATATGAGCCACTGGGCTATCAACTTTAGGCTGCCCGCATTGCACTACAAATTGGGCATATTACTGTTTGAATTTCAAAGCGACTGCGCTTTGAATTTGCTACGCTGGTCTGCAGCCTCCGAGCATAATTATTTCACTACCAATCGCTTTTGGTTGCTGCTAACACAAGATTTGACGCAGCTGCAGCTGCTGCAGGATGCGGACATTTTTATACCACCCGACAGCGAAGTTAGAGTTTTGTTTTATCCCGCTGCGCCGCCTTTGGCTGCCAGCTTGTTTGATATCTATAAGGTAGCCGCCTGGAAGCCGCTCAAGCTACGTCTAGTCGCTCAACATATGCGCCAGCCACGGCATATGCTGCACGCTTTGCAGCAATTTGGCTCCGCCATTAGCTACAGACAGAATCTGGAGGGCATTGTGTTTAATTCAGCCATAGTCATTGCCTTTCCGGATGTGTTTACCAACATTGAGGATCTAACCATGCGGCATATTGACACCATATCCAAAGTAAATCATCGTCTAATGCTTGAGCTGGCCAATCGCTTGAATGTTAGCTACAATACTTTTCAAACGGTCAACTATGGCTGGCGTCAGCCGAATGGCTCGTTTGATGGTCTCATGGGTCGTTTTCAGCGCTACGAACTGGACATTGCGCAGTTGGCCATATTCATGCGCCTGGATCGCATTGCTCTGGTCAGCTTTGTAGCCGAAACTTATCGCGTGCGTGCGGGCATTATGTTCAGACAGCCGCCGCTTTCCGCTGTGGCCAACATATTCTCCATGCCCTTTCAGCTGGATGTCTGGATATCCATACTCATTCTGCTGATTGTCACCATTGTCGTGCTGCTGCTGGAAATGTTCTTCTCGCCACACAACCACGATATGCACTATCTGGACTCGCTGAACTTTGTGCTCGGCGCCATGTGCCAGCAAGGATTCTATGTCAATGTGCGCAATCGCTCAGCTCGCATTATAGTGTTCACCACTTTTGTCTCAGCAGTGTTTCTCTTCACCTCCTTCTCAGCTAATATTGTGGCGCTGCTGCAGAGTCCGTCCGATGCCATCAGATCGCTGGGAGATCTTGGGCAGTCGCCGCTTGAAATTGGCGTGCAGGATACGCAATACAATAAAATATATTTTACAGAGTCTACGGATCCGGTTACCAAAAGCTTGTACCACAAGAAAATTGCCATCAAGGGTGAGCATGTTTATATGCGTCCCAGCCTGGGCATGGAAAAAATGCGCACTGGTCTCTTTGGCTATCAGGTGGAGCTGCAAGCGGGCTATCAAATTGTTAGCGATACCTTTAGCGAGCCCGAAAAGTGCGGACTCATGGAGCTGGAGCCGTTTCAACTGCCCATGCTGGCCATACCCACGCGCAAGAACTTTCCCTATAAGGAACTCTTTAGGCGACAGTGAGTACAACTTACGCATATGCTTAGCTTTAGCTCTATTTTATTTAATGCTAGACTACGCTGGCAACGTGAGGTGAGTCTGGTGAATCGTGAGGAGCGCAAGTGGATACCACAGAAGCCAAAATGTGAGAGCGGCGTAGGTGGCTTTGTTTCTATTGGGCTAACTGAGTGTCGTTATGCTTTTGGTATTTTTGGCTGCGGTGCAGGCTTAAGCTTTACGCTCTTTCTCATTGAGCTAATTTGGAAACATGGCAACGGCATATTAACGTATTTTAAGCGGCTGCAGCAATTCATTTCTTTTAATTAGCTAACTATTTGCCATCTAGCTTTCGTGCGTTAATATTTAGTGCCGCCATCTTGTGTTTGTGTCAACAGCTGCGCAACTGTTGAGCAGCGCTTGCTGCCTTATGGGCAGCACTGGCTTGCAGTGTTGTCAAACGGTAGCTTAGGCGCGCTATTTAAAATTTGTGCGCTACGCACAAGACGCAAATTAACAATTAAATTTGAAACTTCAATTTAAATAAACATATGTAAATTGCGTACGACTTTTTATTTTTGACATTAAAACATTTGTTTGAAGTGACTGCTACATTCCTCACACTCACATTAGCCTACATCTACACACTAACACACTCGTGAGTGTCGAAATTGCAAATTAATACATATATATATGTGTTATATTATATAGTTTATATATATATATTGTATATGAAAATACTTCAAGTCATTATGCTAAATTATATAATTTTAAATAACAGAAATAAGTACATAACATTTCTTGCGTGTTCGCCTTAGGTTAAGTTTTTGTGTTTCTTTTGTTTAAATCAATGTTTGTGTGTGAACTAAATCCTAACTTAAATAATATGCATTTATGTGTGGGGCTTTTCTTAATATTTGGTTTGGTTTACTGATGCTAGTTACAGCCATTGGAAGTGTGTGATGTTGATGTTGATGTTGGGATAGTCTGCATATGTTTGTCTTTTAAGTTTCTTTCTTACGTTTGGCGAGTCGTGTTGTGGCCTCAACTATGAAACCAGCGCATGATGGTAGTGCACACGTTTCTGATGGCGTTTCTTAAGATTCTTTGGCTGCTGCGGCTGCTGGGCCGCATGCAGTATCACGGTGTAGCTGTGCAGTTTAAGCGGCTCCAGGACCTCTAAGGTCGCATTCTCGTTGTTGTTGTTGTGCGTGGCGGGCATGGATGTAGCATGTTGTGTGTTATTTGTTTTGAAATTATTGCTGCTTGCCAGCATTAAATGTGTTGGTTTGTCGGCTTGCTGTCGTCGTCGCGTATTAAGTTGCTGTTGAGCTGGTCAAGCGAAGGTCACTTGATAGAACAGCCATTCTTCCATGAACGAAGGCACAAACGCCTTGGTTGTGGTATACTTAACCTTGGGCTTAAGCAAGCGCAGCTGCTCCTCGAACAGCTCCAGCGACTCCAAGCAGCTGGTGCCGTTGCCATGCGTCAAGAACTTGCCATCGGGCTTGAGCAGCTTGAACGAATGCTCAAATATAGTGCGTATAAAATCCCAGCATTCGCCAATGGGTGCACCCGATATGGGTATATCGGTTAGATCGCCAAAGACATAATCAAACTTGCGTCCATCTTCGATAAACTTTTTCATATACTCGACACAGTCGCCCACAATGATTTCATAGTTGTCCGACTTGCGTTTCTCCAGCACATCGCCACAAATGGAGTTCAAGTACTTGTTGCAGGCCACCATGACCAGCTCGTCAATCTCCAGCATAACCACATACTTGGGCTTCTCCTTGAGCAGCTCATAGAGCAGCGCGCCATCGCCGCCACCGAGTATGCAAATTTCCTTGCCCTCATAGTTCTCCACGCCGCGACCCATCAGCGTTTCAGTATAAATCAAGTCCGATTCGGCAATATCTGTAAGCAAAGAGGTTTGAGCCTTGAACTTTAAACAGCAACTAATCGATATTGTTGGCACTTACTCTGCAATTCATCGAGTATTAGCATATTGCCCAGCGTCTTGGAGTGCATAATTTGAATCTTTTGAAAAGGCGAACGTGCCTCATACACAAGCTTATCAATATCATACTCGATAATGCGCTCATCTGTTGGATAATACAAAAAATTAGCAATGCATTTATAGCAAATTGATTAAATTAAAGTGTGCAGAGTACTACAAGTTAAGCTAGAAATATAGACACATGCTAAACGCAATGATTTGTTAGTAGTTTAAAAATAAAATGTGCACAATTAAACAAAATCAATATTTAATTATGCTCATATGATTGTATGTAACATGCTTGGTGCATCCTTTCTATGATTTCCAATTAAGTAGACAGTGATAGAGGTAGAGAGTGGGTACATTACCTGACGATGGAAAATACCTGGCGACATCGCCGCGCTTCAATGTTGGCAACTTCTGACCCGAACGGGCTTTCAATTTCAAGGCAATGGCATTTTCCAGACGCTTGCCAGTCTGCATATACATATAGGTGGTATACATATATGTTCAAAGTGGTGGTGGTGGTGTTGGTACCATGAGATCGAAGCGAACGAGCGAGCGGGTGACGAGCGGGTGGCGAGCGGGCAGGTGACGGTGACACATGTGCATAGGGCGTACGAACAATTTTTAATTGATTTACACATGTTTATTTTTTTTGTTTTTAATTATTTGCATTTTGATTTAGTTTTAATGATAGTCATGATGACATGTTGACCAAAGACGTCGTGTAGGTTTCGGTATGAAAATAAAAATTCAAATAAATAAATTACCAAAAATAAATTATATATATAAAAATTAATTATAAAAACTTAGCAGCTGCGATTAGCTAAGATGACGAAACTAAACATGCATGAACTGACGGAATAGAAAGGCAATTTCTATGGGGAAAGCTAAACCGATTTATAATGACTGCAAATCCAGCTCAGATCTGCATATATAGTTGATAGTTAAATAGAAGAATATATACTGCACTTGGGGTTTAATTTTGGGCAGTTTACAAATTTTGGAATGAAAGAATTTGCACAAATTGGTTTTTTTTTTTTTATTGCATTATATAGAAACTATGAAACTAGCAAAAACTAACTTTTTGTAGTTATATATTGTACTTGGGACCAACCTGAGCTAGTCATATATATGTCAATATATCCACCACGTTTAATCGGCGGTAAATACTTGGATCGATCAGAATCTAATTTTTGACGTAAGATAAGCTCCATTGTACGCAAGGTCTGCAAATTAAATTAGTTGTTGTTGGTGTATCAAAAATAAAATCATATGTATATAGAACTTTAGTAGCAACTCTCGCTAAATATATAGCCAGCACAGCTAGCCAACTATTTATAGTTTCAATTGCAAAAAAAAAAGATTTATGAAAAAGGAAAGTATTTGACAGCTGCACAGCCGCGTTTGCTAAATTCAACAAAATTTATACATTCGCACACACATACAAGCAAACAAATGTACTACAGCTGATTAAGTTAACACGTGGACTAAGATTAAAATGCTGCCTTCAGACGGTTTAATACGTGAAGCTTTCATAAATGTATTTGTGACCTTGGCTGCTTGCCCCAAATGTTGCAGCAACATCCCCTTGGCCGCTGTCCCTGTCCCTGCCCTTGACCAACTTGTGAAGAGTGCAGACATAGGAACAAACAAAATGTTTAGCCGCCAAAGCAAAACAACGGTCAAGTGCATGTGACACACCCACACACACACACACATACAGTGAGAGCGAGACATGAAAAATCAATTTCACTTGCGCGCCCCCATTCACCGCTGCTCTTCTCTCACGTGGGGCAGACACTCACACACATACAGACAAGTAATTTGCCCTTGCTCACACACACACTCACACACACATATGTACTTACATCAAAGGATATGAGTGGCTCCTTGCCATCAGGCAGATAGTATTCCACATTAATAGTTAGCAAACCTTGCTTGAAAATACGTATGGTCACAATTGTTTCCTTGTTCTCGTGCAGCACTGCAAAGTAGCCATTCTCCGGTGTCTCCAAGACGTAGCCGAGCTCCAGCTGCGGGAACAGCAGCTCCAATTCACTGCGTATAACTTTGGCCACCTCTTGGCGCTGGGCAGATGTTGTTGTTTGGCTTTCGGCGCTCAATGTAAAATCAAAGAGTATTGTCTGCGCTGCCATTGCAAATTTTTTTTTCTTGTTAGCCGGCTTCCAATTGCACACAATGTTTATATAAAAGTTTTTGTCAAATTTGTACGCCACACAGTTAAGGTACTTTTTTGTTTGTTGTGCTCTGCAAATGAATGTGCGAAATAAAGGTTTATAGTTAGCAAACTCAATCAATTGTTTGTTAATTATTTATCTACACTTGCCGTTTTAACAAATTATTAATTCATGCAGAGACTTCGACACAGCCATTCATCTCAACTGCTGCACTGACACTGCCATCAAGTATAATTTTGGCTGCTTACAATACACTGTCATCCAGTACAATTTACTATCGACTGCGTTACTGCCACTGTCATTCGCTACAATTGTTAGCAGTTCCATTACACTGTCAAGTTGGCGGGTAGTTTGAATTCAAATATTGCGCATACGTTAATTTTGAAAATATAAAATGCAAATATTTATTTACAACAGTATTAATCGTGTTGCTTATTATAATTAGATATTTGTCTTTATTTGTTGGCATATATAAAGCGCTTATTTATAATTGCCATAACTATTTAATATTTTCATTCCCAATTTACCCACTTTCATTTACAAACTGCTAACATTAAAATAATTAATAACAAATATACTGGTTTCTTTGATTCTTTTATAAACTGAATGAGTTTGTTTAGCACAAATTTGCAGTCGTCGAATATTGAACTCACACAACACAAGATAGGTCAAAATGTTGTTGCCACAATCTGTTGCATACTTAGTGGCAGCAACATTTCATCAAGTTGTTATAAAAAAAATGTATTTTTAAACTTGTATGGCAAAAGTACTAGTGCGGGTTTTCACCAATGGGCATAGTTATTTTATTATTTCCTAATAAATAACAAATTCATTTATTTCTTGATAAAATTCAGAATAGATTTGTTGATGCTGTTGTGTGTTTAGTCTGGGGCACTTAAAAGTGCCAAGAATATTTACGAGTATTTAGCTTTCAGATATCAATATTTCAAACTGCAATATATAAACACAAGATGATGCTTAATCTAGAAACGAACATAAACAATGCAAACAATTATTATTTATGTAAAGTGATGGAAAGAATTCAAAACTTCTTGAAATTGAATTTAACACATTGCTTGGGTACTTGAGGTCACTCTAATGATATATGACGTTACTTATGGAAATGCAAACGTTGCGGCTCTGTGCTGAAGTGCTGATGCTGATGGCAGACAAATTATTTAGCTATGCGTTCATCTGGATAAAGACGTTTAAAATTGTAATACAGACTAGGATAGTACGCATCATACATTGGATGCTTCATAACAATATATCTAAAGTGGCCGTGCTCCAAGAGCAGGGCGCAAATCGAGACAAGATAACCAATGCCCAAAGCTACAAACGAGCTCCAGAACTTTTTCAAATTCATGAGCGCCTCCTGTGGCGCCTGCTCCTCGGCTGGCAGCATTTCTATTGCATCACGCAGCCATTTCTCAATCAATCCGCTCTCACGCAGCTGCTGCAACAAACCATCGACTTGCCGCTTCAGCGGCGAGTTCTTCTCCAGCCCCAACACCACTGGCATCTGCACAACGCAATCACGCATAATATGCAAAGCGGACGATCCATAGCCTTGGGTAACATCAGCAGCACGCAGATAACGCAGATAGAACTCGTTATCATAGTAGGCGCAACGACCCTGCGCAATGCGCTCCGGCTGCAGAGTATAAAAATAAAAATAACATAAAACTTATTAAGTAGCTTATAGTATTTAATTAACTGCCCTTACCAGATCATTGAACTGCTGCACTACTTCCATTTGTGCGCCCACTTTCTGTGCAAGCTCATCGCTGGCATCCAGAAAAAACTGTTTATTGTCCACGGTGCCGGTTACGGGCGGTATGCGGGTGCGTAATAGTTCCTGCAGTGAGTCTATGGTAACACTAGAATAACCAAAAATTAGATTTAATTATAGCATTTGTAACAAAACAATCCAAAAGCAGTTTCTAGTTCAATAGCGGACAGAGATATTTCTTTTAAAGAGAAGAGCTACAAGCTAAGCTTACGTTTTAACAGTGTATATTATTTATTTTATTTATGTATATTACTAATATCTCTGCTATCTTTACTACTCATTTGTGAAACAATCTGCCTGCCTCATGCTTTAAAAACTGTTATTAAAAGAAACTTAACGAAATAATTGCAAAAGAATTAGTATAAAGCAAAATATTAGTATTAATAATAAAATGTGTAATTCGCTGTTTTTGATATAAAAAATGTATAAGCTTAATATATGTTTTGGCTAATTGCATATTGATTTAAATCAAAAACTAATTTTTGTTGCAGTAAAATAAATATAAATAAATGAAATATGAATCTATGATTTGGCTTAAAGGATATTCAGAAATTTGTGTGGCACTGTTGGGGATTTTTCGTTTCATTTGCTTACCGTGCAGCGGGATTAGCCAGAATGGCTGTGAAACTTGCGCGATATGTTGCCACCAGCAAGATGCAGTAGATCCAGTACCAACCCGTTAGCACGCGCAGTGGCCAATTGCGTGGCATGCGTGGCAGCGAGACATACATCAACATGCTGTAGGTGAGCAGCAGGCAAGTGGCATAGTCATCGAATAGATCGTGTTGCAACAAAGCTGCACGCGCTTTGTGGCGACGACTGAGCGCTAGACGAAAGCTCAAACGCTGCCAGCGCTGCTGTGGCAGCTGCGCAGTAGCGCGTCGGCGCAGGCAGCGAAAGAAACGCAGCTGACTGTGGCGCGTAAGCAGCGAATTGAGAAAACTGATGACATAGAAGATGCTGCCGACAACGAAAAGCGAGAGCAGCACACCAAACCACATGCCAGCACTAAAGGGCAGAATGAATGTTTGCCAGGAGTTGTCAGCAGAGGATTCGGGCGTTAGAAAAGTCAAGCATTCAACGCTATGTGGCAAACTAAGCTCCACATGCGGCCCATAGCTGCTGAACAAATGCAAGTCGCCAATGGCAAAACGTGCATGATGCTGAGCCTGCCAAACAATAAATTAAATGCAAATAATAAACAAATATGTAAGCTTACCAGCTCGCCTATGAGTCCTGCTGGCAGTGAGCTGTCGTTAGACTGCGGCAGCTGCTCCCAATTAGCAGCAGCGCTTTCATTTAGTGTATAGTAGACAGCTTGGAAATTTAAAGTTTGCGCCAAAGCTGCAACAATTTCAATTTCAACACCCTCGTATTTGTTTGTGGTTTTATTCAAAAGCACCATGGGCGCATGTTCAACCAAAGCAATCATAAGCGACATGCCTGCAACTAAAACTATTAATTTGATACTAAATCAGCTGCTAACTAACCGTTTAGATTGCTGGTTTTGTCTGCAAAGTATTGAGCGCTGGCAATGCGCTTGCCCTTGGTCCAATGTCCAAGCTGCTTAAGCAGCAATATGCCACTTAAAATGCCCGGATAGGCAATGCTATGTATGCTAAAGCTAAAGATATATATAATATAATATATATGTATTTATATTGTAAATGCCACGCACCTGTTGAGCTGTTGACGCTGCAAAAATATTGCATTAACAAAAACACTCCATACATGCAACATATCCACACTGAACAGCCGCTCATCGTGCAACAGTATGAACCTTTGTTGCATATTCAGTGCACGATTATCGTAGACATATTTAATAAACTGCTTCACTTGCCAGCCATTCAGCAGCGTCAGCACATGCATATCACAGCCACTCGACTTGATGGCCTGCAGCAGCAGCTGCGCCTGCTGGCTGGGATTAGACCAATCCTCGCTGGCATTGATGCGCAGCATAAAGTACGGCACACTCCAGCGTTGTGTGGACTCGTAGAAGCTTCGCTCATAGATATCCGCATGCACATCATCGCTGATTACAGCAAAGCAGCGCTGCAGCTGCGACGTCCACAGCAGATGCCCCAGCAATTGTTGCAAACTGCTTCGATAGCCATCGACAAGTTGAGTTTGGCTCACAATCAGTTGCATGGCCATAGCCTGTCGACAGCAGCAAACATTATGCACTGACTGTGACTGCTGCTTGGCTCTGCTTTTTGGGCAAAACTCGTGGCTTTGTTTATGCATTTAATATGCAGAACTAATTAAACTTGCCTGAACTCGTGTCAGCAAGTGTCAGTTGTAACTAGTTGCATGCACCTGCAATTGACCTGATTTACTAACATTTAAACTTGGCTGGCTCTTGTTCCAATTAACTGTTGATAGCAGTGAGACTTAAGACTTTGATAGGCTTAGCATATGGGCCTGTTAGTTGGCTCTAATTGGTTTCATGACTCATCACAAAAGTTGGACAGACAAGCTGAGCTCAGTTGGTTTGTTATCCAGTTCATGGTAAGTTATGCTAACCTTAAATATTTAGAAGACTTCACAAGTTTAGTCCACAAATCAAATGCGCTCTAACACTTTAGAATTCAGCTCAGTTGAAATACACAAAGTTGGGCAATAAGTTTAGCAGCAGAGATAGTTCAATGCTTGTTAATTTATGCTAATCGATACTATCGATAGTTTGTTGTTTACTAATGCAGCTGTAACAAAAATATTCGAGTTAAAAATATACCAAACCCAAGCGTAAACATTTAAGAGATTTAGAATTTATATAGCTTACCATATTTTAAGCTCCAACACTTCTAAGTTTGTATTTTTTAAGCAACTTCGTAGCAACACTTTAGATTTCAGATCAGTTGAGATCAGCAAAGCTACTTAGCTACTTTTAGATAAGTTCAATGCTTGCATATTAATATATGCTAATCGATACTATCGATATTGCCATCGTTGGTTTGATGTTTTTTGTTTTTAAATTCAAAGTGGCAAAGCTACGTTTACGAAATTTATTGAAAACTATGCAACCAAATTCATAAGCCTATATACAACTCCAACACTCCAAAGTTTATATCTTTTTAATCAACTTCGCTGCAAGCTCTTAGCGATACAACAGTTGATTAAGTTAATAGACTACTTGGAATATATTTGCTTTGCAATTAAAACTCTCTCATGCATAATTCGAAAATTAAATCTACGCTACATTTTCAAAGCTGCACTAATTTTATGGCCCATGCCTCGCCACGCAGCTAGCAGCTAATTATGTTTGTCTTCATTAGCCAAGAGAGACACGCGAATCAGTAAATTGTGATCAAAAGTCAGAGAGACAATTTTTGGGTTGAGCTAATGATTATATAGAGACGCAATGTCACCAGCAGCTAAATCAGTCAAAAACCATCGAAATACCCAAACCCGATTAAGAGACGCAGACCAGAACCAGAAGCCACATTCAAATAGACATTAATGTCAGCTTAAGTTCAGAGACGCTGAGCTCAGAACGAAAGCCAAAAAAAGAGACCAATACCAATGCGAAACTCTCGCTTGACCAAGCGGATGTATACACACACACACACACACACACATCGTCATGATTTATACCTGTGCCCTAAAAACCAAGCCAAGCCCAAGCCCTGGGTCTGAGTCTGGGTCTGGGACTGAGTCTGAGCGCTTGTTGGTGTCGAGTCTGTGGCAACTTCTGCTCTTTATTGTCATGTAATTAACTTTTTCCGAATCTCCGGATTTGGAATTGTTTGCACATAATTGCAATTTAATTATTTTCTTTTTATGTTTTTATGGATTTATGTCGGTTGCGCGGTCGGGCCATTAGCCATTAGCTGCAGGTACCATTCGTTACAGTCCAGTCCGAGCCAGGCCAGGCCAAAAGAACAACATGGCCCAAACCTGAGCACACAGGTAGTTGTTGTTGTTGTTGTTGCTGTTGCACAGTCGGTGCGCTGCCTATGGGTTTGCTCTTGTATTTGGGTTTTGGTTTGCCCTTTTGGCAGCGAATTCTCTCGCGCTTTTGTTTACATTTGACACATTTGAAAAGCGACGTTTGCTGAGATTTTCCTTGAGATTTTCTACAAAAATCTTTATGAGCAGTCATATGTTGCACGCGTCGTCGTCGTTGCAACAGTTCCTTTGGGTTTTTGTTAGACTGTGTGCTACTGTTTAAAATGCTGTTAAGCCTATTTGCCAAAAGTGTGAAATTTCAAATTCCATGCTTTGGTTTCTATTTTGTTTACTTTTGCCTGAGAATTGCGTTTCGCAAATAATTTTCCCAGCTCACAGCCAACTAATTGCCAGTGCCTTAGCAAAAAAAAAAAAAAAGACGAAAAGAACATTTTCCCAACTAAATTGCAAACAGCTGTTGAATTTTATATTTTTCACAAAAGTTTGTCGCAACAAAAACAAGCGACAGACCTTAAATAAATATAGAGCTATAAATAAACTTTTATTTTAACAAATTTTAAAGCGCGTTTTATGTAAATATTGCACACGACAAAGTTTAAAACCAATGCGTGGGAACAACTAAATAAATACTAACTGGTTTTGCTAGTTGTTTTATTTATGTTTTGCTGCTAACCAAAAAATTTATACATTGTGTGAACTCTTGGATTACAAATTAATTAATCAAATGTGTGTGTGTGTCAAATGTGTGCTGTGTGCTTTGCCTTTTGCAAATATAGCATATATACTAGCTTAGTTAGTGCTCTAGAAACTGTAATTAGTGCGCTAGTCTATATTGGCTTGGAAGCCTTCATTGGCACATGGCTATGTTCACACAAACTTAATTACCATATAACTAGACATCTGTTAATCAATAGATTAATGCATGTTTGTGTCGGCATATTGTGGAGTATCAGCTGCCA